>NC_142348.1:26457045-26778636 GCF_054954075.1 Amborella trichopoda | reverse complement strand
CTCTCTCTCTCTCTCTAGCCCTCTTAAACCGCCTCTTTTCTTGTCATCTGGAAACCAACTCTCTCTGCGAAACCCATTCTCTCTGAAAAAACCTAATCACTCTCTCTGTGTGTGTGCTCAAAACCGCATCTCTCTCTTTGTGAAACCAATCTCTCTCTCTCTCTCTCTCTCCCCCCTTACGTTTCCACGTAGGGGAAAGAAGTTCACATTGTTCTCTTCAATCTTCAAGCCATTGGAGTCTGCACTAGCCAACCTTCGAGACTTTCTCCTTTCCACCAATACAAGAGAGGGAAATCAAGCCCACTCGATGTTGACAGGGACGGTAGGACTGAGGGCTCATGAAGTGATCTTTGTGGGTTTATTTGAGCTTCTAGTTGGTCAGGCATGGCTAAGATAACCATGTAGCTTTTCAAAAGCATGACAGAGAAACACTCTAATCTCCAAACCTATGGACACTACACTTGTATTGTTAACTTTTTAGGGAGAACTACATTCAGTCAGTGAAGAAGCCAAAATGAAATATTTTAAAGTGATGTTGGGGTGCTATTTTTTTTTTTTTTGAGATTATGCTAGAGCAGAGAGGTGAACAGGCTTCGACATCAAAAAGTTAATGTGCACAATAGGCTCAACTATTGATCCATGGAGGTAGGGCTTAGAGAAATGGTTAGCTTTCTCTGCAAGTGTGTGGAAAAGAAAACTAGAGAGAGAAAATGTGGACCTTTGGAGAGAGATAAAAAAGTTCAAGAAAATTGTTTTTTAAAGAGAGAGAATAGGGCTTTAAAAAGAGAGGTGGCTCGGGGAATGCGTATGGGTTTTTAGGGAGAGAGGTGGGCGGTGGGGTGCATTAATGTGATTGCATTCACTCATACTAAACTTCTCGAGGATTTTCTTATAATGAGTTGCTTGAGACAAGTGAAGAATACGAGCTCTATCTCTTATTATCTTGATTCCCAAAACAAAAGATGCTTCTGCCAAGTCTTTCAAACCAAAACTCTCTGATAACAAGGTCTTTGTTTCCCTTGTTAAGTTTAAGGAACTACTAGCCAAAAGAATATCATCCACATACAAGGTTAAGAAAATGATGCCACTCCCGCTAACCTTAGAATATACGTAATCATCCTCCTCATTGGATTTGAAACCATTTTTAACTAGAGTTTGATGAAACCTTATGAACCACCTCCTTGAGCCTTGTTTCAAGCCATACAAAGACTTGACAAGCCTATACACATGTTATTCTTTCCCTTTTATTATGTAACCATCAGGTTGCAACATATAAATATCGTTTTTAACTCTCCATTAAGGAAGGCGGTTTTGACATCCATTTTGTGAAGCTCAAGGTCTAAATGGACGGTTATGGCAAGTATGATTCTAATGGACGACATTTTAGCAACTGGTGAGAAAGTATCTTGATAATCAACCCCTCCTTTTTGAGTGAAGCCTTTAACTACCAATCTAGCCTCATACTTCTCTAATTGCCACTCCGAGTTTAGTTTCTTCTTGAAAACCCCCTTACATCCTATAGGTCTCCAATTAGATGGTAATGGAACAAGCTCCCATACTTGGTTTTTTCTCAATAAATTTCATTTCATCATCCATGGCTTCATTCCATTGCTTTCTTTCGGGACAATTAATGGTTTCTCGGTACGGAACGGGTTCATGATCAGGTTCATCACATAAACCTTTCCAAGGTAAGTAAGAAACTCGGGTGCTCTTCCCATTCTTTGACTTCTTCTAGGTAGGTTTATGGGTGTTGTCGTTCTCTCAACTTGTTTGTCTCTTCTAATTTCATAAAGATCTACTTGTTTATGACTCACCCTTTAAGAAATTCATCCTCAAGGAAATGTGAACCATAACTTTTAATCAGATTGTCATTGGACAAATCATAAAACTAGTAATCTTTATCATGTGAGGGATAACCAATGAAACATATTTGATGGTTTTGAGTTCAAGTTTGGTTCTATTTAGAGAGGGTATCAAAACACGGGCTGAACAACCCCAAACTTTGAGGTGCTTAATAAAAGGTCTACATCCCATGTACATTTGGTAAGAAGTTGATGCAACTGCCCTTGGTGGGAGTCCAATTAAGGACATAAGTTGTGGTTAGAACTACTTTACCCCAAAATTCAAAGTGCAAGCTTGGCAGTTCCCATCATACTCCTAACCATTTCAATTAATGTCCTACTTCTTCTTTCCGTGACTCTGTTTTGTTCGGAAGAGTATGGCATGGTAGTTTGGGGTATGATACCATTTACAGAATTATGAAAGGCATTGGATGTATACTCACAGACCCTGTTCGACCTAAGGTTCTTAATTTTGGTTCCAACTTGGTTTTCTACTTCGGTTATATATTCCACAAACTTGCCTAGAGCTTCACTTTTGAAAAAAATGAGGTAGGTATTGTTGGAATTATATCCTTTCAAGGCCTTAAATTCTTTCATTTTCAAAGGCTCTTGACTTTAGTGAGAGTATGAGAGCGATATGACCCTAGAATTTTGACGCACTTGGACTAAGAGTCATGGAACCCAGATTTAATCATGAGGAGGATTTACATATGAGAGGTAACGAGAGGGTTGAGAGTTACCTCTAAGTTAGGGTCAGTTGTTATGTTTGTGCTTAATGATTGAATGATGGGCTAGGGCAATACAATTTATATATGAGCTTGAAGATTAAAAGTCTTGTACATGAAGGTTAGGGCTACTAGAGGGCATTGGCCTAAATCCTTGACAACTACAAACCTTCGCATAACATGTGTGTATACAGTCACAATGCATGGGAAACAGCCCTTCCAAGGATCCACTGGATAGAGCTACTTATGCGCCAAGAGAGGAGCCCCTGCATATGTGCCAAGAGAGGAACCCCCGCACCTTGTGTGCATGTCCTCTAGGGGGTGCACTTGAAATCCGCTTAAACTTAGGAATTAAAAGTTGCATCAGTTTGACTTCGATAGGTTAATACCATCAGCCCTGATTACACACTGTGGGTCATGAGTCTGTTGGGTCATTTCAAGAAGGTTGCTTTGGATTCCAGATGTGGACGAGTGGAGTGCTTTGTTTTGTAATTCAACTTCAAAGATCATAATTTTCCTTGTAAATGTTTTAATCAATGTCAAAGTGTTTTGTTCTAATGAAAATTATTAAAGTAATTTGTGCATTTAAGGGAATTTTCTGAACATTTTTTAGCAAGAAAATTGTTTCTCAAAATTGTTTCAAAGTAATGACAATTAAGGACAGTCTCGCGACCCACATGGGACACCTAAATGGCCAATGGGTGTCCACGTGACAACCCCATGGGGACCCATATCACCCCCATGTGGAGATGACGTGTGGGAGACGTCAACCCCATATGGGGACCCCCTTGTCATTTCATTTTTTAATAAAAAGTGTTGTGTAGTGTTGAATTTTTATTTTTCATAAATGTTGGTTTTTTGGGTAATTTAATTGAGCACATATTAAATGCCTAAAGAAAGCAGTTTGTGCACATATGGAGAGTTCTATAATGGATATAAGGTTTGTAATTATAAAGCTAACTGTAAGAGCATATAGTAATAGAGCACATAATCACTTAGCTTATGTGGCATGTTTTCATTAGACCCACATGCTTTTATAAAATCAACGAATTTTCAAAGATTTATTTTTGCTGGAAATTTTATTAAATGACTATTAGGGTATACCCTCCATTTTGGTTTTAAGGTTTATTAAATGTGAAGAGCATGGGCTTTTTTATAACAAGGGAAATTGGAGTGAATTAAAGGAAAATAATGGTGTTTAAATTTATACCACACATCTTGATGGCATGATAGTGGATGATGGGCTAGGATCATGTCTTTCTTTATAGCCTTTGGTAGATGAAGGGCCATGATTCATCATCTAGAAGCATCTCCACACTTGACACTTGAAAAGCTATAAATACCCCATTTAATCAATTTTTTCCACATGAATTTGCATCACAAATTTTCTATCCAAAGTCGCATGCACCTCTCTTCATTCCCTCCTTGGTTGGCACGCCCAAACTCATATTTTCTTCCTTTCTCTCTAAAAATATTTCTTTATGTTGTGAGAGAGAAGAACTCCTTTAAGGTCTCATGCTACTCCATTAATGATGATCCAAAGCTCAAAACTCAAGCCATGGATGATCTGGTCTTCATAGCCTTTTTCTCAGCATCGTCGTCAGGGCACATTTGTAGATTAAGCTTTGTCTTCTTGTCAATAGGCGTAGATATGGGCTTACACTTATCTATTTCAAATATAGAAATATGGGCTTACACTTATCTATTTCAAATTTTTTCTATACTCTTTTGCAATAAGTAAACTAGGAAAGTTGAATGGTGCGGTTTGCTCTATTTCTTATTATCTTGATGCCCAACACATATGAAGCTTCCCCTAAATCTTTCACATCAAAGTGTTGTAAACATGAAGGCCATTGAGCTACTAACTATTACCATATCATCCACATAAAGCGATATAAACACAACATCATTCCCACTCACCTTCTTATAATGCAATAATCTTCCTCATTTAGGTTAAGCCCCGGCGTGGACAAGGTTTCTTGAAATTTGATGTACCACTATCGCAATACATGTTTTAGGCCATAAAAGGATTTATGAAGTTTACAAACTAGGTACTCCTTTCCTTTGTCTACGAAACCCCCAAGTTGATTCATGTATATCTCTACTTCTAATTCCCCATTGAGAAAGGTTGTTTTCACATCCATTTGGTGAAGTTCAAAATCAAAGTGGGCAGATATAGCTATCAGGATCCTAACAGATGGAAATTTTGCAACTGGAAGAAAGTTTCATCACAATCAATCCCCTCCTTTTGGGTGAACCCTTTGGCTACTAGTCTAGCTTTATATTTTTCTAGTTTCTCCTCTGAGGTCAACTTCTTCTTGAAGATCCATTTGTACCCAATAGCCTTGTGGTTTTGAGGGAGAGACACTAATTCCCTGACATGGTTTTGGGATATGAAATTGTATCCCTCATTCATGGCTGCTAGCCAATGGTTCTTTTCAGGACAGCTTATGGCTTCCTTATATCCAGTAGGCTCATGATCTAGTTCATCTCCAATTCTTTCATAGTATTCCCCCCGGTGGGCAAAGAACTCGGGTGGTCTCCTATTATGGTTACTTCTTCTAAGGGATTGTGGTTTGGGTTCCTGAGACACAACCTTGTCACTAGCCATCTCCTAGAGATCGGCCTTCCTGTGACTAGTCTCTGCTTCAAGGAACTCATACTCAAAGAAATGGGCATCCTTACTTTCTATGACACCCCCATTCTCAAGGTTGTAGAATCGATACCCTTTACCGTAGTCCAAGTAACTAAGAACATACTCATACATCATTTTTCACATTAACATATACACATATATATATATGCAAACATATACATATAAATATATTTATATATACCAATGTAAAAGAACATTTAAAACATCCCATCAAACCTGTGAGATAACAAAGGTTTGTTATGAAGCATCTAATGCAGTTCGTATGTGTGTTGTTGCCGATCATGGAAGAGGAGGTTCAATGCAATCTACAAACCTCATCATAACAACATTGAAGATCAACTGAAGGAACAAAGCCAAAGGAGCTCGACAGCAATGAGTTGTGACATAATACTCACCCTCACAACTAAAACAATCAACCATCTCTTTTTATTTTCTTTTCCAGGAATGATAGAATCTCCTAGGAAAACAAAAAAAACTTGGGTGGAGCAATAGTCAAGATCACCAACTAATCATCATCATCATCAGATCCTTTTCCCAACTATTTGAGGTCCATAAACAAGTCTTGGTCTACTATTCTGCTCTATTAACGGTCATACCCTCAATGAGGTCATAAGTCCCCATATCTTTTCTCACTACTTCCAACCATGTCCTTTTGGGACTACCCCTTGCCCTTTTTGAACCTTCTACATGAATCAACTCACACCTCCTAACAAGTGTTGTATTAGGTCTGCGCTGCACATGCCCAACCCACCTATGTCTACTTTCTCTTACCTTATCGCCTATTGGAGCCACACTTAAGTTCTCCCAAATGCAAGATCACCAACTAATTTGAGTTGTTATAAACGCATAACTCAAGAGAGGAGGATCACGGGATAAACAAGACAAGAACTAACCAAGCAGCATCCACATACTGGGCATAACACAAACACAAAACATCTCGACATGAAACTTTACGAATGAAACTTTTAATTATCAATGGACAAAATACATCATCTGCAAGAAGTTGAAGCTTAAACAATGATTCTATTGGAGTTTCATGCTTTCAAGTTACCAAAAAAAAAAAACAAAAAAAAAAAAAAAACTATAGGAATTTAAACAGCCTTATCATCAGTGACATGTGTCAGAGGTTAATGCAATGAAATCACAACCATAGTTAGTTGTTAAAGGGGATAACCTTAGGTGAACAAGCACATGCCAAATCCTATTTATGATGTCCAAGGTCATTCTTTTCAATAACCGATGAAGATAGCGTATACTATTTGTGACTACAACTGTCATTTCTTGTCATAACAATGTGCACAGACACCATTCTCATTCCCCACCGATCCTTGCGTCTACTTTACTTATCTGGAACATAGTTGTTGGAAACGCCTGAGAACTCGAATCGTTTCAAGAGCCGGAATTGCGCCTGGCCTGAAGTTTCTCATTGTAGGAATCATTGTCCGTACAATAGGAATCGTTGGGAACAAGATTCCTTATTTTTAAGAATCGAGTATCGATCGGAATAGGTCCAAGTTTCATCCACATATGGAATCCTGATTCCAGCCTCCTTGGAATCGAGATTCCCATCCCCTTGTGTTCGACACTCCAAGTGTCAAGTTTCATGAATTTGCGGAATCGAGTTTTCTTCATCTATGGAATCGAGTTTCCGTCATATGTAGAATTGAGTTTTCATCATTTATGGAATCGTGATTCTAACATATTTGAAATCGAGTTTCCATCATCTATGGAATAGTGTTTCCAACATATTTGGAATCAAGTTTCTGAAGTATATGGATCAAAGATCCATGCTGGTTTGAAATCGAGAATTATAATAGCAGAATCGACTTTCCGACATCACTTGATTCGAGTTTCTGACATATGTGGTACATAGATATGTTGTTGTTTGAATCGTTAGTCCATGTATGTTGCTTTATATGTTATTAAATGATTTCAATATTTTATAGACGTTTAAATTAGAGGTGAATAAATAAAACGAATGTTATTAATAACCACATTACATTCAATATTTCAATATTAAGCAATGTTGCGAGGCTACACATGCTATAAGATCACTTAAGCAGTCTTTTCAGATAACATGTGAGCACGATTAACATACCGAGGCAGTTTACATCACCTCAAATATAAGAAACATTATTCTATGGGCATTTAAACAATTTCACCTAATATATGAGTAAGATTAAGAAACCAAGGCAGTTTACATCACCGCAAATATATGGAACATTATTCTATAAGCATTTAAATCAGGAAAAAAAAGGTAAAAATAACATTACTAATAACCATTTTGCAATCAGTAGTACAGTACTAAGCAATGTTGCAAGGCGAGACGTAGTGCAAGTTCACTTAAGCAATTCACATAACTATGAGCAAGGTAAAGAAACTATAGTACATTAACGCGGATATAAGAAATATAATAAAGATACTTAAAAAAGCAACACAATCTCATTAAATTCCTTCTAAAATACATGCCTTATAAATAATAATACCCCCTTCTAGTACACATGTTGCCTGATGCTACCGTTTGGGACCTTAAAGCATGATATCCACTAGAAAATAAAAACATTACTTTTGTGGTTATTATTTACCAGAAACCAATGTTTTATACAGTGTCGATGATTCAAAACCATAACAAATTACTTGTAGAATCGTGTATCATTTAACATGAACTCAAGATTTAAACCTCGCTAGAAGTCATATTCAATCTATTTGGGAGCGTCTACCCACAATTAGGGGGTTCAAGTTTCTCTATATCTGTTGGATCCAGATTCTGAAATTAAGGAATCGAGACCAAAACTAAAGAATTGAGTTTCCATGGTTCTGAAAAATATTTTTAAAAGAAGTGTTGAATCAAGATTCCGAAATTAAGGAATCGAGTTTCCTTGGTTCCAAAAATAGGTTTCCACATATGTGAGGAATCGAGATTCCAAAATTAAGGAATTGAGTTTCCTATGTTTCAAAAAACGGTTTCCACCTAGGTACGAAATCGAGATTCCGAAATAAAGGAATCGAGTTTTGTTGGTTCCGAGGAGTTTCCTTAACAGAAACGTGGAAACAAGTTTCGGAATCGGAATCGCATGGTCCGTGGAGAGATTCCGGTAACTATGATCTGGAAGCACTACCATTCAAAAAACTAAAGATTCAATCTACTTTCTCATGGTATCAAATAATCAGAACCATGGAATCCAATTAGTGACAAAAGAAAACTACTTAAAACCATATTCTACAAGGTGTCTGCTCTCAAAATTATACCCATTGCCAGTACATTTTCTTCAACTCACTGGGTTTGTTGTTCATACATATGGAATTGTCTCAAACATGTGGCACACAGACACATTTAGACCTAAACTTTACGTTCTTTCCCTTTCACCAAAATAGAACATTTGAATTCTTTAGTAAAAACAACATTTTAAAATGCGGCCGCATAGTCACATATGCGTCCGCATCAGGCGGTATGCGATGGGCACCGCATCGGAAAAGGCCGCATATGCCATTTGGAGGTATGCGAGCGCATATGCGCCGCATCAGAGCCGTATAGTGCATCTGGCCGCATACTATTCCGTGATGTTATTTTCGATTGTGCCCCTCGGGGATGGGCAAAATGGTCTTTTGACCATCAAAAATTGGGATAAATAGATTCGGGGTATTAAACCCCCTAAACGAGAAATCTAGCACTGCTTCAAAGTTTAGGTGAATTTGGGCTTATGGTTGTCGATTGTTGAATGTTTAATGAAGCTAGTTTCAAGTTTCTAGTTTTTATCAGGGGATAGTGGATACAAAATCTTCGACAGCTAATATTTTTGGAGTTAATCATTAAACTAAAATACCTACTATCACATATATCACCTCCATATTTTTTTTTTATGCATTAACCTATTCTTTTAGATTTTTTAGAATTTTTTATATCTATAGACTGCATCTTCGTGATGCACCAGCATCCGGACCGCATAGAGCCGTATCGTTGCATCGCCCCCCACAGCTTTTGGTCGCATCCCGCATTTTAAAACACTGGGTAAAATGATATAATGTTTTCTGTTTGAGTGGACCATTATAGATGCAAGTTTGTCCAAACATGAGGGAAACAAACATGCTTGAAAATTAGCAAGTTTGGCTCAACCTATCCACATTAACTCTATGCTTTAAGATTGTGCTATTAGTTGATGAGAAATTCTGATTTCCTTCTTTGATGGACAATACATACCAAATTTCATCGATTGCATATCTCTAGCATGTTGATACATTATTTATTTGATTTCTTTGTTATTGTATGGTTTTTATGTTGTTCTGAATTGTATCAAGGAGATAATTCTTTGTCAACTTTGGTTTCTTTTGCCATCATCAGAGCCTTACCCCAACTTTTTGGGTCGGCTACACGAATCTTGCTCTGCCATTCTGCTCGATCAAGGGCCATACTTTCAATAAGACCATAATTTTCATATATTTTCTCACTAATTCTATCCATGTCTGTTTGGGCCTTCCCTTGTCCTTTAAGAGCCTTCTACTTCAACCAAGTCGCACCTCCTAAGCAGTGTTGTATTGGATCTATGCTGCCCATTGCCAACCACCTAAGTCTACTTTACCTCATCTTATGGCCTATTGAAGCCACACCTAACTTTGCTTTCTTTTGCCAATCTGAGCCTATTATTTTATGGGTATTCAATCTTGTGCCTGCAGCAAACTTTTAGAGCGACATTTTCCCAATCTGAGTAAAACTTTAGAGCCTATTAATTTTATGAGTATTTAGTCCTATGCCTGCATCAAAACTTTAGTGACATTTTTTCAGTCTAGCTTCCCTCTTTCCTTTTTATTTTTTTTTTTTATTTTTATTTTTTTTAATTTTTTATTTTTTATTTTTTTGTCAATGTTGACGATTGTATTACTGTAAGAGAAGATTTACAAGTTTTAGTCCGAGAGTGCCCTGCTAGACAGGACTCTCGACAAAAAAGAATAGGCCAGCAAACCCTATGCAAAATGGGGTTATAGGTTTGCCCCTTTACAGAGTATACAAAAATGGGGTCATAGATTTGCCCATTTGCAGTCTACCTTCCCTTATTTTATCGCCTATTGAAGCCACACCTAACTTTGCTTTCAATTCCCAATCTGAGCCTATTGATTCCATGGGTGTTCAATCTTGTGCCTATGGCAAAACTTTAGAGTAATATTTTTCCAATCTGAGGGCTGCTTTTCAGGGCACAATAATTTGATTGCAAACATGTACTTTCAGAGATCCGCTCATATTTGTGAAAAAAAAAAAAAAAAACTAGTTCAGAAGATTATTTGTCCTGTTTGGAAGGCTTTAGTTATGAGTTTGATCTTTTTACATAACATGATGTAATACAAAACTATATGAGCATATTAGCATAGTTATTTTCCACCAAGTTACACAATAATCTTACATCTAACCCTTTTGTGAGTTTGTCTTAAAATATGTCGAGGGAGAAGATACATGGGTCACACTAATAAGACTTCAATACTGAACCCTATTGATGATAAAATTTAGATGAACTGATGCAATTTTCTTTTCTATGGAAGGAGTTGTGTCAAGAAGGTTATCTAATAGTCCAATGTTGTCAAACTTCTTCATCAACTAGAGTAAAGTATCATAGAACAAACAGTGTGCAAGAGTACTATAACACACTCCCCCTTATCTAGAATACGTGAGTGGCATACGCGGTATACATTCATATTGCGCTATTGATCACCAAATGAAAGCAACCAAATTCTTATCATGTTCACAATAAAATATAATTGGCAGCTATGAGTATTTTGGGAATCGAGTTCAAGTTATCTTCAAATGGAGGACACAAAAACAGGAAAATCATGTGCCTCAACCATGATTTGAAGATCATCGACGCTAAATTTAAGTTGAACATGAAGCTCACTCATCAGGATGTGTTTTCCTGGGGCAACAATCTATGGTTAAAACGTGGATAGTCTATGTAAATAGTATGAACAATTTCTCCAGTTCACCAATCATTACCTTTAGCAACCTAGTGACTCAAGGTCCCCTAAGTTGCCAGCTGCTTATCTAAAAAGTTCATGAATATTTGGACGAATCTATAGAAAAAGATAATAAAGTATTAGGAACGATCAAACTCAGCCAGTTTAAATGTGCATGGTTTCAGGCTTAGCAGGGTGCCAAGCCTGGGTGATTTGGGTTAGCCCTGAGTGGGATTCACCTGAGTTTCTACAAGGATCACATACAATCAATGCTGCTGATGAGCGGAGTAATTACTAAAGCAGATTTCTCCATCATATGCAAATATTTGCTGGCCAGAAATGTCAATTAACTGCACATATCCTTAGTTTAGTGAAAACTTTTTTTTTTTTTTTGAGAGAGCATCCCACAACGACATTAGTTTAGTGAAAGCTTATTCAATAAATATATGATGTTCGGCCAGCACCAATTCTTGGTCAACAAATTAACATTTGTTGATATCAATGTTTTGGAAATCACCTCTCAGCCATCTTGTGTACAACTCTAGAAAAGCAGGAAAAGTTAAAAAAAAAAGAAAATAAAAAATCTTCAAAAATAATAAAAAATAAGAAAAAAAGACAAGAGGTAATAGAAGTTATAGGAGACTAAAAAGATGAAACACAAAATCTATAAAAGATAGGTTATTGAAAAACTTGATCTAGAACTTGAATATTTTAGAAAAATTTGGAAAAGGCAAAAGATATGAAAGTTCTCAAATCATCTTAAAGACTGTCAATATCATCTAAAACTTGATTCTAACTAATAGCGTAGTGTTTTCCAATTTTTTTGCATTTTCTCTTTATTTATACATTTTGTTTTTTCTAATTTTTCCCTCATTTCGGGGGGGGGGGGGGGGGGGGGGGTACTTGCCGTAGCCTTCACACCAACTCAAGCTTGGCCAAGTTACTCGGCAGAAGCCCTTAACAATGGTTGATATCTAGGATTGAGTTCTTAGAGGAATAATCTAAATATTTGGGAATTGGCCCCATGTGAAAAAAAAATTTATTTTATTTTTTTGCATTAATTCCATATCTGTAAATTAGTCCCAAATTAAGAAGTATTATATATATCCCCAATTGGTTTCAGTGCTGAGAATTACTAAAGGACCATAAATTTCTGATAAGGAACTTTGAACCTTGCATTTGTAATATACAAGAGGTTATTCCATTTCCATCTTTTGAAATAAAAGCATCCATGACACCACAAACATTCACAACACTAATATTATATCCATTTGAGCCAACAAAAACTTCATGGCTAGTTGAAGAGAATTTCATAAACAATCGATGAACCATTTGCCGGTGTGTCGTGCATAAAACCACATCACAGCTTTAGTGTTCTTTGCACATTAGATCAGGAAAAACCATTAATATCAGTTGAACTTAAACCATCGATTCATTAATAGTTCATTTGCGGTACTTCTCTCCAACACAAGACTCAAAACTAATTTAAAAAGTGTATGCTTCTTGATTTCAAGCAGCTCCAAACCATTTAAAACAGGTTGAAACATCCAAACTATCAAAAAAATGGCTAAAATCTACTCTGTAACCTACTTCACAAACTCCGCAGAACATAAAAAATGCTTATAAGAAAATAATGAATAAACAAAGAAAAAACCTGTTTGATGACAAAGGAACCCTCTTGCTCCCCAACTACGATGTAGACGAAATTGAGGTTGCCATCGCCAACTTCCTTCACATTCAGCCCTTCATGGAGCCTGTGGCCAAGAAGAGAAGACAGAGAAGGAGTCGACTCAATGTAGTGAACAAGGGACTTCCATCCAAAGGGTGGAACCCCATCGCTATCTCTTTTCCTTCTTCACCTCTGATGTCCGAAGTCAGAAAAGATTTCTTCTCGGTTGAGAGGGAGACTCGAGTATAGAAAGAGTTCGGAGGAAAGTGCGTTAACTCTCTCTGTCGCGTGGCCCACGCGTGCCGTATGCGAATTCCTTGTGAGAAGCGGCGTCACGCGTCCGAGGCAGGAGAGAGAGAGTTGCGCGGTGTCACTTCCTCCGGTGATTGGCTTTGCCTCCCCTTGCTTTAGTTTCTTTGTATACCCACAAGTTGTTTTTTTTTTTTTTGGGTGCAGTTGGCATACGGATGCATCCGTGACGGTAGAGGTAAGGTGTACCTTCAAATTTTATCGTGGTATATAATTTTGGTGTAAAATGTTCTTGAGATTGTCTCAAAATCTATTTTATTATCTAATTATAAAATTTTAAATTTCAAAATTGATTAAAAACAAGTAGATATATAAACATATGAAAATCTTGAAAATGGATGGTGTAGATAATATCTTGTAAAATGTATTATTTTTTGGACTTAAATTTTTTTTATTTTCATTGTCATACATCTCGATATCGAGATGATCAATCAAAGGTTTTTTCAACATTAAAACTTCCTTTTCCGATGGATTTTTTAGGTGCATCCGTAGTTCGACATTATAAGGTTGCATCCTTATATAAACTTTTTTCTTTTTTTTTGTTTTTTTTTTAAAAATCTTATATAGAGCCGAGGCTCTAAACTATCAACTTAGAGCCTACATCAAATTTTTCTCTAGAAGAGGTAGTTTTGATGCTCAAATATCCTCAAATTGATCATCTCGACATCAAGATGCATGGACATGAGAAAAAAAAAATTGGATTTCAAGTTTTGCAAATAGTGCATCTTATAATGCAATTTTGGACCGCCAATTTTCAACATTTTTAAGTTTTCATATATCTGCTCGATCTACAATATTGTTGAAGCTTTAAATTTTATAATTAACTATGAAAATATATTTTAAGACTATCACAAAGATTTCCAATGTTGAAACTACATTTCTCAATACTATTTGAAGGTGCATTTTACTTTGATTGTTTAGAGCCTCGACTTTATACAAACCCTACCCTTTTGCGAATAGCTTTTTTATATATTTTTTTCGGCCACGGTGAGGTTTACCTTTAACTTTATAGAGTTAAAATAAAGGAAAAAGTGTATATAAAGTGTCAACCTTATACTTATATTGTACAAGTAAGGTGCATCTAAAAAATAGCAATTTTTAGAGAAAGAACCCAGATGAAGCGTTGAGTTTGAGAAGAATTCGCATCCAAACCGAGCTGTTGGACAATCGGAGGGCTTTGTAATTGTTCTAAGAGGGTGAATGCCCGGACGTATCCCCTAACCCCAAATGACAAGGTAGGCATTCTAACTTTTCTTTGCCGATTAAAATCTCTCTTATCGTTGGTTTCTATCTGCACCAAAGAGCACATTCGCACACTAAGAGCACATAGGCCCCCGCGGTTGTTTGAGAGAGGGTTTTCCTTCGCGAAAACCAGGCCCCGACTAATCACCCACATGAGAATTTAGTGCCACTAGTCTGCTCTATGTGGGTGACATCATACCCCATGTGGGTGATGTCACACCCCTCTTAATGACCTGAAATACTTTTATTAAAAAATGCTCCATATACAAAACAAGGGTATATAAGAGTCCAAAATGGTTGCGTACAATGATAAATTACTCGATAGTGTAAGCACCCTAATATAACCCATATATATATAGGCAAGGGTTTCATGCAACGGTTGCATAGTAATATAATGCAACAATCTTCAAAAATTATATTAGGGCCATTTGTTTGATCCAAATTTTGAAGTATACACTCTTTTGATTCTAATGAACAATCGTAAAAAAGAAAAATTTGTAAATTAATTCTAGAAAGTATTTTTTTAGCCCAATTAATATAGGTTGTATATTTTGATAAGATGGTTAGATCCAGGCCTTAGAAGGATTTTTTCATTTCTATTTTTTTTAGATGGCTTTATTATCATTAGATAAACAATATTAAAAAATAAAAAGTGATTTTGAGTCTGTAAAGGCTAAGATCTTGAAATTCACCAAATGAATGGTCTAGATTCGTTGTTGGAGGGGACTCATTTTGACCATATCTAGGGTTCAAATCCAACTTTTTTTTTTAGGGATTGATTATTGAGATGAAGAGAGTGTGTAAAATTTTGAGTCATACAAATACCACAAACATGAGTTTCTAGAAGTGTGGTTGCATTATACTTTGATACAACCGTTGCATGCGATCACTGATTGAAGGTTTAAATTTTATAACCAGAGATGTAAATAATTTTTCGGAGCATCACATAGATTTGCACTAAGACAGACACTAGTTAACGGTGTGCATCACTTTGATTGTTTAGGGCCCCAGCCTTGCACAAACCACACCCTTATTTGGATGTATTGTTTTGTTTTTTTTGTTCTTGAATTGTTAATGGTGAGATGCTGTAGTAATTAATTACTTGGTTGTTTGGCAACTTTAATATAGTTATTTTAGATAATCTAATTGGCGGTTTTATATATAAATTTATTTGTTTAAGAAATATTTGTATTTTATTCAAAATAATTTGCTAAAAAACATACATTTTTAACTATAAATAACTAAAAATAGTTAAAATTAGTAAGATGCATATCAAACTCATTGGAAAAAGGTTTTTTATTTATTTTTTTAATTGATCTTCTCGACATCGAGATGTATAGACATTGAGAAAGAAATATATTTCAAGCGTAAAAAATTGTACATCTTGTAATGAATTATCGAGACTATTATTTTTCAAGATTTTTATATGTTTATACATCTTCTTGACCTAAATTATTTTTAAAATTTTAATAGATTCAATGTATTTTAAGGCTATTCTAAGACTTTTGGACTCCAAACTTACATGTTTAGACAAAGTTTGGAGGTGCCCGTACTTTGATTGTTTCAGGTTGCAACTTTATACAAACCACACCCATATAATATTGGGTAGAGTATATTAATTTAGATAATATAAGTCCACCCTCTGATAAGATTAACTATCGTCCATCGAAAGATGCCCTAAAATTATGTGTCTGCTTGAATTCAAGTGTAGCTCCGATGATGATATCTAAAGTTTTGTATATTCCATTGAAGAGGTAGGAACTAGTTTCGTCGTGATTTTGAGTGTAACCAGCGTTATGCGACTTGAACGAGTTGGGGAATTTTGGGCGAGTGGGTGCCCAATTCGTCCTCTACAAAAACCCTGTAAAATTTTAAAATAAAAAAAGGAAAATATAAATAATGATCAATATGCTGCTTAGAAATTTTTTAGATCATTTTGATAGTTTTTAGGATAATTTATAATCTTTCATAATATCTTTTATAATTTTTCAAAAATATTCAATATATAAATTAAAATTTTAAATAGACCATATTATATATTTTTTAAAATTTTTTTAGCCTTTAACACTAAAAACTTTTCCTAATTTGTTAAAAAAATTAATTTCTTTATATCTTAAAAGTAAAGGTTGCATAGCTCGGGCAGTTCATTCCTCGCGCCAAGACGAATCACGAACACTATGTAACAGGATGTCTTTTATGACTCTAGATTTGGAATCTATCATATATTCTTTGGGTCATTTGGGAACCTTTTATACCACAAAATGAGTTTTTACAAAACCTAGTTTTGACTCAAAATAGCGTTTGGCTCAATAAAAAGGCTCAAAACGAGTTTTCCATATCTCCAAATGACTCAAAACCAAAATAAAGATTTACCCCCAAAATACATGGATTACTTTTATTTCAGTTTTTGTTGGTTCCCGTGTTACTTGAATACCACGCCGCTTGTTGCTCCTTTTTTACTGTATTTTACTCCTCGTCTCTCTTTGTTTGCGGAGCCCTCCTCTGCCGTTGAGAAGCAGTACGCAAAGAGCCCTCTCTACACCATCTCTCACACAGATTTTTACCAAGAGCTCGAAAAATCTATTGTTGGTGGAATCATTAGTAGGTCGAGCTCCATTGTTCCTGGGTTTTTTCAAGAACCACCAACCTCCCATCCGCTATTAACATCGGAGCTCCAATTTTATTTTTTTTTGTAAACCTATTTCTCTTGCTAGGGTTTTGTTGTTCTTCAATCCCTATATTTTTTCCCATGATTTTCAATTAATGAATGTGTTTTTGCCAATTTATGCAATTTTGGGCTGGTTTTGGAGAAATCAGGAGATTTGTGGCATTTTAGTTAAGAATTTTTTGAGGATTTCCTATTATTATAGTTTGATAAGTATTTTTATGGCATTCTTCTTGGAGATTTCTTGTTTGATGATCTGTGATGTCTTCCTCATCGAAAAACACAATTAGATTATCTATGTGCTCAGTAATCTGTCGCTCTATTCTCATGGAGTGAATAGAGATTATGGTTTTCAATTTGGGGCTTAGGGTAATGGCTTCTCATGTTAATGACTTATACTCCCTTTCTCTTTCTTCTTCTATCTCTCTCCTATTCCCATTTTATTGTGCATGTTTATATTTGTTCTGTAGTTTTCTTAATTTTTTTTTTTTATGTTCTGTTTTTTAATCATTTGTGTAGTCCTATGGGCTTAATATTAGCTAAATATTGCATTACTGAATCAGTGATAGCTTTGATTTATTTGGCTGGTTTCCTTTTTGTTCTAGATGAATTGCTTTGAGTGATGTGGTTGGTCGGGGCCTGGGTCAAATCGGTCGCATTTGACTCCCTCTTGAACAACCGCGTGGCCTCATGAGGGTCGCTTACGTGTCTCGTGTGTCACTTATGTGGATAGGTGTGTCCAACTTGTGAGAGGATTTTGAAATAACGGTGAAAAGATGGACTAGTGCACCTACCTCGTACTCTTGCTTCAATAAACTACCAATGAAGTTTGTGCAAAGTATGTCTCTCTAGATACTTCGTGTCCCCAATGGAGTCGTCAAACTGGTTAGATACCTCGATCTCGACCTCCTGGGCGAGTCGACCTGGTGGCATGGTCCGGGTTAAAGATGGACCCAATACCTGAGATCGCTCTATCGGGAACCCTGCGAAGAAGGTACGGGCAGGAATACCAACCAATGAGAGAGGAATTAGGGTCGCAAGGCGGGACTCACCTCACGTGGACCCGTGACATGCTCGGGCTGACTCATGTGGGCGTCCTCTTAGATCACGAAGAATGCACCCTTGGCCTATGGCCAGTTCAGAATCGCCTACCTTGACCTGTTTCTCTTCTTACCTGCAAAACACACACATTAGACTACAGACTACACACCTTGTCATAGGGTGAACACACACGTGTGTTTGTACTCGAAGAGAAATGAAAGGAATAACATAAGAGCGTCCATGTCAATTTGACAACCTTACGGCGTCTCCTTGACGAGGGACTTTTAGTAAGATCCTATACTAAGGACAGAAAGAAAGGGGTGAGGTAGAGGAAATGATAGAAAAAATGAGGAACGGTTTGAAGGCTGGTATATCTTTCAACTAGTTCTTCAAAGAAAAGTGGGACGGAGGTTGGATTGGATTTCACCTACCTCCTAGAGGCTAAGAATAGAGATTTTTGGGAAGAGAAGAAGAAGAAAACGAATGAAAGAAGTGAAGAAGGTCAGCTTGGCACTCATTGGACCTTCAAAAAAACGAAGTTGTTTGACCTAACGGCTAGCCATGCGTAGTGAAAAGACTAGCGCGACAATTAGTTTGGTGCAGTTGGTTAGGTGCCTTGATCTCGCCCTCTGGATCCTTTGGGGATCGGCCGGCACACACCTCAGAGGTTTCGAGGGAAGACATGGGACGCTTTTGATATCGCTCTCTCGGGAACCTTGTTCGAGAAAGAGAGCAAGTGTTACCAACCGGTGAGAGAGGAATTTAAGGTGGGTTCGGGACTTACTCGGGCTGACTCGCGTGGGCGTGCTCTTAGATCATGAAGAAAGCCCCCCAGTAATAAACTGGTTTGGAATCGCCTCCCTTGGCTTTTATTCTTCTTGTTTTCTGCAATCACATACATAAATGGCAAAGGTTATAAGACAGGTGGGCCAGACATCACCCTTTTCCTTTTTGATGAACGTACACAAGCATGCACATTCAAAAAGAAGAAGAGAAGAAAGACAGGGGAGAGAAAAATTTGACCAAGTGAGAGGATCGGAGCGGTGACTAGGCTGGTGAATAATTGGCCTAACGTGGTAGCAAATTGGGTCCCGCAAGTAAGACCGGCTCAGAGGATTACTACTAGACGTCATTGTCAATACCGACTAACTAGGCACGATGGTTAGTCTGTCGTGGCAATAAAGCGGGTCAAGTAATCCTGGCACAACAACATTACAGCTAGACGACATGACTATCATGAGAGGCTAACCTCAATCCCTCTTAGTCGAATGAGGATTATGAGGAAAGGATAAGAAGAGAAGAAGGGAACAAAAAGAAGGAGGGAGAAGCAAGGAAGAGAAGAGGATGAAAAATGACAGGACGAAGGAGAGAGAGGGAAGGAAGACGCAGTCGATGCTAAGCATTGCCGACTGTGTTAAAAGGAAGAGGGAGAAAACTAAGCTTCACCGATTGTGTTGTATAAAGGAGAAGAGAGAGGAGACGCAGTCGATGCTAAGCTCACCGCCTGTGATAGAAGAGGAGAGAGAAATCCATCGGCGCTGGGCTTCATTGACTGATAGAAGAGGAGAGAGAAAACCAATCGATGCTAGGCTTTACCGATTGAAAAAAGAGGAGAAAGAAAACTAGTCAATGCTAGACTTCACCGACTGATAGAGGAGGAGACAGAAAACCAACTAGCACTAGGCTTCGTCAGCTGTGACAAAAGAAAGAGAAAACCAACTGACGTTAGCCTTCATCAGTTGTGATAAAAGAAGAGAGAAAACCAACAGACGCTAGGCTTCGCTAATTGTGATAGAAGAAAGAGAAAAATAACCGACACTAGGCTTCACCGATTGTGATAGAAGAAAGAGAAAACCACCCGGCGCTATGCTTCGCCGATTGTGACAGAAAAGAGAGAAAACCAATCGGTGCTAGGCTTCACCGATTGATAGAAGAGGAAAGAGATGAGGGAGATAGAGATGAGAAGAGAGAAGGAGAGAGAAAGATAAAGAGACGAGAAGAGAGGAGGAGAGAAAGAGGGGAGGAGAGAGAAAGAGATAGAGACTAAAAGAGAGGAGGAGAGAGAAAGAGATAAAGATGAAAAGAGAGGAGAGAGAAAGAGATAGAGTCAAGAAGAGAGGAGAAGTGAGAAAGAGATAGAGATGCTAAGAGAGTAGGAGAAAGAAAGAGATAGATATGAAAAGAGAGGAGGAGAGAGAAAGAGATAGAGATGAGAAGAGAGGAGAAGAGAGAAAGAGATAAAGATGAGAAGAGAGGAGGAGAGAGAAAGAAGGGAGAGAAAGTTGCTTGCTCGAAAGGTACTGGCCCTTTCTTCTCTCCTCTCTCTCTCCAAAACGTACCCACAAACTCAAGCAAAAATCAGAATTTTATTGATTGATCAAAGAAGAATGCATCGGTTTTTTATACAGTGAGGCATTGCCTATTTATATAGAATTGGGTTAAAACGTGGGTGTATGCCAAAAAACTACTTAAACTCGAAGATAATTATAATTTAATTGAATTTAAATAAATTTTAAAAATGGGTGCAAACGGACTATTTTGCCCTTACTTAACAATGTGTGGAATTCCATAACAGTCTCTACTACTGCTCGATAACTTTCATGATTTTTTGTGGCTGACCCGAGGTTGTTTTGATGCCTGTTCAATCGAAAGATTCTTATTTTCTTGTAGAGCTCTGCATGGCGATCATTTTGATACCAACTTCGAGCCATGAATCATGTTTTTGAGCCATGATCATGATGACACTTGAAGTTTAGATGAATCTTGAAAACTTTGGATCGATTGTGTGCTTGATATTCTTTCGTAACTTCTTCATTGAATCATACTGAGCATGCCGTCACGATCACGTTGCAACGAATGTAACTTGATTTCGTGTTCAGATGAAGATTTTGTCGTCTTGAGTTTTTGGTTGGAATTTTGAATTCGACGGCCAATTTTACAACAGCTTTGACGCCTTCGTGTGTGAAATCCAGCTGCTCATCGTATGCAAGGTTCAGACAAGAGATAGCCTCTGACCTCACGCACATAATGCAATTGGTTTCGTGTCAATCGGGTATGCGAGCGTGGGAATCTGGCTGCTAAAACGAGGCATGTTGCTGCTGAATTTTCTGTAACTTCCTTCACGGATCAGCAACTTTCATTGAGTTTTTCTCTCTGCTCGGGTATCGTCAAGGGGCGTACCACATATCGAATTATTCATCTTGATGAGACGAACACGCTCACCAAATTTGTGAGAGACCCAACTTGGAACAAGTGAAATATAGGCCCTGAAAGTGACTGCCCATGACTGTAAAAAACAACCATCTTTTATGGTGTTTTGATGAAGTAAGGCCACACAAGAATAGTGTGCGGCCTACCCCTTTTCGGTATTTTACCCATAACTTTGTTTTAAAGTGCCCGATTAAGATGAAACTTGACTCATAGCAGTTTTCGACCATGCTAGATCTAATGGTGGTGGTCCCACAGCTGCTTGACGCATCAAAAGTATGTATCTAGTTATAGGGTCAATTTTATGGTGCTAGAGACCGATTTCGCTGAAATTATTTCTTTGTGTTCACTGTCTGAGACATGTCTGGTTGCGATGACTAATGGTCTTTTGAAGTGCTAATGAAGATCTTGACCAATTTAGGGGTCATTCTAAGACTGTCAAGAATTTCCACTGTTTTGTTGGTTTTATTGACCTGCTTTCTACCAGGGATCAAGGTGCTGAAAAATACGTTCAAACAGCTTGCCCCGCCCAATGTTGTGCTCCAAGTAAAGCGAGAAGGACAATCATTCAAAAAATTTCCTTCGTCTTTTACTTTTTCCCTTCCTAGCCACAAGACCACATGAACGTCGAGGAGATTCACATAATGGTGTAACTAGGGTGCTTTGACATAGGGATGCATTGTTCGCGGGTCCATCCATGGAGACTTTAAGGGAAGAAGAAACTTTTTTGAGGGATCTTGTAGAAGTCCTCACCCTCATGCAGACTATTGGTGATTTCGAAGCTGAGGATTTAGTACGGACCTCGTTAGTCAGAATCAGGCTCGTCTGGCAATTGAGTGCCATGTAGAAGCGCATTGTTCCTATTTGGTCTAAGCATTGGTTTTCTTTGGTAGGAGTGGTTTGTTGCTACACCAGGTTTTCTTTTGACGTTCAGAGTACCACTGTAGGTCTCGTCTACCGAGTCCAGTCGGAGGCAGGTTCTATTAGCGGATCCTGAAGGTCTGGTCGTGTCGGCTAGGCAAGCTGACGTCTCTAACAAGTTCCCCCTGGCTTTATCAGTTTCTTGCCTTTGGATTATTTGTTTCTAGAGTATGTTTGTGACCTCATGGGAATAATTTTCTTCCTCATGAGACTTGTCTTGCCATCTTGGCAAGTCTTCTGTCTTTCGAGTCCTTTTTGCAACTGCACTCAGGCTGTCGGAATCTTTTCCATGAAGCTCATATTTTTGGTGTTCTGACATTGTGACACCAGGGTTTTTCTTCTTTTTAGTGGGGGCTGAAGTCGCCTGTTGAGGCGAACGCTGCATCAACTTGTTTATTAGTCTAAGTGTCCTTTATAGATTTTCACTTGAACTTGGGAAGCGAGGTTGTAGTGACGGTTTTCACCAACTTCTTTTTTATTTTGGGGCTCTTTTACCCCTAACCTTTCAGCTACATCCACTCTTTTTCATCCATTTTTACTCACGATGCCCTTTCGGGTTTTCACTGTTCCTAATTTTATTCATGGAACTCTTTTACTCATGGTTTCATGACCATGCTCGTCCATCATTTTTACTCATGGCATGCCCTTGTGAAGGTATACACCATGCCTGTTATTTCATCATTTTTTTTGTGAAGGCGTGTTTAAGGTCATGCCTCCGGGACCTGTATGAAATAGTTTAATGTCATACGACCAAGACGTGCATTATGGTTTAAGGTCATACAGCTGAACTGTGGCGGTGAAGAATGGCAGTTGGTAGAGGCTATGAAGTGAGTATGGTGGTGGTTTGACTCACTTAGGGGAATGGCATTAGGCTACTTATGAAAGATGGATAATGTATGAATTGTGAGTAGACGATGGTGACCCACTAACTTAGAACGGATATAGGTGGCGGGAGGGTTTGCCATTTTTTGAGCGCAGGTGAGACTCACTAGGGAATGATGTAGGATGATGAAAGGAATGAACTCACTGGGGAGGTAGTAAAGGTGGTGCGCGCACACTAACAGGTAGGGTAGGGAAGGCATGCGTGAAAGTGTACATAAAGGCATGTGCGTGTTTGTGGGGGCAAGTTTTAAAGGTCATGCCTCCGAGACCTATGCAAAGCAGTTTATCGTCGTGCAGCCAGGACGTGCACTATGGTTTAAGGTCATACAGCAGAACCACGGTTATGCAGTTTGAAGTCATACAACAAGGACCGTACAGTTTAAGGCTGTGCGACTAGACCTCTGCTACAGTTTAAGGTCATATAGTTTGGACCAAGGTACTGAGCCTTTTATTGTCATGCGGCTAGGATGTAGACTATGGTTTAACATCGTACATCTGGACTGTGGTTATACATTTTAAATTCATACAACTAGGACCGTGCAGTTTAAGGTCTTGCAACTAGACCTTTGCTACATTTTAAAAGTTATGCAGTTTCTTGCAGCACTGACCGAGGCTGTGTGGTTTAGAGTCATGCATCACGGACCGTGGTTGTGTAGTTTAGGGTCGTGCAGCACGGACCGTGGCTGTGCAGTTTAGGTTTGTGCAGCACAGACCGTGATTGGGTCACCATGTAGGCAGAGCTCCATGGGAAATAGGTCTGTGGATGACAATCCAACTCCCTAGGGATAAAACGGTTAAGACCATTCACAAACTGAGGGCTTAGCTGGAAATGGTGACCTAATGAAGGATGGCCAATAGAAGCTGAGTTTATTAGGCCTTAGGGGGATAAGCATACTCCCTAAGGATAAGAAAGCTTGGTGTGAAACAGACCCACCGAGAATTGAAGAGGTAAAAATGACTGTAACTCCACTGGGGATAATGGGCTGCAGTATGGGTGTGACTCCAATGGGGATGAGGGATAGCTCTTGACTCCATTAAGGATGATGGGTCATAGTTTGGGTGCAACAGCCTGGGTGTAACATCACTGGAGATGATAGGTCACGACTTGGGTGCAACAGTCTGCGGATGATAGGTCACGGCTTGGGTGTAACTCCACTAAGGATAGTGGTAGGACACACAATACTTCAACCTGTAGTAGGTGACAATAGGATGCTTGAAATACGGCCGGCGTCAGGTGTAGCGCTAGTGGTTTCTTGTGAGTATTCAATCGGCGTTGAGTTTTTAAAAAACACAACCGACACTGGGTTGTTAAAAACTCAGCTAGTGTTTTGAATGATCCATGCTTTTGTTTGGACACAACCGGTGCTAAGTTAACGGTGCTAGGCTCGTTTGGAAACACACCCACCGCCAAGTCAACAGGCGTTAGAGTTGTTTAGAAACACACTCTGTGCAAGTCAACTTGCACTAGGGTTGTTTTGGAATTCACTCGGCGCTGGGCGTGGATCGATGAGGGTTACCTCGAGCGTCGAGTCAAAGCTTATCTTGGATTCGACTTGAATTCTCAGTTTGTGAGGGCATTTGAGGGTAGTGTGGTCTATATAAGGGGGTAAAATCCCATTTTACCTCACTTTTCACCAAGGGTAAAAAAAACTTCAGCAAAATTTTCTTAACAGTGAGGAAAGGGTGCTCCGTTGAAGTTTCGGCCAGAAGTGGGACTCCAACAACGGTTTTGTAAGGAAGGTTTTCGGCAGACAGTGGGATTCTAGCAAAGGTTTTACAGGGAAGGCTCTCGGCAAACAGTGGGATTCCAGGCAGTTTTGCAGGGAAGACCTTCGATGAACAAACTTTGCTAAGAATTTGGTGAAGTTGCAGAGAAAGAAGCGGGAAAGGAGAGTTCTCCAGGGAATTTTTAGGAAACATAAGAGGTTCCAACTGCAATAGTTTTTATTAAAAGAGGCAGGAAGTGAAATAGTGAGCATTTCCGCGTGTCTTAGGATTTTCCTGAGGATTTTTAAGAGGTTTCCCGGGGATTGTGGTAACTTTCCAACATTGTTAGTTGTGTTGCAGAGGTTCCCGGGGACTTAGGGGAAGTTTGCAGGAGTTTTCAGTGAGGTTCTGGTGTTGTCTAGGTGAAAAACGCAGACAAAAAATTTTTTTAGTAAGTTTTCCAGTGTGTACGGTCACAGGAGGTGAACCGTCATGGACATGAACCGTTGCAGGGAAGGTGTACGATTACCTCTGAAAATTGTGCGACCATTAAGGAGGTGGGAGACGTGGTGACGGTTGGCATTCACTCATGTGTGAGGCGGTGCCGAAGGATGTGGAGACGGTTGTCAGTCGGCCCTGCTAAATTCGAGGTGTCACGACTAAGATTCGTGCCACATGCGAGACATCCAATCTCAACGGGCACTGGCCTTCGAAAAGCTCAACCGGTGCTGGGTATTGGCAATCTCAACCGGCACTAACTGTTGACAAACTCAACTGGTGCTAGTCACCGGCTCTGGGCATTGGGAAACATAACTAGCGCTGACTATTAGCATACTCAGCTGGCGTTGATCCAGTGTCTTAGTAACATTTGGGAGTAAACCACCAAGCCCTTTAAAATGATTGGTTTTTCTTACCAAATTCTTGATGTGAAGACGCTTCCAAGGAAGGGAGAGATTGGCACCTATGATTTTACAGGCAAGGTTTTATCAAGGGGTGAACCCATTTGGTTGACCCAACCAGTATGCGAACCAGTGCGGCCCCTCATAGTCACTTTCATTACTGAACGCATTTGTTTCGAAGTACACGAGGGCAATGATGGCAACATCAATGCTGAAGAAGGGATGGCACTTCTTCATTGCATGCATAGGAGCAGAGCTTCCAGGGAGAACTTGCCTACCTTAGGGAAGCGAATGGTATAGGCAAAGGGGCTACTAATGTGGTCAACAAAAGGCCTCTGGATTCAAGGGGAGCACCAATACCTGAAGGGATACACTTTTTGGACTGCCAAGGTATTGGTGTCATACAAAAGAACTCTTGAACGTGTTTCACTATTGGCAGCGGTTCAGTGTTCGGGTAGCTACTATGAGCGGTGCTCTAATACAGTAAAGGTATTGCTGGAGACATTGAGTCATGTTAGTAATAAGTAATACCTGATTTCTTGGGCATGGGGAAGCAGGAAGGTCCTTACTAGATCTTCATTTTATTGGAGGTCTCCCAATGATTGGGGCTATGTATGATGACTTCGTGCCTGGTACTAACTTGAGGGATGAAGAGCCACCTGCCAATCTTCAAAAGATCTTTGAGGCCTACCAGTCGATCGTCGATGAGTCTAGCAATGGTAGGGTCACTTTCACGGAGTGGGTTAAATTCTTTTGTGGGGATCATCTTGAAGGTGATCTTGGCACCCCGAAAGGGAAGGCAGTTGCAAAGGAGACACCTTCCGTATATCAACTTGAGACCGGTGATGACCGTGTATTCTTGGTCACGTATTTGGCCTTATTTTTGGGCAAATTTGTGCTTCTTGACTGGGGGGATGACATTCGTCTAGGCATATTGTATGTGGCCTGTGACATGGCCAGAGGGCGTGAGTATGCCCTTGCTCAGCTGGTCTTGTGCAACATATACCATGACTTGGGGGCCATCTCCCATGGAAAGGCCTACAGGGGAAACGAGGGAGGGAATGGCATTGTTGGAGGAGAGGCTTTTCCCAGGGATTTTAATCCTCCATTCCCTGTGCATTACGTGTACGGGTGGCTAGGGGCCTATTTCCCTGACACCTACATTAAGCATCAGTGCTCGGGAGATAAACTATGGCCCTTCCTGATGAGGATTGCCAACCAGAGGGTCATCTTCCATACCCTAGGGGAGCCTTGGGGTCTATTTGGGAATGATTCTTTGAACATGAGGTGCGTCCCCTTTCCAGTCGGGAGCTTCACCGACCATGCTTTCATTGATGAGTTGAGGAAGGAGCTAGAAGGTGCTCCAACAATGGTTAAGGAGCTCACATTCATCCTGAGCATCAGATGGGGAGTCCTACCTTATTGGACTTGGCACAGTGCTAGGTTAGAGGGGTATTTTCCTCATCGCTTCGCCTGTTAGCACAGGCTTGATCAAGGTTGCCCCTTCTTGTTGCTTTTCGAAAAGCGTCGGAGTAAGGCAAACGAGGGGAAGACAGAAGAGTTTGGAACTTTCCGTGAGTGCTGGTTGCCAAAGCATATACAGACCGCTTGGTCCATGTGTCTAGAGATGACAGAAACCAACAAATATGTAATGCCTCACTTCGGGAGGAGGGTTTAGACGACCAAGGCCTATGTGAACTGATGGAGAATCACCAGTAAGGGATATTGGGATAAAGATCACCCTGGGAAAGGGGTGAAAGGTAACTGACACTAGGATATTAGGTAAAGGAGTTTGGTGGATGCTCCTGCTCCTAGTGCGATATTTGTCTTAGATTATCCCTCTAACTGGCAGGCTTTAGGGCTTCCGTAAGAGATAGCAGCTGATGTGGCCTCTCCAGAAGTCCTTGCCATAAAGACGAGGATTGGGAGTGTCTTTGATAATCTTAGTTCCATCTTCGAGTGGGATGAGGGGCGACAAGTCCCTGGTTATGAGAAGTGTCCCCCACAAGACTTGAATGCCTTAATCGGGAGTGGTCCCCACAGTAAATTGGCTGGAGGGCCTTCTCTAAGAGATGGATCGAAAGCAGCTGTTCTTACTCCGGTAGGGGGGAAGAAAAGGAGGTGCTCAACCACTACTGATACCTGCGCACCACCTTCAGTTAGTGGCCGTACTCGAAGGCGCAAGAGTGCCAAGCTTCTTATGATGTCAAAATTATGAGGTAGCTCTTCCTCTTCTGATTTTTTAGGAACTATTGCAAATCTCTGGACCACCTTATACTTCTCTTGAATTGTTTTATTTTTCAGAAACAGAGGCAGATGACTCCGACCACTCTGAGCCCATTGTCATTGCTTCTGATGGAGAGGTGACTCTAGATCTTGGGGAGGTGCCCTTGAGTCCATGGGTAGTTCATGAGTCAGAGGCGGCTCGGATGGAGACTGACGATGATGAAGGCCTTAAAGCCACTGCTCTAGATAGGGGCTCTGATGTTGATGGCCTCCATGCCTCAGGAGCTTAGTGCCTCGACCGGGACAGGGGCTATGACTCAAGGAGAAGAGCTTGAAGTTGATGACGTGCCTGAGCACCAAGAGGCTGCTGCCCTCGTAGACATCGGTCATGAAGATGAGGGAGTTGAACTCTTCGTGGCCGAGGTTCCGGTTGTTGAAGGTGCGAGCCAAATTGAAGAAACTATGGCTAGAGATGAATTGGCTGGCAAAGGCCAAAGAGAAGAGGCAGTTCCTGAACTTGATAATGTTGAGGCGACAGTTCAAATGGATGAAGAGCAAGTAGAGGTCCCCATAAGAGAGGGTCAAGTCAGCGAGACTGGTATTGAAGAACCCAATCAGGTTGAGGCTGGGGCTGCCTATGAGTCCGAGGGACAAGAAACACTAGGCTTTGCCCTTGTTTTAGAGGAGTTAGTGGCTCAGATGGCTATCACTTCAACATGCCCGATCCTTGAGGTCAAGGTTTCCTCAGTAGTAGTGGTCTTAGCTGCACCATCTAGGCCTGTTTTCAATGGTGTTTCTAGCATGATTGTAAGCATTCTTAGAGCAGGCCTTCAGAGCTTGAGGGAGCTGCCTTTTAATGAGCTGGGTGAAGCTTTGGCAAATCTGAGGGAGTTCGCTGCAACTACTGCAGTTGGGAGTGCACCAGAAGTGCTTTCCCATTTTGATGCAACTCTAAATGAGTTGAAGAGTTGAACATTACATCATGAAGAAGAAACTTGTAAGCTAGCCTCTTTGGAAGAGTCATTCTTGCGTCATCGCGAGAAAATAGATGCCTGCATCGAGAAGAAGGCCACGATAACTGGCCCTCAGCAGGACCTCAAGAGGGAGGCGCAAGGAAGCTTCAAGAGAATGATTGAAATTTGAGAGGAGATGCGAATACTGAGAAAGGAATTTGTGGGCCTCGAGAAGGAGATGATTCAGAGGAAGCCATGGAGGCCTCATTGGTCGAAGATTTTTTCGAACTCAATGGCATAATTGAGTCGGAAATCATGGTGATGGCAGAGGAGACTCAAATGGTTGCAGGACTGAAGGAGAGTGTCCAGGGCATCGAGACTTCTCCTGCAGCACGCTACACAGAGATTAATAAAATGATTGATCGTTTCTGAGCATGTCATTTCCTCTTGCCAGTACTTTGTAAACTTTTTAACTGATGAATAAAGTACTTCTCTCTTTTGACTTTGCTGCATGATTTCATTTTGTTTTTAATTTTGCTGCACCTTATGTGATTTCTCTTCTAAATGCCTCTCGACACTATTATTGCCCCAAGAGGCTAATACCTTAGGCCTTGTTTAGCCCCATGATGGGTTGTCGCGGCTTGGATAGCTTCGAAATGGGGAGTCGTTGCTTTTTCTACTCTTAATGTCTGATTGGCCAAGGGATCATAGTTCATTTTCCTCATGATTTGGTGAGCCTGGTTGCTATAGATAGTTCAATCAGGAGGGACCTCGGCCTCCATTAGTGGCACATTTACCTCAAGCTCATCATAGTTTTTAGTCTCCGGCACGAACTCCTTGAGATGTTTTGAAGCGATACTCATGACCTCCAGCTGTCTTTGGAGACTGCGAACTTCGGTTCTCAAGTTTTCTAGGGGATCCTGCTCTTGAGGGGAAGAAAGTTGCTCTTTATCGAACTGCTCTCCTCCTGAGAGGTCAGGGAAAAGTAGAATTTTCAGCTGGTCGCCAGTCTGAGGAGCATTCTCTATACTTATAGCGACTGGATTTTGAAAAAACTTTCGTGGCAGTTGTCGCGCTGCTTCGGCTTTCAAGAGCGCAATGGGGATATGCAAGACTTTTTGCTGATCCGGCGTATAGTTGATCCTTGGAGTCGAGAATTCTACCCCCATGGCTTGCTTGATCTCAGGAATAACCTCTGGATCATCTTCCGGCCAAGGTGGCTCAAAACTGGAAGCAGAGGGTGAAAACTCATTTTCAAACCAAGGAGAAGTTTATTGAGGGATGATGGTTGGGATGTTACAACAAAGGGTGGTTAGGGGTAAAATTTTGCCCTGCCTTTCTTCTTCTTTGAACATGTTCACCAATGTTCTCCCAACATCCTCAACATCTTCATGAGACAAAGACGCTATCATGATTATAGACTTGTGACCTCCATCATTCAGCTTTTGAGGCGATGCCAAATTTGTGAAGTAATATTTAGCATCAGCATAGTGAGTTTTGACTACAGCGAACGGTCTCTTATCAGCGTAGACCGTATGCTGTCTCCCATCTCGACTATATTTGAAGCACTGATGTAACATTGATGAAACCACCCCCTAGTTATGGAGCCATGGCAAATCGAGGAGAATATTATAGGAAGTTTCGGTGTCGATTACATGAAACTGGGCGTAATCGTTTAGCTCACCAATCTTAAGATGAAGGCGTATCGTACCGTACCGGCTGGCTTCTCTCATGATTGGTTGAACCCTCGAACTGTGACATGGGAAGGGGTAAGATCTTAGGACCCCACCCTAATCTAGTAAGGATCCTCCTTGGAATAAGGTTGACTGCCTACCCTCCGTCAAACATAATTTGCTTGATGGGGCATGCGTGTAATTCACCAGTCACAAAGAGAGGGTGATTATGAAACTTTTCCCCTTGCTGCAGATCGTCCTTTGAAAAGGCGATTCGCATACATCCTTGTAGAATTGCCGGGTCTACCTCAATGGGTTCTACTTCAGTTTCGTACACTTATGGGTTAGAGAGAGCTTGAACCAAAGCCATCTGGTAATTCTTCAAGAGCATGAGGACGTCGTAGACATTGAGAAGAGCCAGAAGTTTCCGTAGATGTCCTATCACATCATATTTCACCTTTACTTGATGAGGGCCTTGTGCTCCTGGTCCTGCCACTGATTTGGGTGGTATGTTGGGTTGAGGGGCAGGTTTGGGTGGAAAAGGTTTATTTTGGCCGCTGGCTGACTTGGTTGTACAGCGGGCTTAGTTTGAGTGATAGAAGTTTGAGGTTTTCGAAGAGATTGAGCGCATGGGATCAAAGGGGTCCCAGGAAATTGGAGGATAGGTGGATTGTTTGAAGTATTGGGATTAGGAAGGAGCCCAGGGAGCTGTAAGATAGGCAGAATAGTCTTTGGATTAGGAGGTAGTGGTTGACTAGGGAACTTCAAGGTGCCCGACTTCTGTGGTGGAGGCTGCAGTGTCTTCCCTGATCAGAGATTTATCTGCCCCATGGTGGATATTACTTTTGAAATTTGCACCATGTGGGAAGCTCTCTGAGAATAGGAGCTTTGCGATTTGATTCTCTCAGTCTTTGCTCAAAGTCAGGCATAGGGGGCCACTAGGTTTTCTTTGGCTTCGACTTCTTGTGCTTCTTTGAAGAAGGTGACTCTGCCTTGGCTTTAGCTACCAAGGCATCAGCAATTGTTAGGAATCCTGCTGCTTGTATTAAAGTCTTTCTCAATCGTTTCTGCTGCATCCTGCTTATATTGATTCCTTTGAATTCTCGGTCGAAAGCCTCGAAGTTTGGGCATATCAATGTTGTACCTACATGGGATGTAGAAGAGAGAGAATGAGAACCAGAAGAAGGAGAAGAAGGGTTAGAAGGTGGGGGACTTTTAAGGTCGTTCCCCTAATCAGATCACTTTGGGCAGCTTTTTATGTCGTCACCAGGGTTGGATTGGTGCAGGGGGTCATTTAGGTCTTTCCCTTGCTTAGACCAATGGGGAGTGCTTTTAACGTCGTCACCCTCATCGGACGTATGCTAAGTGGGAGATGGCATGGGAATTTCTTCTTGACAGGATGAAGAAAGAAGAAGGATCATGTCAGGGATGAAGTCAAGTAAAGTTAGCAGTGAAGGAAGGGGCCTGAGAAATATTTGCTTGACAATGGGTTGAGCAGTCTTGTTTCTTCAGCCAGTAGCCCTTGGTGCCCGTCTCTTTCTAATTTTATGAGGTGATGTTTGATTCGTCTCACTGGGCTCGCGAACAGCTCTAGCTTAGCGAATTGCTTCTCTCCTTAAGGACTTTGAGTTTGCTTCAGCCATGATAGACTATCCATGGCTAGGAAGTCGAGGATTCGACGGAGTCCGAGTCATTGATAAGAAGGTCCTGCTTTGTGAGATATTCTTGCCCCAATAAAGGAATGACTTGGGGATCACTTACGGGGAGAATGTAAATCTCCTGACACTCCTGCATTTTCTTTGGGAAAATATCAAGGAAACTTGTGCATTATGACAGGTAATGGCCTCTTATCTGATGGTATGGGCATCAACGATCTTTAGTCCCCTTAGCAAGGCAACGTGGTTGCCTTGCCTGTTTCAGTGTGATTATACCTTCCTAAAGCACTATAATGAAGAAGGCGTAAAGAATACTAGTCATTTCGTCTTCCCCTTGGATGGTTACAGCATGGGAGGCCTCGGCTGCCTCAAAAGCCCTCTTTAAGTCTTCAAGCTTTATTTGGAATCAGGGCGTCGATAATATACTTCAGTGTGTAGTAGTCATCTATAGAATGATTGATCCTCCGATGGTAGGCACAATAATTTGCCTGAATGTCAAGGCCAGGTTACTTAGGGAAGTGGTTTCTGGAAGCTGCATCATATTTTATTCTAATAATAAGCGGAACAGCACAGGGACCCATTCCTTCTTGAAGGGGTAGACCTTGTTCCTATGCCTGGTGAAATAATCGTCCCGACCAACGATGGCTGGTCGGGGTACCCAATTGTACAACTATTGTTGCTTGTGAGCCTGAGGTGTTACCTTTGTTGTACGTACCCCTTTAGAGAGGTCCAAAGTTTGGGAGGGAGCCTTCTTTGAATCAACGACCATGACGACTGCACTGATTACCCCTTTCTGTTGGCTGCCCCGTGTGTTATTCCAAGAGTTTCCTTTGCCACGGTTGTTTGTTGAACTTGTAGATGGTTGTCATGTCACACCATGGTGGCGTGATAGACTTTCTATGCGAACTGATTTAGAGTTCAACTCTGACATGGAGGTCAGATTAGAGACCTCATCATGTAAAGCGATCTCGGGCTGCATGTTTCGCACGCAAGTTTGGACTGCTTCCTTCTGAGGCATAAGATTAGGATGGCCGGAAGCCAAGTTTCTCTATCTTGATATGAACTGATCCACGGGCTCATCGGGGTCTTGAGTTAGGATGAGAAGTTCGATATAGAAGCGTTGATAGAACAGTTTCTCCATCTCCTCGTATGTATGCACTGAGTTTGAAGGAAGTCTGGCATACCATTGAAATGCTGAGCCATCGAGGGTCTCAACAAACTACCGGAGAAGAAGTCTCTCAGCAACCGTTATTTCTCGACATGCTGCCTGGAAGTGGGCAATATGCTGGTTTGGGGAGGTGGTTCCGTTGAATAAAGGAAACTTCCCTTTCTTACAATCTGAGGGAAACGGGACCTAATCAATAAATGAGGGGTATGGCCTTCGTCGCACCCTGTATCCCTGGAATTTGTCTATTCTTTAGGCTAAGGGTGACCATAGCATCAATATCTGTCTGAGAGACTAGATGAGGGATAGAATTGTCCTGTGAGGTTGAAGGAGGGGGTTGTCGTGGAGGTGCACCATCAGAATGATGGGAATTGACCTCATGATTAGCCGACTGGCTTGTGATGTCGATACAATCGATCTTTTCCATCATCGCTCGCAACATATCTTCAAACATGTTCATGCGCTCTTCCTGCGCATCACCGAGCTCGCTTACGACCATTATGCTGACCGTTTCTCTATAGAGGTCAATGTTAATGGCAACCGAGGGCTTGAGAACTTGACGGGTCGTACGTGGTAAGTCAGTCAGCAGGGGCCCAGCATGCCCTGACTGAACTCGACTCTTGTATGCTTTCTCGATGGTCTTGGGATCGTGGTTGCTGAGCTGATAGTCTTCTTCTACTACAGTAACAACATCATAGGGCTCATGGAGCTCTTCTTCAGGCTTCATCGTCTGAAGGGAGTAGAAGGGATTCAGATGAAGAGGGTGGTCAAAATTGAGTGTTTTGACTGACTTGGTGACCCCCCCAGTCAAAGTTTGTAGACCTCTATCACGTTTAACATTGAGGTTTTGATGGACCTCACGCTAAAAATACGATCTAGGTCGTTGCTGATCAGCTCTTCTTACACAGGAGAGAGTTGCCTTCATCAGGTGCAGTAATAGACAAGGGCCAAGAACTGGAGTCATCTTGGATCGGGGAGGATGAAGGACTCGATCTTCCATCAGGTCAATGCCCCTAGCTCTCTTATGAGGTCCAGAGAAACGACCAAAATGACAGGCTGGTTCAAGATGGTACTCTTGGATAAAACCTTTGATTACCAAGGCTGAACGTGCTTGTTCGATGAAGGAGGAGTGGGCTGGAGCAGGGTTGACTCATGAGGAGGCCTGAGTCCAGGGCGAGGGGACGTCTCTTGTGTGCCCCTTGAAGAAGGATTGTGGGAGACCAGGGGTCAGCTCGAACTGGTGCAAGTGATTTGGCCTTAGGAGGCCGATTACTACGAGCAAGTGTCTGTAAGAGAACAGGTGTAAACCTGCCCCTTATAGGGTCTGTTTGTGTGTTCATAGAGTAGGAGGACAAGGCGGTCGTCTCCTGTGTACTCAAGTTGGCGTAATGACGGCATTGCCCCGAGCAGTGAGATGCAGATGAGTAGCATGCGCAGGACCTGACCTTGGAAGGTTTGATCTTGGACACTGTCTCGAGGTAGCAGGAAGGTTGAGCCGAGGTGTGGCTCGAGTGGGTAACCCACGAGCCTTGTGGTGTGTGTGAGGGATGGAGACCGTGGGGTTTCTGCCTCGACTTGTTGAGCCTCTAGGGATAGAGACCAATGGTGCAGAAATGTGGAGGCTAGCCCTATGACGACCCACATAAGCAATGGCAAGTTGTTTGCCTATCGCAGAAAGGGACTGGGCAGACTTCCGGCGTACCTCAAGAATACGACTGGCAAGTGACTTGCCGGTGGTTGGGTTCATGCTGCATGGGGCAACAAAAGTGCTGCTGATGCATGGTGCCTTGGTGGAATTTCCGCTAGAGCGAGGAGATGGGGAGTGAGTGATTTTTAGGTCCCACCTCACACCTACCAAAGTTAAGACATGGGAGCTAGACAAGGGGTCTTTGCTCAAGAGGATGGTCAGGAACAAAGTTGACAGAACTTGTTCCCTAGGGATGCTCTCGAATACGGGAATAAGAAACTTCCTGATCCAGATAAGTGGGTTACAGAACCCGCAAGCCATAAATAACATGTGAAAAGACAATAAAAGCAGATAATAAAAGAAGAAACTAGCCAAACAAGAATGATCCACATAAGGGGTAGTAAATCCCCAATGGAGTCGCCATGCTGGTTAGGTGCCTCGATCTCGCCCTCGGGATCCTTTGGGGATCAGGCAGCACGCCTCTCAGGTTTCTAGGAAAGACACGAGAAATTTTTGAGATCTCTTTCTCGGGAACCTCGTTCGAGAATGAGGGCAGGTCTTACCAACAGGTGAGAGAGGAATTTAGGGTGGGTTCAGGACTTACTCGAGCTGACTCGCGTGGGTGCCATCTTAGATCATAAAGAAAGCCCCCCAGTAATAAAACTAGTTCAAAATCACCTCCCTTGGCTTGTATTCTTCTTGGTTTTTGCAATCACACACATATATGGCAAAGGTTACAAGACAGGTGGGCCGGATTTCACCCTTTTCCTCTTTGATGAATGTACACAAGCATGAAAATTCAAAAAGAAGAAGAGAAGAAAGATGGGGGAGAAAAAAATCCAACCAAGCAAGAGGATAGGAGCTGCGACTAGGCTGGTGAATAATTGGCCTGATGTGGTAGCAAAACAGGCTCAATAACTAAGACTAGCTCACAGGATTACTATTAAACATCATTGCCAATACCGACGAGCTAGGCATGATGGTCAGTCTGTCGGGGTAATAAAGCGGGCTAAGTAATCCTAACACAACAACATTATAGCTAGACGACAGGACTACCATGCGAGGCTAACATTAATCCCTCTTAGTCGAATGAGGATTATGAGGAAAGGATAAGAAGAGAAGAAGGAAACATAAAGGAGGGAGAAGAAAGGAAGAGAAGAGGATGAAAGACGAGAGGACGAAGGAGAGAGAGGGAAGGAAGAAGCAATCAGTACTAAGCATTGTCGACTGTGTTAAAAGGAAGGGGAGAAAACACAGTCTGCGTTAGGCTACACCGACTGTGTTGTACAGAGGAGAAGAGAGAGGAGACGTAGGTAGTGCTAAGCTTACCGACTGTGATAAAAGAGGAGAGAGAAATCTAGTCGACATTAGGCTTCACTGATTGATAAAAGAGAAGAGAGAAAACCAGTCGATGCTAGGCTTCACTGACTGATAGAAGAGGAGAGAGAAAATCAGTCGATGCTAGACTTCATCGACTGATAGAGGAGGAGAGAGAAAACCAACCGGCACTAGGCTTCACCGGTTGTGACAGAAGGAAGAGCAAACCAACTGGCAATAAGCTTCAACAGTTGTGATCTAAGAAAGAGAAAACCAGCAGGCGTTAGGTTTCGTCGATTGTGATAGAAGAAAGAAAAAACTAACCGACGTTAAACTTCGTCGATTGTGATAGAAGAAAGAGAAAACCAACCGGCGATACACTTCGCTGATTGTGATAAAAGGGAGACAGAAAACTAATCGCCACTAGGCTTCACCGATTGATAGAAGAGGAAAGAGAGGAGGGAGATAAAGATGAGAAGAGAGGAGGAGAGGGAAAAAGATAGAGACAAGAAGAGAGGAGTGAGAAAGAGGCGAGGAGAGACAAAGATATAGAGATTAAAAGAGAGGAGAGAGAAAGATACAGAGATGAGAAGATAGGAGAGAGATAGAGATAGAGACGAGAAGAGAGGAGGAGAAAGAAAGAGATATAGATGAGAAGAGAGGAGGAGAGTGAAAGATATAGAGATGAGAAGAGAGGAGGAGAGAGAAAGTGATAGAGATGAGAAGAGAGGAGAGAGAAAGAGATCAAGATGAGAAGAGAGAAGGAGAGAGAAAGAGGGGAGAGAGAAAGTTACCTGCTCAAAAGGTACCGAACCTTTTCTTCTCTCTCCTCTCTCTCTCCAAGATGTACCCACAAACTCAATCAAAAATCAGAATTTATTGATTGATCCAAGAAGAATGAATCGGTCTTTCGTAAAGTGAGGCATAGCCTGTTTACATAGAATTGGGCTAAAACATGGGTGTATGCCTAAAACCTACTTAAAATCGAAGATAATTATAATTTAATTGAATTCTAAGAAATTCTAAAAATTGGTGATCTCGGCATGGCGATCATTTTGATACCAACTTCGAGCCATGAATAATGTTGTTGAGTCATGATCATGAGACTTGAATTTTGGATGAATCTTGAAAACATCAGATCGATTGTGTGCTCGTTTCTTGATGTTTCTTCATGACTTATTCATTGAATCAAACTGAGCATGCCATCACGATCACGTTCCAATGAGCGAAACTTGATTTTGTGTCTGGATAAAGATTTTGTCGTCTTGAGTTTTTAACCGAAATCTTGAAAATCGAAGGTCAAAATGTACAGTAGTTTTGACACCTTTGTGTGTGAAATCTAGTTGTTCATTGTACGTGATGTTTAGACAAGAGATAGCCTCGGACCTCATGCACATAATGTAATTGGTTTCGTGCTGATCGGGTATGCGAGCGTCGTGATCTAACTGCTCGAACACGGCATGCTGCTGCTGAATTTTGTGCAACTTCCTTCACGGATCAGAGATTTTCATTGAGTTTTTCTCTCTGCTCGGGCATCGTCACGGGGCGTACTACATATCGAATTGTTCGTGTTGATGCGACGAACACTCTCACCAAATTTGAGAGCGATTCTACTTGAAACGAGTGAGATATAGGCTCCGAAAGTGACTGCTCCTGACTGTAAAAACAATCACCTTTAATGGTGTTTGATGGAGTGAGGCCACATAGGAATAGTGTGCAGCCTACCCCTTTTCAGTATTTTACCCATAACTTTGTCTTAGAGTGCCTGATTAAGCCAAAACTTAATCTATAGGGGTTTTCGACCATGTCGGATCTCATGGTGATGGTGCCACAACTGCTTGATGCACTAAAAGTATGGCTCTAGTTACAGAGTCCATTTTAAGGTGCTAGAGACCGATTTCGTTGAAATTGTTTCTTTGTGTTCACTGCCTTAGACATGTCTTATCGTGATGAAACTTAGCAGGTAGTTTTTGATGTGCTCATAAAGATCTTGAGTAATTCTGGGGCCATTATGAGATTGTCAAGAATTTTCACTGTTTTGTAAGCTTTATTGACTTGCTTCCTATCAGGGACCAAGTTGCTAAAAAATACGTTCAAACAGCAGTAACTAGACAGGCATGGTAACTGGACCGGCACAATGGCTAAACTACCTGATGACTAGACGAACTTGACAACTAATATGTTAAAGTGGCTGGTCTTGTGTGACAGCTAGACGGGCACAATAACAAGTCCGGCACAATGACTAAACTACTCGACAACAAGACGAGCACGACGATTGTCCTAGCATGATGACTAGTCTGACGCGACAGCTAGAAGAGCACGGTAACTAATCCGGCACAACAGCTAAACTGCTCGACATTAGGACTAGCATAACAGTGCAAAGCTTAACCAGCCCTCTGGTCAAACAAGCAAAAGGAGAAAAGAGAGAAAGGCAATCATGTCCAATAGTGTGTACTACTGTGCATGGCAAAACATGGGAAGGGAGGAAAATCATGCTCGGCACTGTCCAGTACCGTGCACATCAGTCAGAGAGAAAGAAGGTAAAATCATGCATAACATTTGCACTGTCGTGCGATACAGACAGAAGAGGAAAAGATTGTCACGCTTGGTAGTATGCATTGTCGTGCGCAACAGATTGAGAAAGAGAAGGAGATCAAGCCCAGCACTTGCACTATCATACGCAACAGACGGGGAGAGAGGAGATCATCATGCTTGGCAGTATGCGCTGTCATGCGCAATAAATTGAGAGATAGAAGAAGATCACACCCGGCATTTGCACTATCGTGCTCAGTGATCAGGGAGAGAAGAGATTGTCACACTTGGCAGTATGTACTGCTGCACGAAACAGACTGAGGGAGAGAAGAAGATCATGCCTGGCATTTGCACTATCGTGCGTAATGGACAGAGAGAGAAGAGAATGAAACGCTCAGAAGTATGCACTACCGCGTGCAACAAACTGAGAAAGAGGAGAACATGAGATGAGTTAGAAACAGATAGAGAAAGAAAGAAAACAGAAAGGAAAGGAAAGAAGAACGAGCGAAAAGGAAAAAGAGAAGAAAGAAAAGGAAAGAAGAAAAAGGAGAAAAGGAAAGAAGAAAGAGAGAAAAGGAAAGAAGAAAGAGAGAAAATTAAAGAAGAAAGAAGAGAGAGAGAGGAGAGAAAGAAGAGAGAAAGAGAAGAGAGAATGAAGAGAGACGAACAAATGAGAGAAGGAAGAGTGAGGAAGAAGAGAGAGAAAGAGAAGGGAGAGAAAGAAGAGAGAGATAGATGAGAGAAAGTTTACCTTATGCTCGAGGGTACCACCAAAATTCTTCTCTCTCCTCTCTCTCTCTCTCTCTAAGGCGTTACGAAAATCTCAAGCCAAAAGTAGAAGTTTTATTGATGAAACTTAGATCCTTTTACATGAGGTGTGTGCTTGTTTATATTGAAGTGGGCCCCAAAGGTGAGTGTAAAATCAAAAGTTAACCTAATTTCTAAAAAATAACAATTAAGTGAATTAAAGAAATTATAAGAAAATAGCGTAAAATGAGGATTTTTCCCCTGCACCAACAATCCACAGATTTTCAATTGAGCCCTTGCTCTGCCCAAGAACTCTTACGATCTTCTCGGGTTGGTTCAGAGTCTTTCCGGTCTCCGTTCAGTTGAAAGATGATTCTTTTCTTAATCGGCTTGAGAAGATGGTCATTTTGATACCACTTTCGAGCCACGAATCCGGTCTTTGGGCCACAATCACGAAGTGCAAAAATCACGAGAAACGTGCGATCTTTGTTTAAAGACTACACAAATTTCTTGATTTTTTTTGATGATTTCTTCACTGAATATCGATGAGCAAGTCGTCATGAGCGTTTGGGGATAAACGTGGCTTGATTTAGTGCGCAAACAAAGATTTTCCATTTTTGATCTTTTGGCCTGAATTTGGTTTCTGGTGGCCGAAAAGTGCAGCAACTTCGTAGACATTGCACATAAAATCTGACTGTTCATCACATACGAAGTTCGGCTCTGATGAAGCCTCGAACCTCATGCTTGTAATGGGTCTGATTTTGGTCCGACCTGTAAGCATCATGATGTGGCCACTCGATCGATGAGCGCTCCTGCTGAAAAACATGCAACCTTACCTTTAATCGCTATCTTCTCTCGTGTTTTTCTTTCGACTCGGGCCACGACATGGGTCGTTCCACATATCAAAATGCTGAGTCGACGAGACGAACATGCTCATAAAATTTGAGCTTGATCCAGCTTGGGATGAGAGAGATACAATCTTTCAAAGTTGTTCTTGAAACCCATAAACACAATTTCCATTAATGGAAACTGGTTCACTGAGGGTGCTGGTAATAGCGTGTGACCTACCCATTTCAGGTGATTTGGTCATAACTTGGTCGAAGAACATCTGACCAAGCCGAAACTTGGTCCTTAGGGGTTTTCAGACATTTCGGATCCAATGGCAATGGTCCCACGGTCATTTAAAACTCTAGTGATAGGGTTGTAGTTATAAGGTACATTTCAGGGCGAAAGGGCTCATTTTCCCAAAACTATTTATGCATCGCACTGCCTTAAACTCGTCGGATTGTGACAAAACTTGGTAGGTATTCTTCGGAGGCCTCTATCAATATTAATAATCCTTCTTGGGACATTATGAGACTGTTGGAAATTTTGCTTATAGATTAGGGCTTTATTGTCCTGGCTTCACTTTATTCCACATCGGGGATACAAGGTGATGAAAAATGCCCTCAAACACATGGCTTCAGGGTTCTTTGACCCATTTATCTAGATCGGAGATTTTCTAGTTCCCTCATTCGCGAGTTCCCTCGAGAATAAGTTCGCTGAACTTCATTCCCGACTTTTCTTCGGAGCAAAGACCCATTGTCTAGCTCCCAGGTCTTGACCTGGATTGGCGTGAGAAGGGATTTAAAGGTCCCTAACTCCCCATCTCCAAGATTTAGTGGAACTCCCACTTGAGCACCTCGCATGGGTGGCAGATCTACCCCCACTCACAACATGCACCCTGTTACCGACAAGTCACTTGCAAGTCGTATTGCTGAGGTATGCCAAAAGGCTGCCCAGTTCTTAACTGCAAAAGGAAAACAAGTTGTTGTTGCTCCTATAGGTCACCGCAAGGCTACCCCCCACATTCCTACACCACCTCCTGTCTCTTTGTTTAGAGACTCAACACATCGAGGAGGAGACCCTGGGGCCTTCACCTCTCACACACACACTAAGGCTCGAAGGTCATCCGCTCGAGCCACACCTCGGGGTGTAATGAACCAAATTTCGTGAGCATGGTGAGCACATGCTGCAATAAGAAGAGAGAGGTTTAATGCACGCTTGAAGTCGCTGCCGCGGGTGAAGAGAGAGGAGTAACGTAGTACGTGAAGTCACTGCCATGCATGAAGAGAGAGGAGTAATATCACGCATGAAGTTGCTGCCACGCATCAAGAGAGAGGAGTAACATCGTGCATGAAGTCGCTGTCATGCATGAAGAGAGAGGTGTATCACCGAACTGAGGCACGTGAAGAGAGAGGAGTAACGTCGCATGCGTGGAGGAGCAACACCGTGTGCGTGGAGGAGTAACGTTGTACACATCGAAGAGTAACGCCGTGTGTGTGGAGGATGAATGCTGTGTGTAAAGGGACCAATGTCATGCGTATAAGAGGAGAGACTAACACCACGTGTGTATAGGCTATCGCCACGTGCGTAGTTGAGCAACGCAGTGAGTGAAATGCCGCGCGTGAATTGCGGTACCACCGTGCATGAAGCAAAACTACCACCAGTTGACTGCATGCTGCCATGTGTGCCATTTGTCATCTTGCATGCTATTAGAAGGCCACATGGTAAGCCCAGAGTATCACCTCCCCACTTTGAAGTATATGGTCTCTCTTTTTCTCTCTACACCTCACAATGTGGAGCCCATGTTAAGCCCTTTTGTGCCATTGTTGGAGAGCTTGAAAGGCTTGGTAAAGTGGATTGTGGAAGGAGATTGAGATCACCATTGGGAGACAATGGTAAGTAAGATCACTACCTTGCAGACCCATGAGCATGAGAACATGAATGAAGCTCGATTTGAGCATAGTTTGAACATAAGCATGTGCAAAAATGATGACTGCATTTTTCCAAAAGTTTGCCTTCTTTTGCATGACAAAAATGAGCACTAAAATCCTTTTGATGGCCCTAAAATTCTCTGGGGTGATGTTCTTGTGAGTCTAGTTTAAGTTAGAATTGCCTTCATGCTGTTACCCTGCATAGATTGAGAGTTAGGAGATGATTTTGGAAGTGTGTCATGGCTGGATAGTGGAATTCCAAGGAGAATTGATGTTTTTGTGACTCTATGTTGGCCTATCAAATGATATCAGAATTGCCTCAAACTTCCACGATTGGAAAGATCTCTGAGTCTACTTTGAGTATGATGTTTATGTCCAGTTGTGATTCCTGATAGTTTAGAAGATGTGTTTCATTTTGTGCTTATGTGCCACTGTTAGTAGACATTTCCAGAAATATTGCTTCTACTGTATTAAAACTTTGCCTGATCTATTGAAGTCCAAATGACACAAAAACATAGTCATTTGATAAATGCACGAGTCTTCTGAATGTCTACTAAAGGTTGAATGTTAAAATTGTTTTGAAATTCTTGCTAGGTTGAAAGCTATGATTTGAATTGTGAACATATGTCACTATTGGAAGAATTTAACAAGATTCAGAACGATATACTGTACCCTTAATTGATTGAGTAATGCTCTGTTAGCAAATTGGAATCAGAATTTAGTTAAATACCCCTCATAATTTAGGTGTTGTGCCTCATTCTGTATATGCCCATGTTTGATAAGAACAACAATGAATCTTAAGGTGTATATGAATTATGCACATGTCATGAATCGATGATTTTGAACACTGCTTAATCCTTTCGCAAGGTGATTGAAATTTTTTGTTATAAGACACCGAGATGGCTTGATTGTGATCCTACAAATGTTGACTGTACCTAACCTCCTGAAAAGTGTAAACTATGAACGAATGAATGTTATGCATGCTTATACATAGTGCACCTAATATACGTGATTATTTGAACACATTTTTTAGCACCTTGAGTCCCGATGCGAAATAAAAGTGGAAACCGAGCAATAAAGCCTTAACAAATAGTGAAATTACCGACAGTCTCATAATTGTTCCAGAACAGGTCAAAATCTTCCTAAGCACTCCAAAAGGCCACCTGTTAAGTTTCGTCTCAATTTCGAAAAAATCAACCTCTAACACCTTGAAACAGACCCCGTAATTAAAGCTATATTTTTGGTGCATCAAACAGCTATAGAACCACCACCATTGGATCCGACACAGTTGAAAACCCTTATGGGTCAAGTTTCGACTTAATTGGGCACTCCAATACAAAGTTATGAGTAAAACATTAAAAAGAGGTAGGCCGGACGCTATTCTTGTGCGGCCTCCCTGCACCAATCTCTATTAAAGGAGGTTGGTGTGCACAGTCCCGAGCAGCAACTTCAAAGACCCATATCTCACTCGTTCTAAGTCAGATCGCTCTCAAATTTGGTGAGCATGTTCTTCTTATCAAGATGATTATCAAGATGAGTTTTTTGATTTGTGGCACGCCCGATACAATACCCGAGCAAGGAGAAAAACTAGAGAGAAGTTGATGATTTTTCAAATAGTTACATAAAATTCAGCAATAGCATTTCTCACTCGAGCGACCAAATCACGGTGCTCGCGTACCCAATTGACGTGAAACCAATTGCATTATGTACGTAAGGTCTAAGCCTATATCTGATCCTAACCCTGCGTAGGATGAATGGGGTGATTTCACACACCAAGGTGTCAAACCTACTATAAATTCTGGCTGTGGATTTCCAGATTTCGGTCAAAAACTCAAAATGACGAAATCTTCATCCGGACACGAAATCGACTTGCGTTTGTTGCAATGTGATCGTGATGGAATACTCTCTGTGATTCAGCAAAGAAACCAATGAAAAACATCAAGAGACATGCACACTATTGATTCGAAGTTTTCAAGATCTTTGTAAATTTCGAGTCGCATGATCGTGGCCCAAAAATACGGTCCGTGGCTCGAAGTTGGTATCAAATCGATCGTCACGTCGAGCCAGACAAGAAATCAATCATCTTTTGGCCAAACGGATGTTGAAGCAACCCTGAATCATCCATGAAAGATCATGCAAGTTCTAGGGCAGCAATAGGGACTGTTTTGGAATTTTATATATTATTGGGCAGGGGCAAAATAGTCCTTTTGCACCCAATTTAAGAATTTCTTTGAATTCAATTTAGGTAGTTTTTGGGCATACACCCATGTTTGGGCCCAATTCTATAAGTACAGGTTAAACACAATTGTCAAAGGATCCTTGATTCTTTTTTCTCATCAATCAAATCTGAGAGTTTTTCATGCTCAAATTGTGGGCATGTCATAGAGAGAGAGGAGAGAGAAGAAAAGGGTCAGTACCCTTCGATAAGGTAATTTTCTCTCTTCTCCTATTTTCTATCTTTCTCTCTCCTCCTCTTTTTTCTCTTTCTCTCTCTTCTTCTTTTCTCTCTTTCTCTCTCCTCCTCTCATCTCTCTCCCCTCATCTATATCTTTCTTTCCTATTTCTTCTCTGATATTCTTTATCTACTTTCCTTCTTTTCCTTTTTCCTTTCTCTTTCTTCTCTTTCTACTCTCTCTCTGTTCTCTTTCCTTCCTCTTTGTTCATGCATGATGGAGTCCATCGCCTATCATGTCGTCTTCTTGCTTCAAGGACACGAATAGTGAGCGAGCCTTAACGAAAGTCACGAGCCGGGCCTCGGTCAAAGTCTCCTTGTCTTCCCTTTTTTCATTGACGGCGGAAGCACATTGTCATCCATGTTCTCCCTCTTTTCTTTATTCTCTATCATGGACGGCGGAAACACATTGCTGCCCATGTTTCTCTCTTCATTGAATCTTCTGTCATGGAAGATGGACGCACATAGCTGCCCATATTTTCTCTCTCCTCTTAATCTTCTGTCATAGATTGTAGAAACACATCATCGCCCATGTTTTCTCTCTCCTCTTAATTTTTTTTCATGAATAGTGGAAGCACATCAACTCTCATGTTTTCTCTCTCCTCTCATTTCTGTGTCATGGACGGTGGAAGCTCATCGTCGTTCATGTCTTGTCTCTCTTCTCTCACTCTCTTGTCATGGATGGTGATGCTCATCGACGTCCATGTTCCCTCTTTCTCATTAATCATCTATCATAGACGACGGAAGCTCATCGTTGTCCACATCTTCTCTCTCTTCTCTCATTCCTCTCTCATAGATGGCGGAAGCTCATCATCATCCACGTCTTCTCTCTCTTCTCTCATTCCTTTATCATGGACGGCGGAGGCTCATTGTCACCCATGATTTTTCTCTCTTCTTACCCTTCTGTCATGGATGGATGAGCACATCGCCGTCCATGTTCTTTCCTATCTTTTCTCTCATTGTCTCCCATGTTCCCTTGCTCTCTTCTCTCTCTTTCTTCTTTATTGTTTTCCCTCTCTCTTTCCTCTCTTGCTTTTTCCTTTTCTCCCTCATTGCTCATCTCATCTTCTTCTCACATGCGCGACATCAGTAGTACGATGCATGTCTCTCCTCTTTCTTCTCTCTCTCGTTTGACCAAGAAAGGCTGAGACAAAATTGTCATGATTGTCTTATTATCTAGCAATATTGTCTCTGAGCCAATCTTAGTTACCGTGCCGTCGTACTACCACGATAAGCTAACCATTGTGCCAAGCTGGCTAATGATCGTTCTGACTTCTAGTAGTATTTTTGTTGTGTCGATCTAGATACCGTGCCCATCTTGCTACCACGTAGGGTCAATCACTTGCTAATCTAGCTGTTGTGTTATTCTCAACACCTACTCAAAATTCCTTTAATCTACCCCTAGCTTCTTCTTTCACTACCTTTTCTTCTTTTGGATGTGCATGTCCGTGTACATTCGCTCAGAGACAAAGTGGGGTCTTTTTCGACCCACTTGTCTCGTAAAATTAACCATGTGTGTGTGATTGCAGAAATAGGAGAATACAGGCCAAGGGAGACGATTTCGAACCAGTTCTACGACTTGAGAGCTTCTTCATGATCTAAGATAGTGCCCACATGAGCCAGCCTAACTAAGTCCCGAACACACCTTAAATTCCTCTCTCATCGGTTGGTATACCTAGCCTTGCTCGTGAGCGAGGTTCTCGAGGGAGCGATCTCAAAGTCCCGGGTTCCCTTGAAACTCGAGACGTGTGCCACCCAATCATCTAGATAAGGAGGGCAAGATCGAGGCACCTAATCAGCTTGAAGAGTCCACTGGGGACTGCCTGGCATTGCAGATTGAGTTAGAAGAAAGCGAGAGAAAACACAGTCGACGCTAGGCTTCACCGACTATGTTGTACAGAGGGGAAGAAAGAGAAGATGCAGTCGGTGCTAAGATTCACCGACTGTGACTGAAGAGGAGAGAGAAATCTAGTTGATGCTAGGTTTTACTGACTGACAAAAGAGGAGAGAGAAATCCAGTCGGCACTAGGCTTCACGAACTGACAGAAGAGAGAGAGAGAAAACCAATCAGCACTAGGTTTCATCGATTGTGACAGAAGAGAGAGAGAAACCCAACCGGTGCTAGGCTTCACCGATTGTGATAGAAGGGAGAGAGAAAACCAACCGGTGCTAAGCTTTATCGATTGTGATAAAACAGAGAGAGGAAAAACCAACCGGCACTAAGCTTCACCGATTGTGATAAAAGAGAGAGAGAAAACCAACCGACACTAGGCTCCATTGATTGTGACAAAAGAGAGAGAGAGAAAACCAACCGGTACTAGGCTTCATTGATTGTGACAGAAGAAAGAGAGAGAAAACCAATCGGTGCTTGGCTTCGTCGATTATGATAGAAGAGAGAGAGGGAAAACCAATTGGCGTTGATTGCGACAGAAGAGAGAGAAAATCAACCGGTGCTAGGCTTCACCGACTGATCAAAGAGGAAAGAAAAGAAGGAGATAGAGATAAGAAAAAGATAGAGACAAGAAGAGGGGAAGAGAGAGAAAGAGATAGAGATGGGAAGAAGAGAGAGAGAGAGATAGAGATGAGAAGAAGAGAGAGATATAGATGAGAAGAGAGAAGGAGAGAGAGGGGAATACAGAGAAAGAGATAGAGAGAGAAAGAGATAAAGATGCAAAGAGGGGAGGAGAGAGAAAGTTACCTGTCCGACTTACCCTTTTCTTCTCTCTCTCCTCTCTCTCTCCAAGACGTACCCAAGATCTCAAGGAAGAATGCAAATTTTATTGAATCAATAAAAAAATGAACCGAACCCGTTACAATTTAGCTTTGCATGTTTATATAGAATTGGGTTCAAACATGGGTGTATGCCTAAAACTTACCTCAATTGAGGATAATTACAATTATTCTAAATTAAAGAAAATTAAGTAAATAGGGAGCAAAAAGACTGTTTTGCCCCTACAATGTGTAGAATTTCATAACAATCTTTGCTGCTACCTGAGAACTTATGTGATATTCTGTGGCTGACCCGGGGGTCGTTCTGATGCTGGTTTGATTGAAAGATTATTGTTTTCTTGTAGGGCTTGGCGTGGCAATCATTTTGATAACAACTTCGAGCCATGAATCATGTTTTCGAGCCATTATCATGAGACTTGAATCTTGAATGAATCTTGAAGACTTTGGATCGATTGTGTGCTCGTTCCTTGATGTTTCTTCGTGACTTCTTCATTGAATCACACTGAGCATGTCGTCACGATCACATTGCAACGAACATAGCTTGATTTCATGTCCGGATGAAGATTTTGTCCTCTTGAGTCTTCGGCCGAAATCTTGACGGATTTTATTAAAGTTTTGATGTCTTCGTTTGTGAAATCCAACCGTTCATTGTACGTGAGGTTCGGACCAAAGATAGCCTCGGACCTTACACACATAATGCAATTGGTTTCATGCCGATCGGGTATACAAACATCATGATCTGGTTGCTCGAATGAGGCATGCTACTGCTGAATTTTCTGTAACTTCCATCACAAAAGAACGACTTTCATTTAGTTTTTCTCTCTATTAGAGTGTCGTCATGGGGCGTACCACATTGAATTGTTCATCTTAACGAGATGAACACGCTCAACAAATTTGGGAGCGATTTGACTTGGAACGAGTGAGATATACCCCGAAAGTGCCTTCTCGTGACTTTAAAAACAGCCACCTTTAATGGTGTTTTGATGGAGTGAGGCCACACGAGAATAGTGTGCAGCTTACCTTTTTTGGTATTTTACCCGTAACTTTGTCTTGAAGTGCCCGATTAAGTCAAAACTTGACCCATAGGGGTTTTCGACTGTGTTGGATCTAATGGTGGTGGTCCTACAGCTGATTGACGCACCAAAAGTATGGCTTTAGTTACAGGGTCCATTTTAAGGTGTTAGACACCGATTTCGTTGAAATTGTTTCTTTGTGTTCACTGCCTTAGACATGCCTGATCATGTCGAAATTGGCAGGGGGTCTTTTGATGTGCTGATCATGATCCTGACCAATTCCGGTGTCATTCTGAGACTGTCAATATTTTCCACTATTTTTTAGGTTGTATTGACCTGCTTCTTATCAGGGACCAAGGTGCTGAAAAATACGTTCAAACATCTTGCCCCACCAAATTTTGTGCTTCAAGAGAAGCGAGAAGGGCAATCATTCAGATAATTTTCTTCGGATTTTACTACTTTCCTTCCAAGCTACAAGACTACGTGAACTCCAAGGAGATTCATGTAATGGCGTAACTAAGCTGCTCAGACATAGGGATGCATTGTTTGCGGGTCCGTCCATGGAGACTTTATGGGGAGAAGAGACGTTTTTTTAGGGATCTTGTCGATGTCCTCACCCTCGTGCGGACTATTGGTGATTCTAAAGCTAAAGATTTTGTAGGGACCTCATCAGTCAAAATCAGGCCCGTCTGACAATTGAGTGTCAAGTGGAGGGGCACTGTTCCCATTTGGTTTGGGTTCGTTGGTTTGCTTTGGTAGGCATTGTTTGCTATTACACCAGGTTTGCTTTTGACGATCAAAGCACCACTGTAGGTCTCGCCTACCGAATCTAATCGGGGGCAAGTTTATTAGCCGATCCTGAAGGTCAGATCATGCTAGCAAGGTGAGTTGACGTCTCTGGCAGGTGCCACCCTGGCTTTGTCAGTTTCTTGCCTTTGTAGTATTTGTTTCTAGAGTATGTTTGTGACCTTGTGGGAATAATGTTCTTCCTCATGAGACTTGTCTTGCCGTCTTGATGAGTCTTCTATCTTTCAAGTCCTTTTTGCAACTGAACTTAGGCTGTCAGAATCTTTTCCTTGAAGCTCGTATTTTTTGAGTTCTAGTATGGTGTTACTAGGGATTTTCTTCTTTTGAGTGAGGGTTGAAGCTACTTGTTGAGGCGAGTACTACATCAACCTGTTTATTGGTCCAAGCATCCTTCGTGGATTTTCGCTTGAACTTGGGAAGAGGTGCCGTAAAGATGGTTTTCACCAACTTTTTTTCATTTTGGGGCTCTTTTTCCCACAGCCTTTTTGCTATGTCCACCCTATTCATCGATTTTTACTCACGATGCCCTTTTGGGTTTCCACTGTGCCCAGTTTTTATTCACATAACTCTTTTACTCATGGTTTCATGACCATGCCCATTCGTTAAGGTATACATCATGCTCGTTATTTCATCAATTTTTTTTTTTTTTGTGAAGGTGTGTTTAAGGTCATGCCTTCCGGACCTGTGTGAAATAGTTTAACATCATGCGGCCTGGACGTGCACTATGCCTTAAGGTCATACAACTGGACCGTGGTGGTATTGGATGGCAGTTTGTGGAGGCCATAGAGTGAGTATAGTGGTGGTTTGACTCACTTGGGGAAATGGCATTAGTCTACCTATGAGAGATGGATGATGTATGAAATGTGAGTGAACGATGGTGACACACTAACTTACAACGAATATAAGTGGCGGGATCGTTCACCATTTTGTGAGGCTGGGGAATGAGGTATAGTGATGAAGTGAATGAACTCACTGGGGAGGTAGTGAAGGTGGTGCACGCACACTAACATATAAGTTAGGGAAGGCATGCGTGAAAGTGCACGTAAAGGGTGTGTGCGCGTATGTGGGGGAAAGATTTAAAGGTCATACCTACGGGACTTATGAGAAGAAGTTTATCATCATGTAGCTAGAACGTGTACTATGGTTTAAGGTCATACAGTTGGACCGTGGTTATGCAGTTTAATGTCATACCACTAGGAACGTACAGTTTAAGGTCGTGCAACTAGACCTCTGCTACAGTTTAAGGTCATACAGTTTGGACCATGATGCTGAGCCTTTTATCGTCATGCGGCTAGGACGTAGACTTTGGTTTAAGGTCATACAACTAGATCGTCGTTACGTAGTTTAAAGTCATACAACTAGGATCGTGCAGTTTAAGGTCTTGCGGTTAGACCTCCGCTACAGTTTAAGGTCGTATAGTTTGAACCATGTGGTTTAGGGTCACACATTTAGACCACCGTTATAGTTTAAGGCCGTATAGTTTGAACCATGGTGCTGAGTCTTTTAGCGTCATGTAGCTAGGATGTAGACTATGGTTTAAGGTCATACAGCTGGACCGCGGTTATGTAGTTTAAAGTCATACAACTAGGATCGTGCAGTCTAGCGCTAACTGTGTTCTTCTTGCCCCCTCTCTCTCTAACACAGTCGATGATACTTAGCACCGATTGTGTCCTCTCTCTCTCCTTCCCCGCACTCTCACTAACATAGCAAACGATACCTAGCACTGACTGTGCCCTCTCTCTCTTCTTCTACTAACACAGGCGACACCGACTGTGTCTTCTTTCTCTTCTTCTTCCAACACAGCCGACGACGCCTGGGGCCGATTGTGTCCTTCTCCCTCCTCTCTCCTTCCTTCTCTCTTCTCTCACACTCTTCTCGTTCTTTCTTTCCCTTCCTCTCTTTCGTTCTCTTCCCCTCTTATTCTCTTACTTCTCATTCTCTTTATGATTTTCATGCCTTTTGTTATCCTTTCGTTTGACTAAGAGGGGTTAAGATTAGCCTCTTATGGTGGCCCTGTCATCTAGCCGTAATGTTGTTGTGCCAGAATTACTGTGCCTGCTTTATTGCCACGACACACTAACCATCGCATCTAGCTAGTCAGTATCGATATTGACGTCTAGTAGTAACTCTATTGAGCCGTTCTGAGTTATCGAGCCCCTTTTATTGTCACGTCAGACCAATTACCTACCAGCTTAGTCACTATGTTGATCTCCCCATCTAGTCAAATTCTTCTCTCCCCCATATTCTTTCTCTTGTTCTTCTCTCCTTTTATGAATGTGCTTGCTTGTGTACGTTCACCAAAGAGGCAAGGTGAGGTCTGTTCACCCACTTGTCTTATAGCATTGACCATATGTGTGTGACTGCAGAAAATAGGAGAATACAAGCTAAAGGAGGCAATTTCGAACCAGTTTTATGACTGGGGGCTTTCTTCGTGATCTAAGAGGGTGCCCACCCGAGCCAGCCCAAGTAAGTCCCGAACTCACCTTAAATTCCTCTCTCATCAGTTGGTAATACCTGCCCTTGTTCTCAAATGAGGATCTCGAGAGAGCGATCTCATAACGTCCCAGGTCTCCCTTGAAACCTGAGACACATGTCGCCCGATCATCCAGATCTGGAGGTCTAGATCGAGGCACCTAACCAGCTTGGTGACTCCACTGGGGATTACTACCCCTTAGTCGGATCGTACTTTTTTGGCTAGTTTCTCCTTTTTATTTTATGTATTCACACATCACTTATGGCTTACGGGTTCTGTAACCCATTCATCCGGATAGGGGATTTCTTATCCCCGCATTCGCGAGTGTACCTAGGGAACAAGTTCCGCCAACTTTGTCCCCAACCAGCCTTTTGAGCAAAGATCCCTTGTTTAGCTCCCAGGTCTTAACCTGGATCGATTTGAGGAGGGTCTTAAAGGTCCCTCACTTCCCATCTCCTCACTTTGGTGGAACCTTCGCTAAGGCACCCTTCATTGGCAGCACGTCTGTTGCCACAGAACATGCACCTAGCCACTGGCAAGTCACTTGTCGGTCTTACTATCGTAGTACGTCGGAAGGCTACTCAGTCCCTCTCTGCAGAAGTCAAGCAATTTGTCATTGCTTCTGTGGGTCGCTACAAGACTGCCCCCCACATTCCTGCACCACCACGAGTCTCTATTCCTAGAGGCTCAACACATAGAGGCAAAGGCTCTATGGCCTCCAAAGGCTAGGTCCTGCACAATCTGCTCATATGCATCCCACCACTCGCGGCAACGCCGTCATTTCGCCAACCCGAGTACATAGGAGATGACCTCCTCGTCCTCCTACACAACACACACAAGCACACCCTGTAAGGGGTAGGCCTCCACCTGCTCTCGTATAGACACCTGCTTGTAGTTCTCGGCCTCTTAAGGCCAGATCACTTGCTCGAGCCCGGGCTGACCCTCAAGTCCTTGTGATCCTTCTTGAAGGGGCGAACACGCATCACCGACACAGACATCCCCTCGCCCTTGACTCAAACCTCCTCATGAGTCAACCCTGCTCTTACTTCTTCGAGCAAGCATCTTCAGCCTTGGTATTCGAAGACCTTCCCCAAGAGTACCATCCTGAACCAGCCCCATCATTTTGGTCATGTCTTTGGAGCCCACAAGAGAGCTCAAGGCAATGACATGATGGAAGATCGAGTTCTTCATCCTCCCCGGCCCAAGATGACCTCAGTCCCTTGCCCTCATCCTTTGCCGCACCTGATGGAGGTAGCTCTCTCTTGTGCAACAAGAGCTGACTAGCCGCAGTCCCAATCACAGTTTTTCCGTGAGGTTCATCAAAGCCTCAAAGCTAAGCATGATAGAGGTCTGCAAATTCAGACCAAGGAAGTGACCAAGGCGGTCGGGGCAACCAGCTCTGATAACCCTCTCCACTTGAATCCCTTCTACCCTCGTTAGATGACGAAGCCTAAACAAGAAGGCCATGAGCCTTACACTATGGTTATTGACGAAGAAGATGACCTAGCCACTCAGCAGCCACGGTCTCAGCACCCTCAGGAACCGGTCTTCACATGATCGGAATACAAGAGTCGAGTCAAGTTGGGGCATGCTGGCCCCCTATTTACCGATCTACCGTATATGACCCATCAAGTTCGCAAGCCCTCAGCTGCAACTAATGCTGACCTCCATAGAGAAACAGTTAGCGTAATGGTTGTAAGCGAGACTAGTGACGCGTAGGAAGAGCGCATGAACAAATTCGAAGATATGGTGCATACGATGATAGAAAAAATCGATCGTAAGATGCTGCACACCAATCTGCTAACCATGAGGTCAATTCCCATCACTCAGATGGTGCACCTCCAAGGCAGCCCCCTCCCACTACCTCACAGGACAATTCTACCCCTCACCCCGTCTCTCAGATAGACATTGATGCTATGGTGACCCATACCATACAGAACAGACAAATCTTGGGGATACAGGGTGCAACACCTTATCAAAGGTCGTATCCTTCATACATCAACCAAGTCCCATTTCCCTCAGATTACAAGAAAGGGAAGTTTCCTCTATTCAATGGAACCACATCCTCAAACAAGCATATTGCCCACTTCCAGGTAGCATGTCGAGAAACAGTGGCCGACGGGAGACTTCTTCCCTGTCAGTTTGTTGAAACCCTTGATGGCCCAGCCTTTCAATTGTATGCTCGACTTCGCCCAAACTCAGTACATACATAGGAAGAGATGGAGAAATTGTTCTATCGGTGCTTCTATGAGGTCGAGAGATATGTCCAAACTATTGAGTTCTCACCCTGACTCAAGATCCCGATGAGCCCGTGGACCAGTTCATATCAAGATGGAGAAATGTGGCCGCTTTCCTTCCCAATCTTATGCCTGAGAAGGAGGCAATCAAAACTTGTGTGCGCAACATGCGACCTGAAATTGCTCTACATGTCAAGGCCTCTAACTCAACTTCCATATAAGAGCTGATCTGTAAATCAGTCCGCATAGAAAGTCTATCACGCCACCACAGCGGGTCACGATAAAAGCCTGCAAGCTTTGGGAACAACCGAGGCAATGGTAGCTCTCAAAACAACACATGGGGAAGCCAACAGAAAGGAGTAATTAGTGCAGCCGTCACTATCACGGATCCAAAGAAGGCTCCCTCCCAAACTTTGGACCTCTCCAAAGGGTGAGAACAGCAAAGACAATGCCCCAGGCTGGCAAGCAACAACAGCCATACAATCAAGTACCCCCGCCAGTGAATCTTAATCGAGATGATTATTTCACCAGGCATAGGAACAAGGTCTACCCCTTTGAGAAGAAATGGGTCCCTGCACTGTTCCGATTATTTTTGGAACAAAATATGATTCAGCTTCCAAAAGCCAAGTTTCTTGAGCAAACTAGCCTTGATACTCAGGGGAATTAGTGGGCTTATCATAGAAGGATCAATCATCCCACAGATGACTGCTACACGCTAAAAGATATTATTGAGACCCTGATTCAGAAGGCTCAAAATTTCTAGTTGATTTCGGAAGAGAAAATAGGACATAAGATCTGTTATTTGTTTAGATTGTAATTCTTCCCATAACAACGGTAAAAAAACGTCGTTGAGAAGCAATCTCCATGGTCCCGCGCGGGCTGAATCTACATAAATGGACGTTGAAATTTTGGTAAAATTTAAAGCCTTAAATTTTCGGGGAAATGTCAAAAATATAATGGAGAATAATATGGTTCATGTGGTTTGGAAAATAAAAGTAAAGGGGTCCATCACCGTCAATCTTTGGCTATATGAAAATAGGTATGGTTTGTATACGGCTGAGCCCCTAAACAATCAAAGTAAGGCCACCTTTAAATAATGTTGAAAGATGGTTCAGTATTGAAAATCTTAGTGACAACTTTAAAATTCATTTTTATTTCTAAAATTTAAAGCTTCTAAATTAGTGCAGATCGAACACATCTATGAATATTTGAAAATCTTGAAAATTGACAGTCTTGAAAATGCATTACAAGATGCATTTCTTTCAAGACTTAAAACTTAATTTTTCTCATATCCATACATTGAAATGATATTTTTTGGCATCGAATCAACCTATGAATTTTTCAAGTTGGTCTTAATCTGGTCGTTTAGAGCCTCACCTTATAGAGACTATTTCCTTAAGTACATGTCTAGAGAGTGTGTCCCAAGAACCATGTCTTGCACTAGGTCAATAACTGCGCACCATCATCGTAAACACACTGATTGAACGGTGATAAACAATGGCTGCAGCTATTTACATGATGTAGATTTCATGAATTATTTTTAACGCTATATGGAGAAAGCGTGCTCTCATGCTTTATAGGTGCCATCTGGCTCTCAGCCATTCCTAACTTCGTGCATGCCTTGTCTTAACGGGAAAAAGTTCATGATTTCATCTCGTTAGGGAAATCGCAACCGTCCACTTGCCTAGTTTCTCAAAATTGATGATTTCAACTAGGAAAATCTATCCAAACAGATATCAAACGAATTTCAAATATAGTATAATTTTGCTAAATACAGGAATAGAGATAATTTAAAGAATTTATTGAACCTCCTTTATAAGAACTACTGTGTGGGGATGAATTATTTTTTTATATATACCCTTAGTTAATATTGGCTAAGTTTTTAAAAATTGTAAATTATTTCTTCACTTTTACAAATCTAAATTGTAAAAGAGTAACTTAATTTTTCATATGTATGAAGACCTAATTATTAGGCCTTTAGAAAAATCTAAGCACCTTTCATATCTATACCGATATTGGATTTTGTTAGTTATTAAGAAAGTCAATAACCCTTTTAACTTATCTAAATTTAATAAATTGAGAAAAATAGGGGTGAGGGATTTCTAAAGGAGAGAGAAAGAGATGCTTGGATAGAGAGAACCACCTTGACAGAAAGAATATGGCAATGAGCCATCAACAAGGGTCACATATGCTTCAATGTTTCTCTCTAAGTTTGTAAAATCAAGCTATCAATGTTTCATAGTTAACGAGTACTTTTTTTTTCCCTCTCTTTTTGCCTTTGTTTGTTTTATTGCTCATGCAATTTGATACAATAACCTGATGCAAGTTCTATTATTGCAGTTGTCCTGATGGCCAATAAAACACCTCGTTTTCGTATCAAAATTACATTTAACTATGATTTTTCTTTGTAGTTTATGTTGGGTTTTTTTTTTTTCATTTTTTTGGTTGTCTTCTATATTGGATTGGTTGGTGGTTGCTGTGAATTGCTGTGAAAAGCGAAATTTGGGTTGGCAACTAAACGTGTTTAATTCTAGATTTATATGTGGATACACTCCAAATCGTGTTTGGGTCTATTTTAAAATATTATAATATAATGGCCAATATCTATCTATATTGAATATAATAGAGTTGATAACAAATACGGTTGGTGTGATACTCTTATACACTAGATTTGTCTTATATTTTCAATAGATAAAGGAGATAGAGGAAAATTTATCAAAATACTCATATGAGATCTTGATTAAAATAAAAGGTACTTACTCAAAAAAGAAAAAAAAAAAAAAAACAAAGTACGTAGCTAAAAAAAAGGGGAAAAAAAAAAAAAAAAAACACAAAGTAAGGAAGTGTTAATGTCTTTCTTTTTAAATATAAATAATAAAAATCTCAAAAATTTAAAATTATCTTAATCCTTCATATGCATGGAAACACTATTTGTTAGGAATTTATGAGGATATATTTCTAGCTTAAATCTCCGTATCCTATTGATTAGATCTTGAGATGACACAAAATTTATTGTATCATTTTCTCTAAACAGTCACGATTATGACAATTATCAATTGAAATTGAAGGCGACGGCTGCACGATGATAACACACAAAAAGGCATCAAAACAAATATAGTACATATGGTATGATTATATTATGATAAATTTCTATTAAAAATAGCTTTAATGATCATAAAAGTTGACATTATCTTTAACATTTTTTTTAGTACTAATATTAACATGTGAAAGAGTTTTGAAAATTGATTTACCTTGACAAAGTAATGTTCTAATAAATAACGTTATTTGTATGTATGAGATAAATATAAAAGGCTTTTTAAATAAATATTTCAATTATAAAAAAGAATTACGTCTTTTATTTTGACAAAATAAAAATCTTAATAAATTATTAAAGAAAATTGTAGAAATTCATAAACTAATGGAGTTGTATATCCTAATCTAGTCCAGGAAAGAAATCGAGGAAGTCTAATTATAAGGAGTAGGTTATTAATCTCATATTATATGTTCTCATATCTTTCACGTCTTTTTTTAATATTTCTTATTTCCTTACTATCTTTCTTTTATCCTTTTAGCTTATTGTGAACTTTATTCTTTTTCTATATCTTTTTCTCTTGTTTCTTTTCACTCTTGTGCTGATTTCTTACTTTTTGTTTATTCTCATTAGATCCAATCAGGCAATACCTATTATTCCTCTGATTTTCCGTTATTCAAATATGTTGGGATTCATGTTCTCTCTCTGAATCTTGTGGGATCTCTTGTTTTTCTTCGCATCTTCCTTTCAAAATTTGTTATAATTTTCTCTTTAAACCCTTGTCCCTCACTTTTTTGCTGTTTAGACCTTCTCTCATTTTTGCCCTTTTGGATCCCCAGGTTTCTCTTAGAATTGAAGTGTTGAAACGTGGAAGGCTGATTGCGCCATGGCAAAAAATAACTTAGAAAGGGATGCGGACCCAAGATGAATCCAACCACCAAAAAATAGAAAAATTTGATGATATCAGACGATGTCCTCTGGGATAAGTTTATACCAGAGGATGTTATAGCAAAAGTCTTATCAACGCTTCCAGTAAAATACATCATCAAGTTCAAGGGGGTGCGCAAATCATGGCATCAACTTCTCCAGTCTCCATACTTTGCTCGCATTCAATACCTTGTGTCTTGTCTACGATCTAAGCTAATTGCCATCTTCACCTCAATAAGTGGTTTCTTCTGTCTCGATGTTTCAAACATATTAAACCGTCTTAAAGTGTGTAAGAGAGATCTACAGTTTCTTAAGGAAGGGTTGGTGGGTGGGGCCAGTTGTAGCAATGGTCTAGTATGCTTTTCCAAATTCAAAGTAAGTAACGTAAATTACCCCATGGAATTCTATGTATACGACCCAATAACCCAAGATTACATTACCCTCCCTTTCCTCCAGGTTGAATCAAATAAATCCAGATTTTATTTTGACCCACTCAACCAGATATTTAAGATACACGTCTTCTCTACAGAACGTAGTCTCGATAAGTTTTGGATTTTTAGTTCCACAACTGGACAATGGAAATTGGTAAAGGGCCCCAGCCATACCCCAACAGATTAGAGGAGGAGGTATGGAAGTAGTTTCTTATGTCTCAAAGGCGCATGTTACGGTATCAGTTATGACCCCAATCCCTAGCTGGAAATCTTTTATATGGAAAGAGAAGCATGGCGAAGCATACCTTTACCTCCTACAATTAAAGATGATATTTTTACGATTTTGTAGGGTCCGAAGAGAAATTGTGTTTGTTTCGGTTATCAAAATCAAAGAGGAAGTTGACAATATGAGAATTGAGCCGAAACGGGAATGAGGAGACAGAGTTGAGCTGAAAATGGAATGAGGTGACCGAGTTGAGCCAAAACGAGGATGAGGTGACCACGCTAAGGATTAGCGAGGTGCAACACATGGTCGTTCATTCTTCAGTATTGCTCTTTGTGGCCATTATGTCTTTTTCCTTGCAGACACCACTTACAATTCACATCGTTTGCTCTTTGCTGAGCGTCTTACAGCTGAGCTCACTTTGTACAACTTGAGGAGCAAGAGAATAGGGGAAAGAAATTCAAATTTCTTAGAAAATATCCTGATTGCAAACGAACCTTTATTGATATTTATCCATTCATCCCAACACTCTATGTTCCCAAGTTCCCTACCATCTAGGTCATTAATTATTCCAGATGAATTTTTTAAGCCCATTCTTTTCTCCCTCTCAATTTTGCATATAAAATAAGACCTTGGTTCTTTTTCTTCCTCTCAACTTTGCAAATGAACTAATTTTGAGTTCTCTAGTTGTTAAGGGAAATATACATGAGTTTGGGTATGAATGTTTAAATTGATTGCATAATGCATGTTGAACTACATTAAAAAAAGTAACTCTATACTATGAGACTCACAAAGATGTCACAATTACTTTATCAATAAATAGTAAAGCAGATGGTTTGAGGTATGTCACAAAATTCAAGAAATGTTTTTCTAAACTTTGAGTCTAATCAATAATATTCTTATGACCACCTGATTTGAAATTTGATGGACAATAATGATTAACATCACATAGTACCCAAAGATCGTTTGTCGGCATACTTTTTTCATAAAAGTATGATTGATATACATACAAACATAGTTTTTAAGCTAAATATATGGGAGCATGGGCCTAATTTCTTAAGTCTTATCTTAATGATAGCTATCTTATCTTAAGTAGACTATCTTCTCAAAAATTAATATACTCCCATGTAATATTATTACCTTATGCTATTTGGTACATGCTGTATTACAAATATAATTGGTTTGCTATTATTCGGATAGAGAGCTCTGTCATCTTTTCAAAAAGGTAAACTTATGTATGAAACTGTTTATAAATCTATCTCAAATAATTCATGATGGATATTATCAAACAACAAATAACTTATTTCATGAAATTTATTCTATTGGATCAGTAAAGTATAAGTGAGAACAAGTACATCCAAAATACCTCTAAATTGTTAAATATAGGAAATTATATATACCTCAAAATCAACTTTGTAGACATCCTCCCCAATACTTAAGTATCAAATCCTAACTCCTAACATTGTTTTTTCTTGTATTTAGCCCCAGTAAAAACATCAATATAATTGGGAAGAAAATAATTTTATCTTTTCTCCACCCCTTTCTCTGCTCTACTTTTCTCTCTTTTTGAGATGAAAGTACCCTAACTCTCTCTCCACCCCTCTCTACTCGCCCTTTCTCTCTCTACCCACCCTCTTTCTGACTCTCTTTTTTCTCTCTCTATCCATCCTCTCTTTCACTCTCTCTCTACATTCCCTCTCTCTCTCCAGCCGCTCTCTCTCTCTCTCTCATTGGAATCAAAATTGGGGATACTTGAGTTCCCAGAATGGGAAAGTCCAACCACTGTTTTTGGGTGACTTTGGTCCTTTGGAAAAGAAGGAACACCTTGAGGCATATTTGTCGCCAGAATGATGGCTAGTTCCCTATATTAAATAATCTAAATTATGGGGGGCATGCTACCTATTAGGAGTATTTCTTCCCTGTTTGTTCAATTTTTCTCTCTCTAAACACTCATTTCTCTCTGTCTTTTTAGACACATGACCCTCTCTTACTTTCTCTCTACCAAAATGCCCTTTTTCACTTTCTTTTCTTTTTTTTCTCTCAGTCTTTTTAGACACATGACCCTCTCTTACTTTCTCTCTACCTCTCTCAACGCATCCTCTCTCTTTCTCTCTACCCTCCCTCACTTTTTCTCTTTATCTTTTTATCTCTCTACCTCCCTCATTCTCTCTCTTTACCACTCACATGCCCATAATGTAGTCTGGTGCATCTTGTGCCGGATTGCATTATGGAAAAGTTATTGGAATCCAATGCAGTCCAGCACATACTGCATTATGAGTATGTGACTGGTAGAGAAAGAAATAATGAGGGAGGGTAGACAAAGAAAGAGAGATAGAGAGAGAAAGTGAGGGTAGAGAGAGAAAGATTGAGAGAAGACATGATGCCATTAAAATGTTAATTGGAGATGAAGTGATTAGTGTAGAATACATAAGATTAAAGGAAATTTGGTTGATTTTTTAACAAAAGGCTTTACCAAGGATGACATTAGTATGATGTCAAAAAGAATGAGGCAAGAGTCCATTGAGTAATCATCTATAGTAGGAACTCAGCTTAGTCTTTTGTAATTTCAAAATTCTTAGTTCAATGTGATAAAAACAAATTGTAAATATGATTAGTTTGGTTATTAGACGACAAAATACTATTAGCACGCATTTCAAAGAAAATCCATATGGTGGATAAGTCTAGTGATGACATGTATGTTAGTAGGTTGAGTTATACTCTAATGTTGTCTATGGACTACACATAAGTTATTGTATTTTATATGCAGGGGTACTCCAGATAAACACATCTATATAAGTGTGGAAGTGAGGCCGCTTCGTGTGAGATGAGACTCATCTTTAGAGCACTTATAAAATCTGGATATAAACACAAGGCACAAAATATACTGGCAGTTAAAAGACACCATAGTTGAATATTATTTGTAAGTTATGCTACCGCTCTGTTAGATAAGAAATATGGTTCAAAACTATATGTTACCATGATACTTGATGGACTTTATAGTACACTCTAAGTGAAGGTTCAAATTGAAAGTTACCTTCATGGTGTGCAATAATATGTTTCTTTTTGTTATTTAAAAATAGTGAAGGTAAATATTAGTATCGTTTACTTTGAAAAATACTCGTGTATATTTCAAAATAGCAGCATGAGTTTTTGTGGTTTTTTCTAAGCTGTATTTTATAAAGAAATAAAGTAGTGGGTGTTATGACCCATATTGAATGAGAGAGAGTTAATTGAACAATATTTAAGAGTTGGCATTCTCATGCCTTATACTCTTAGTACAAGGTGAAAGAATGATGGTGCATGTCCGGAATACGCGAAGTGTGCCCCACAAGAGCGATTGATAATGCACTTTGCACTTGGCATGCAAAAGCTAAACCTCGCCTGAGCACGCGTACGGGTCGGGCTCAAGGCTCGATATCTTTTTGTGAGCATGGCTCGTATGGGATATCCAATGATCATTTAGCTGTTGATGAAATGAAGATTTGTAACACATCCAACGATCATCAATGGCGGTCTGTAATAACAGTCTTAAGGGGGTGCATGTAACTTATAGCTTTTAGTAGTGCATGTAACCACTACTACAGTAAATGTGAAACCTACTTATAGCTCTATAATAAGAGCTCTCTTTCCTGTACAAGAGAGACACATGAACAACTATTTTGCAACTATCTCTCAATACACCTTTCTCTATAAAAATCCTAGGAGCATAAAAGTGGGTTCATCTATCCCTCTACTTGTTTTTCCTTCTTTTTCTCTCTAAAACATCGTAAGACTCAGGTGTCTAGTGTGTGGGTTCCAAGCAAGGGTGCATAGAGCTTTGAAATATCAAAAAAGATCTCTCTATTTTCCTGTATCCCGAGGATGAGTTGCTCTTTTTTTTTCACACCATTTTCAGTATTGAAGGGGGTAAATATCATCTTGAGATAGCGGTTTGACGTGCCAAAAGGCAAAAAGGTTTTAAGCTTTGAGTTTTTCATTTTGTGCTACCTTTTTGCCCCTTTTTCACCCTACCTTTTTCCAACAACATCCGTATCACGAATCTTGATCTAATGATGAGGCTCGGATGAATAATGATACGCTTATTTAATATTTTTGGAGTTTTTAACAATAGATTTTCATTTCAAAGAAAATCAAACAATTATGAAAGCGTCGTCTCTTCGTTTTAAGAAATCTAAAACATAAAAAATCTATAAGGTTGCAACCTTAAACAATCCAATTAAGGCGCACCTCCAAATTTTATTATAACATGCAATTTTGATGTAATTTTTTTTTTGGATTATCTGAAAATATATTTTTATATTTAATTACAAAATTTTAAACTCCAAAAATGGTTAAAATCAAGTAGATCTATAAATATATGGAAATCTTGAAACTAGAAGGTCTAAATAATGTGTTGCAAGATGCATTATTTTTGGGACTCAAATATTCTTTTTCTTTCATATTCATATATCTCGATGTCGAGATGATCTATTAGAAGATTTTTCAACATTCAAACAATATTCTCCAATGGATTTTTTAGGTGCATATGTAATTCTATATTTTATATAAACTTTTTCCTAATTTTAATTTTATATATGTACAGACATCCTATTTACAGGGCCTTTGTAAAGATCTAGGCACCTTTCATATCCTTAGCGTAAATTTAGGTTTTATGAACGAAAGAATTGGCAATCAAAAAATAAACAAAGGGAGGAAGTGCCAATAACTTTCTTTTTCAACGTATGTAAGCTACAAGGCTCAAAAATTGAAAAATCATCTTGCATTTACTCGAAACTTTTAGAGTATGGTTATGGATTCTAAATGTGGGAATGCAACCTCTTCAATTGACCAACAACACTCTTTATCGATCGTGGCGCATAATTGGAATGTTACCTCCTCAATCCACCGACCAACGAAGGCAATGCGTTACACTCATCTCGACAACAATTTGTTTAGGGGGCAGATGGCATACCGACGCATCCGTAGAGGTAAGGGGCACCTTCAAAATTTTATCATGGTATATAATTTTCATGTAAAATGTTTTTAGGATTATTTTAAAATTTATTTTTATGTCTAATTATAAAATTTTAAATTTTAAAAATGGTTAAAATCAAGTAAATCTATAAACATATGAAAATCTTGAAAATGTATTGTATAGATAATAGTAAAATGTACTGAGACTTAAAATCTTTTTATTTTTCATAATCAGACATCTTGATGTCGAGATGATCAATCAAAGAGTTTTTAAACAATAAAACTACCTTTCCCGATGGATTTTTGAGGGGCATTCGTAGTTCTGCATTATAAGGTCGCATCCTTATATAAACTTTTTCTATTTGTTTAAACCAATGATGAGAAAAACGAATAGGCGACCTTGATTGCCTGTCCCGAAAACCAGTCCGGATCGATTGATAGGCTAGATTGATAAAATCTGACCTTAAAGAAATTTCAAAAACTATTAAATATTTTTATAAATATTATTTTTGAGTTTCTTTTTTTTTTTTTTTAATAAAATAAGGTTAGCATTATGGCCTTTCCAATATTATGCAAAAATACTGGAATATTCAGACAACATTTCTTGTTTGAGTGCCTATTAATATTAATGATACTACTTTTTATACCGTACTTTTACATAATATTTTTCAAAGTCAATTTTTTATTTTTATTGAAGAAACGAGGAAGAAAGAGATTTTTGTGATTTTTAATACTAATTTTGTGACACTAACATGCATTTCCATAGAGATCACAGTCGAAATCAAAACATTAACGTGTTTTATTGAGAGATGAGATTCGATTTTGCGCTCGGTTGGATGGGCTCTTGGGCACTGTGTTTCTATGTCCCTAGTTTCTATTTTACAGATGAAATTGCATAAAACTTTGTTACGATGAATTTCCACTAAAAGAAAAAGCTATTTTTTGAAAAAAACTATTTAAATGATTTTTTTAAAATAACTTCAAAGAAATCATTTTATTGAAAAACATGAAATATTACTCGTAGTTTATAATTTGTTAAATAAATTGTTTAAGAGTTTGCTTTAAAGTTCAATTTGATTTGGTGTTTTTGTCAAATTAAGTCATGGCTCCTTGTGATATAGGCTATTGGTAGTAGGGAAAGGTTTCAATACTTCCCCTACATAGAAGATCTTTGCTTCCCCTACCATCCATCCAGCCTTACAATTTTGATCAAGAGAACCACTCAACGTTTGATCTTAGATCCGACATCTTAAAGTATTTTATTTTTAATGTTTTTTATACAAGTTGTATGAATATGAAATTTGGTATATATTATCTTCTCATTAGGATAAACCTATAAAAAATATTAAAAATAATTTTTTGATAAAATATAATGACCAAAATATCCCTTAAGTTTTAGGGGTATTTTGATCATTTTATTTTATTGAAAATATTATTTTTATATTTTTCTCTTGTGAAAGTTTAATAGAGGATTGGACGTACCAAATTTAGTGCCAAAATAGTTTATAAAAAAAAATTAAAAATAAAATAGTGTAGAAAAGTGATATTGTGATTGGGGCAATCTTAGCGCTCTATTCAGAATGGACGGTTGGATAATGAGAAGTATATCAGTTTTATGTTGTAGGGGAAACATAGAAAGCTTGCCTTTACTTGCATTGGTCGTTGGTATTAAAAGAAATTCGGGGTCAATCATATTAATAATCTATATCACTTCGAAATTGCTTTAACTTCAATTTTGTTTGTTGATTTTCTTGAATTAGTCATGGCTCATAGTGATATAAGTTATCACCGGGGCACAAAAAAAAGTTTCACCATTTTTCTGGCTAGGTTTGTTTTGTCGCACACAGATGTGGGGGAAAACTTCGGATTACTTCGTGGTGTTTTCTCTATTAAAAGGCAACCTAACATTGAGTCTTCTCACCCCATCGCGCCAAGGGACCATTCACATGGCGTATAAGTCCCTTACTAGCTAAAAAAATTTGAAAAATAATAACGATTCAAAAATTATAATAAACAAGCAAATCTCCCAATTGGAAAGGGAGGACACTGTGGGAATAGGGCCGGTTCGTGATAGAATTTTCGGATTGGGCAATTCCCAAATGATTCGTGCAGTGCTGAAGGTATGTAGTAGTGTATATTTTAGTTTCTTCTTTTTTCTTTTTTTTGGAAAAGATATTAGTAATGTATACTTTTTTTCCTTTTTTTTTTTTTTTTTTGGAAATAAAATGAAAAATATTTTAAAAGAAATTGAAAATAGAAATAAGAAAAAGTCTTGGCTATGAAATAAACTGTGGGCAGCTTTAAGCCTCGTCATCATGCTCGTCATTGTCCGGTTCATCCTCATCATTTTCCATCTCATCCTCCTTCTCTATCATTCTCTACCTCAATATCATCAAGCACCTCGGCCAAATCAATAGTTTCCGGCAGTCTATTACTATAGATCTAGTTTCCGACAGTCTATTACTATACATCTGTATTATACATGTGTAATTAATTTAGTTGTTATCCATTTTATAATTAAATTAGGCAAAGTATGCATTATGCTCTATATATTATTTTATTCATACCTCCATCTCGTTGATATAATGGAGAAGGGCTATTTCATATTTGAGCTTAAAAAAAATTCTTTAGAGAATTAATGGTGATGCTTAACTAAGATTTTTTTAAAGTTGAATAGTTTCATGAAATATCCAATTATAATTAAGAGTACAATGTTTCATTATATATAACTTTGCATATAATTAAAAGTATAACTAAGAGTTACCGTTCAATATAGTAAATTCGTTTTTTTATAAGTAGATACTTCCACGAATTCATACCAAACAACTTCTAAATTCTCATACTGATTCTCAAGTTGCAAAAACTTCTAATGCTGCAACAAAAATAAAAAATAAAATACCAAGCCACAGTTAGATTCTGATCATGTTGTCATCCTTTCCATAAAAAAGCATTTATAATATTTATAATTGGTTCTCATTAACCACAAATTCATACCAAATCACTTTTAAATTCTCTTGCAAAAAATTCTCATGTTGCTGAAAATAAAAAGGAAAATACCAAGCCACAGTTAGATTGGCATCATGTTGTCATCCTTTGCATAAAAAAACATTTATAATATTTATAATTGTTTCTCATTAACTATGAAAAATCCTTTGCATAAAAGAGCATTTATTATATTATAATTGATTCTCATTAACTATGAAAAATGCACTAAGCCTTTAACCTATATTGACAAAAACTTTAAAAACTCTCTAAGGAAAATTTGGCACGATTCATACCACAATAGATTTTTTGTTCTCGTGCGTTTGCCGTCTTCGTCCGTTATTCCAGCGAACTCTCCCGTGTCATCTTTGTTGATGATCATCATTGACACTACGAGACCTTCCTACATCCATGTGAGTAGGACTCTAAAAGATCACTATTAAATTTTGACGCAAATCTCTAGAAAAGTTATCACATGGGTATGAGATTTGGGTGAATAGGTTTATTGATAACTTTTTTAGATATCTGTGTCAAAATTTAATAGTGATCCTTTGGGGTCATACTCACATGAGGGTGGGAAGATATCATAGTATTATTACCCTATATATATATATATATACACGATAATAATAATTAAATGGATAACAGCTTCTTACTTTGTGGAGGGGATTCATAGTAATAGGTTACGGATGAATTTTTTTTATGTTCATTAATGGTGATTCTTTAGGGTCCTATTCACATAGAGGTGGACAGGTCTCATAGTATCATTACGCTATCTATATATATATATATATATATATATCAAGAAGTTATCTATACAGAAAGTTAAAGAGGATAATACTCAATATTCAGAAGAATATATAGCAGCCTATCTAGCCGCCAAGCTAGAAAAGAAGCACAGAAAAATAAATAAAGCTTTTATTAAAAAAGATTATTTATCAAAAGAAAATAAAAATATCAGAGAATGGTATTTAAAAAGATTCCAACCACCTAGACTTTTGGAATTACTACATAAAAAATATAATAAATTTTTACATAAAGAAAGATTAAATGTAGGATTCTTTCACTGGCTTAGAGATATGTGTTTAGAGAAAAATATTCCTATTCCCTCATTTGATAAAAAAATTCAAACAATAGAAGAGAAGACATACATAAGTACTGATGGTACTACAACAGCTAGTACACATCCACCGGAGAAAAGTATTATACTCAAAGCAGGCATTCCAAAGAAAAATGAACCTGTACATTCCTCATCCTTCTATGATATAGTGGCCACACCATACAAAGCCATACCTAAGGAAATCAATAAAAAACAAGAATACATACCTCATATTGTAGAACAGAATAATTTAACCTATATCTACAATCCCTTGGAAAGCAAACTGAACGAATAGAAAGAATAGTATCTAAGGAAATACCTACTATATCTCCCATTCCTAAATCCGTATTATTCAAACCACCTCCTGAGTTAAACAAGAATAAATTCCACATTGGAGAAAATAATAAATCCCTTATGGATCAATTAATCTCCAAACTATCCCAACTAGATCTGAAAGGAGTACCTTCACCTCAAATCAATATTCCTCCACCAACCATCACTTCTCAAATACCTGAGTCGTCTGACAAAGGAAAAGCTGTCATACCAGAGCATGAAACAATGATGCTCACAGAGGAAGAACCCATAATAGAGGATACAATCCAAAATCAGGAAAAAGCATTTATGGATACAACACCTCTAATGGACACCATCAATAAAATAGCTTATGGAAAATATTGGAAACCCATAACAGCCTTACCCTACCATAAACGGCCTACTCCTGTTGACATTCAAATGGAAGAAGACTCCATACAACAGGCTGTATCCTATTCAGGAAGGTCAATAGTCAATTGGCAAATTGATGGACTATCCGAATTAAAAATATTAGATGTCATGAGACATATGACCATGTATGCCTCTGCAAATAAAATGGCAGGCAACCATGATCAAGAAGTTGCTAAAGCAATAGTAAATGGATTCACAGGATGGTTAAGAGGATGGTGGGATTTTTATGTGGATGATGATACCAAACAAAGGATTCTAAACAATACTAGACAATGGACTGGAAGAAATGAACAAAATCAAGAAGTTATATATACAGAAAGTGATGCTGTTAATACCTTGATATACACAATCACTTTACATTTTGTAGGCAGTACTTCATTACTAGCAGCAAGATCAGTAGACTTGCTATCTAATTTACGCTGTCCTACTCTTTCTCATTATAAATGGTATAAAGATGTATTTTTCTCAAGACTTTTAATACGTGAAGATTGCCAGCTTGACCATTGGAAGGAAAAATTCATAGCTGGTCTTCCATATCTATTTGCAGAAAAAGTCAAAGAAAGACTTCGCAAAAAACATAATGGAATAATAGTATATTCATCATATACACTCGGAGAACTCTCCGCAGAAATATGTGCAGAAGGCTTAGCCCTATGCACTGATATGAAATTAAAAAGACAAATAGATAAACAAAAGCTCACCAAGAAAAAAGAACTTGGAGACTTCTGTGAGCAATTTGGCTATTATTTAGATAGAAAAAATATGCCTGACTACGTAAAAAAGAAAAAGAAAAAATACAAAAAAGAGAAATATATGAAAGCCAAAAAGAAGGATAAGGATAAAGAATATTATAAAAAGACCAAGAGAAAATTGATTAATAAATTTTCCCCAAATACAAAGAAAAGGAAAAAACTTCCAGTATGCTATAAGTGTGGTAAAATAGGACATTATAAACACCAATGTAAATTAAAGAAGAAAATAGACTCATTGAATCTAGATAATACAACCAAATCAAAATTAAAAAGTATAATATCATATGATTCTTCCTCCTCTACTTCTAGTGGTTCTTATACTGAAGATATAGACAGTAATGATCTTGATCTTATAGGATCAGATAGTTCTTATACTACTGAAACTACTACAGAATCATCAGAAGACTGTAGTTGCCCGTTACCTCAGCATAATGTTCACACACTCACTCAGGAAGATAATTTTATACTAGATATTATAGATAAAATAACTGATCCTGAAGAAAAAAGAGCTATCATTACTCAATTTATCAATATTACCAAAAATAAATCAAAATCACCGATTATCAAAAATCCAGATGAATATAAGTGTCGGCACGTCCGGACAAAAGAGAGGGGCCCAGGTGTCTGCAAATGCGACAAGAGAGAGAGGTGCTAGTGGACAAAACATACAAGCATAGGGGATGCTCTTTTTTCAAAAAGCAAAAAATAAAAAAATAAAGCATCTAGGCTCTTTTGGCCTTATTACAATGAGTGCAGTGTTATTGTCGGTGGTGGGACCCGTGTTTGTCCCATATGCTGTTTTGCTATTGTCGTTATTGCTCCTGGATGGTGATGTCATGGATGATCAATTCATGGTCTCTGGCTGAATTCGTCTGGATCATCCTCTTCCGGATCCGTTTCGTCTGGATCTATTTCTTCCGGATCTTTCTGACTGAGTTGGAGATACCTATTGATGTGTAGTGGAGAAGATTGGACTGTTTCTTCGGAAGATGTGGGTTTCTTCCTGCTTCAGCAAAGATCTCTTTCATTTGTTTCTCCAGTTCTTCTTTGGACACATGTGGGTTGGTTTGAAGCATATTTCGCAGGTAGGTAGGAAAGTCAAAAGAAGTGTTTGGAATATTTGGGTTTTCCTGGTATATAGGTGCTTTGGGTGGTATTCTTTTTGGAGTGGCTTTGGTGAGATCCATTTGAAAGATGTCCCACCATTTTACAGAGATGGTTTTACCCAATCGTGGGATGTATGTATAATTATTGGAAGTATTGGGTGATATGGTATAATCCCATTTCATAATCCAAGGGATTTGGTATAAAGCCATAAAGTAAAGGTGAGTGTCAACTGAATTATTGATATTATTATATTGTATAAATTGCTCCTGCAGCTCCTTAAAAGCAGGAGGTAAAATCATAGCAGTTGATCCCCACACAAAATACCAGTTTTGAAACCAAGTGGGGAACCTTTCAAAAATTGGTAGCCGGAATTGTAAATACCAGCTATGAGTATTGTTGGGGTTTTGATAATAGAAAAATTTATGCCAAGCTTCTATGTACTCAGCATATTTGAAATACTTATAAGAAAATTCAAGATTTTGTAAATTTTTGCCTTGTGCGGGATTAGAACCCCACTCAGTATAAGGAAGTAATTTCTTTATCTGAACCTTTGAATAGGCTATGATTCGGGTATTCTATTGAAAGTAGTGGACAACAGAGATGGACCCTGTTTCCATTAAAATGGCTTCGTAATACTCTCGGGTCTTAACCCCATTAATAGGATTAAGATGATTTAGTAGGTATAGTGGTGCAAGCTTGCTTGGATCCATGTGAACCTGATGTTCATCAATGGTAATGTCCATTAAAAAGGCTCTTTCGATATATTCTGATCTGGGAATGTTGGTAGGAAGAGTGGATTTGGACTGGGCTGGTGAGAATGTAGGAGTTGAAGTTCGAGCTTCTGGGTATGTAATTTGATGAACTGGTGATTGAGATGGTGAGCGAATATGCAGGGGTGAGGGTTCCCCTTCATATGGAACTATAGAATGCATGGGTTGTTTTTCCCGGCGAGTATTGCCTCGGGAGATCAAGAAGTTATCTATACAGAAAGTGATGCTGTAAATACCTTAATATATATATATATATATATATATATAGATATATACACGATAATAATAATTAAATGGATAGCAGCTTTATACTTTGTGGAGGGGATTCGTAGTAATAGGTTACGGATGAATTTTTTTTATGTTCATTAAAATAGCCAAGTTTTGTTTATCCGGCAGCCATCCGTAGTGGGAAAGTAAGTGGGAAAGTAAATCTTGTAAATCTATAAAAAAATTTAAGTTACTGAGATGAGAGAGATTAAAAATACCTAAAAGACTTGTACGTAAATCTAGCCGGTAGTCAAAGAAGGGACATATTAAAAAATTAGATACCTCGCACAAAAATACAATTTGCACAAAAATACAAAAGCCAAATTTTACCTTTTAAGTTATTAAATTCGAGGATTTTTAAATACAAAAACCAAATTTTACCTTCTAAGTTATTAAATTCGTGGTCTGGTTTGCCCATGTTCCAATGTGCATGATAAAGGTCTATCATTAAGAAATAAAATAAAATAAAAATATATATATTACCAAGATATGAATCAAAAGCACCAATTGAGAGTCTTAAGTCGTCGAACCGACTGGTTTGGCCCAAAATTTCAACTAAGTGCAGCTACCCTTTTTTCAATACTTATGTTCTAAACACTATTTTAAATACTTCTATTCTAAAACACTATTTTAAAACCCGACCCAAATTTGGGTTTCTGTAGTAACCAATCATAAAATTTTATTGACCGATTTTTCAAACCATTCAAAACTTCAATTTTTCTCATATTTATGTGGTGATAAATTCTTTTCATACTTCGGTAGAACAAGTGAATTTTGATTCTCCTTATTTGATTCTCCTTACTTGTGTGGTGATAAATTCTCACTACTTACGAGCGTGTCCCAATAACCATTTCTTGCTATAAGTTACTAGCTTTGCACCATCACCGTAGACACACTGATGGAACGGTGATAACAACCGGTGTCCCAATAACCATTTCTTGTTCTTAGTTACTAGTTTTGCACCATCATCGTAGACACACTGATGGAACGGTGATAACCACCTGCTGCAGCTGTCTGTTGATTTGTCTCGACTTTAAAGGCAAATCTTGTGTTTGAGATTGTGATTAACCAAATTATAGGACTTGATTTGAGTGAATCCCATTTAGGCTAGATCAACTTTTGGGTTCTTAAAATTTAGAATGTCATGAATCTACTTTTTGGGAGTTTCTTGCTTTATAATTAACTTTTATTTTAGAGAGAAAAAGTGTTTTTGGGTGTTTATAGAGAGAAGAATGCTGGGTAGGAGATTGAGTTTTGTTTCTCTCGTTACCTTAAGTAAGTGCTTTATAATTTATTTTCTTTAAATTAGTGAAAAAATATTGATTTTTGAATTAGTGAAGAAAACATTGATAATCTTTGTCCATAGATGTAGTAAGATATGTGATGAATCATATAAAATCTTAGTGTTTTTTTATTATTTCTATCTTGTTTTATTTTTCTTTTTTGTTGCCGGTTTTATTTTTTTCGTATTTTATGGCAAAGATCAACCCATTGGTATAGCTTTGCACACAACACTATTTACATTGTAGATTGCATATTTTTTTTTTCTTTTTTTATCGTTATATTAATGAAAAGTTTATATAAGGTTGCAACCTTAAATGTGGAATTACATATGCACCTCAAAAATCTATCGGAAAAGATTGTTTTAATGTTGAAAAACCCTCTAATTGATTATCTCGACAATGAGAAATATGAAAATATTAAAATAAAATAAAAAAAGAAAAAATATTAAAATAAAATAAAATAAAAGATTTTGAGTCCTAAAAATAGTGCATCTTGCAATACATTATATACACCATCTATTTTAAGATTTTCATATTTTTGTAGATCTACTTGACTTTAACTATTTTTGGAGTTTAAAATTTTATAATTATCTATGAAAATAGATTTTAAGAAACTCCTAAGAATTGTTTGCACCAAAATTACATGTTCTGATAAAATTTGGATGTGCACCTTAATTGGATTGTTTGAGGTTGCAACCTCATAGAAACCACACCTTTTCATGAATGAAGGATAAAAATGGATAGTTTCCATAGCCAGAGTTAAGGGTTTGACACGTCACATTAATAAAAAGGGATGAGGAGAGAGAAAGAGATATATATATAAAATTTCTACATGTTTTTGTTTGTACTTGACATCCTAAAATAAAGGGATTGTATAGGTTGAGATACGGGAAGATATGTGAAATTATTAGGATTATTTGATTTTAAGGATAACTCTTCCTTCCATCGCTTTTCTAAATATCTATCCCTCTCTCCTTTTAGTTTTACCATTATCTTTTTCCACGGCTTCTTTCTTCGATCTATGATAAGAAGGAGGTTATGGGTAAGTATCCAACATCTTAAAAAGTTTTTTTTAAAGAGTGTTCACAATTATGTTATTTTCAAATCCTAAAATAGAAAACACGATAAACTTCAAAAACAAAACTATAGGATTCTCTTATTCAAATTCTATTTAATTTCACAAAAAACTTAGGATACTTCTAATAGAACCCACCGATTTCTCTCTCCAATGTTCTTTCTCTATCTTGCAATCTTCCCTCTCTCTCTCATATTCTCTCTCAATCTTCTCTCTATCGCTCTCATATTCTCCTCATTGAAAACTCACTGCTAGGTCCTTAGCAGAAAGTTATTTCTCCCACCCAAGCTTTCCCCAGAGACGAGAGTTCTCCTCATTGAAAACTCACTTCCAGAGACAAGAGTTCTCCTCATTGAAAACTTACTTCTAGGTCCTTAACAGAAAGTTATATCTCCCACCCAAGCTTTCCCCAGAGACAATAGACAAGGTGCGTTCGATATAGCTTTTCCCAGAGACAAAGAGACAAGGTGCCTTCTTGCCATTGTGCGGTTTTTTATTTGTTGTTGTATATGCAGGCATCGATAATTTTCATTGGTTATGTAAGCAATATAATTTTGCATGAATATATTGCTTATTATCGTCATCTTTAGTAACTCTTACCACCTCTTGTTGATCTTTTTAAATTGGTACCCATTCATGCAAATCTGAGAAATAAATTATTCGCCATAAGGTATTTGCTTATTATACTGCTTGTATACATCACCAGTTTGAGGCTTCTTTAGCATACTTCCCATACTACCTGTGTGCACAATACTTATCAGCTTAAATCATTGGACAGGGAATCCGAGCTTCCGCTTATTGTTGCTATTGATTTACATCCCATAGAAAGTATTGTTCGAGCTAAAATACTTCAAGTTCTATTCATTAGGGTGTATTAAAGATCTGATACAATAAGAACTCATAGTCATCTTTATCTTTTGAACAGGGAATTTGAGCTTTCGCTTATTGTTGCTATTGATTTACATCTCATAGAAAGTATTGTAGGAGATAAAATACTTCAAGTTCTATTCATTAGGGTGTATTAAAGATCTTATACAATAAGAACTCGTAGTCATCTTTAGCTTTTAAATGACAAATTAGATGGATTGAAAACTAATAGAGACATTGTTGCCAATAATATAGCAATAAGATGGTAAAAAAAGAGCAAAAAATAAATAAATAAGACCTGATCAGACCTGCGACCCGATGGGTATGGGTCCAACTTTTGGACTCGATAGTTGGACCCGGGTCTAAAACTATTCGGGTTTGGGACCCAACAAGTTGCCACCCCTAATATGTATGGATATTATTCTCTCTCTCTCCAGCTAAGAGTCCAAGGAAGATGACATAGAGAATGATATGAGCATCTACGGGTTTGAGAGTATTTTTCTCTTCTCTTTGCTTTTGGATTATATGGTGGGTCTTGATTTTTTTGTATATGTTCATCTTCAGTCTTCCCATTGGAATTGTAGAATTGATATTTTAAATTGGTTTTCATTTTTTGCAGATTTTATTGTTAGCAGTTGGAAAGGATTCTTCCCACTTTCTTTTATGTTAATAAGACTCATGGATTATAAATTTTCTCATTTTCTCATGAATAGAGGTTGTTTAGACACATTTTAGAATAACTTCACATATTTGTTTATTATTTAACATTTAGATTTTTTTTGTTTTCCTCCGTACTTCGTCAATAGCATGACATGCTTAATGTAACTGTGCACAAAGGCATCATTAAAGCACAATACATAATATGATATTCAGCTGAGTGTTTTCTTTGGAAATTATATTATAATTAAAATTTCAGAAAAAATGAATGAAAAATGTAAATAAAAAAAATTAACAATAAAAATGAAAAAAGATATTGCCTACTATTCTAACATTGAGTTATTCTTTATAGCTTTGCAGAACTTCTATGCTTTTAATTTACAATTAATTTCAGGATTTCATAGAACTTTTAAATTTTAATTCTAATTAATATAAATAACATTTGAACAATTGACATTTTTAAATTAATTTTAAATTTGTAAAATAAGATATATTTCCTTTAATAGAAAAATTATAATACCACATTTTCAACCATTTATATTTTTGAGTTATGAAAGTTTTACGGTTTTTTATTATGTTTATAATTAATTATATATTTTTTAATTTTGGTAGATTTATATTGCATTACATCTATCTTTACTTTTTTTCAAGGTTTTAATAAGTTACAACAAAAATAAAAAATTAATGTTACATTCTATCAATGAATGCTATTTTCCCCCAAATTTGAATTTGACTTCTTATTATAATGAAAAGAGTTAATATAGAGCCAAGGCTCTAAACAGTTAAATTAGAGCCCACCGCAAAAATTTCACTAGAAGAGGAGGCTGTTTTGACGTCCAAATATCCTCAAATTGATCATCTCAACATTAAGATGCATGGACATGAGAAAAAAATGGATTTCAATTTTTGAAAATAGTGCATCTTGTAGCGCATTTTTGGACCGTCAATTTTCAAGTTTTGATAGATATGCTCGATCTACACTATTTTTTAAGCTTTAAATTTTATAATTAAAGATAAACATATATTTTAAGGCTATCACAGAGATTTCCAGTATTAAAAGCGCATTTCTAGAGACTATTAGAAAGTGGGCTTTACTTTGATTGTTTAGAGCCTCGGCTCTATACAAACCGCACCCTATAATAATTTTACTTATTTATTCATTCATCTTTGGCTATTTGAAAATGCCATTTCACGAATGAGTACGTTTCAATTATTAATATAGTACAATGTAGCACGTGCACCACACATGTATATTATTAGAATATATTATTCATGAGTCTAGGACGTGGGGTGGGGTTGAGTCAGTTATGGGTCAAAAGAATTAGTTAGGCGTTACGGTTCACACAAATTAGCAACATATATGGGTCATAGCATTGAGATGCGTAATTATTATGCTTATTATATTGTTTATAAGTAAAATTACCCTAGTTCCTATAGTAGATAACATTATACAATATTGCAATACTATTCAAATAATAATTCAATGATTGCGATAGATAAATATTATGCCAATATTTTTCATATTTATCATAAGAATATCATACCGCAACAATTGTGCACCACCAATATCAAAACATGATATATTGTTATATAATATCTAATAGATTATAATAAGTTAACAGTAATATAATATTATCGGTTGGATAATTTTATTGTATATTTTCATAATTATAACTGCGTAATTGCTTTACAAAAATATAATGATGGAATTTTAATTTTTTTAAAATGATTATCAATTATATTACACGTGCAAAGCACGTGAAATGTTCTAGTTCATATACATGGGTGAGTTTTTATCTTTATATGATTAACTTTTTAGTTCAATTTTCCTAGATCTCTTCCTAAATAACAGGAAGTTTAAAATTCTTTGCTGATCTTCTTCATCATGTTCCGTTCTTCGTTTCTATCTCTTGGCACATCCAATAAATGTATATTTAAATAATTTAAATAATTCTACATTCTCTCATAGAGAAAGCATGACTCTTTTCTTTCCTAAATTTTTAATTCTTTTATTTTTAATTGGTATTAATAAATTTTCAAATAAAACTGTACTAAACTTCCATAAAGTTGTGATAAATAGATATTCTGTTTAAGAATTTATAAAAATACTTGAAGTATGACTACACTAAGAGAAAATTCGAGGGAGGGAGAGAAGTAGAGAGTGATCATTAAAAACTTAGGATCTTCTCTCTCTATTCCCCAACCTATAAAAGCAAGTTAATCATAAAGATGGAATCTCTCTCTCTCAAATCTCCTTCTCTGGTTCTCTACAGTCTTTCTCAAATCTCCTTCTCTGGTTCTCTACAGTCTTTCTCAAATCTCCTTCTCTGGTTCTTTACTGTCTTTCTACTCTTTGCATAAACGTTCCCAAAAACAAGTCTCTCCTTTTGGCATTCATTGAGGTAATTCATTAAGGTACTCTGCTCTCTATCACTCTCAAGAAATTTCTTCTCTCACTAGAAAAGTTAGTAAATTAGGTATGTTTAAATTCGGTTATGTTTGAATATGTTAAGGGACTTTGCCTTTTGGGTTTTAAATATAAAGTAGCTAGTTAACTATGGGTTTTAAAGATGTTCATATGTTATAGATCTACTTGATTTTAATCATTTTTGAAGTTTAAAATTTTATAATTAAATGTGAAAATAGATTTTCAAATAATCTTAAGAATTTTTTATACAAAAGTTATATTTTATAATAAAATTTGGAGATGCGCCTTAATTGGATTGTTTAAGGTTGCAACCCTATAGAAACCACACCTTATATATATATATATATATATATATATATATATATATATATATATATATATATATATATATATATATATAGGGTTAGGTTAGGCTACACCACCAAACTCTTAAAGTGCTCAACATTTTTAGACACTAAAATGCCTTTGAAAACGTAATACAATTTTTGTCAAGTAAGAGTATTTCTTCATTTAGAAAGGTAGAATGGATATATTTATAAAAAAATAGTGGCATACACCATATTGGTGATGTCATTGTCCACTATTGTTAATAAATATTTTTGTTTCTATTCGGATTTTCTAGTTTATCCTTGATTAATTATTAAAAATACCCTTAAACATAAAGTTACTATACTATAGGGTATCTAGATATATAAAAATATTGAGAACTTTATAATAATATATATATATATATATATATATATATATATATATATATATATATATATAAAGAATGTCATGTATGGCTCAGTACCTTTTCTAGATTTGAACGAGTTAGCTATAGTGGTATTCTCTTTATGATTTTATCAGATGTCCCGAAAAGACTACATTCACTGTTAATCGCTACCATCGATGGGTACGATTTCTACCCTGTTAACCTATTTACTTTATTGGCTCACCCAATCACAGTGAACCTAAAGATGGGAGAAAATGAAAGGAAATATGAGGAATATCCTTTAGAAAGAGGCGGAGCAGAACGTAAAATTGATATAGTATTGTTCATTTATAGGATCATCTCTAAAGAGGAAGCGGAAGCAAGAGAAAGAAACCGTTCTTTTTTCTCTCGTTAAACAAGAGAGAGAATGGTTCATTCCTCCAACGAAGGAGAGTAAAAACGCATGTTGACCTTTATAGTTATAATGGCGACATGTTTCTGCCCCTTAATATACTTCCTAGAAATATTGAATTCAAAATTTTTTTTTGTATTTCTCAGAGAAAGAGATAAAAAAAAGATATAAGATTGAAAAGAGCGATACAAGTAAGTGGATAGAAGATTAGAAAAAGAAGATAAAGATGCAAGGCTAAAGAGAGAGGGAGATGATTGTTGGGTTTATGTTGTTGGGTTTATGTGGTCTTTAAAGGCCTTATACGTGCATGTAAAAATGAAATGATATAGTGGAACATGAATTAAGTGGGAGTGTGGTCTCTTATGGATCATACTAAGCAAATGATGGTTTGCTAATACCGATATGTGCTTAACAATCTTGGCCAGTCGGTCGGAAAAAACCCATGTTACCTGGGCATAAAGAACAAACCGATGAGGGTTTATGGGTTATCACTTGACGAGGTCGGAGAACATGCTCGGATAAGTGAGCCGAGGGACTATGTGACCCTTGTGTGATGGTGGCCTACTCAGACGAGGGCCAAAACCTCATTCATATTCCATCACACGGTATGCATATTGATAGATCATTCGGGAAAGTTAGATATCCACCTTTGGGTGAAGCGTATGCATGTGCGAGAGATACCTCTATGCATCATAGAACAGTGGTCGCATTAGGTCGTGGTGACCTTGACTCGTCTCTAAGGGAGGACCTGTAATCCACAGACTGGGATTGCGACCCCTTGATTCATCCACCTAACTTTGGTGACCCGCTAATGAGCCCTTGCTTGGACTGTAGGTCATGGGAAACACTGAGTCCGTTCGATAGAGCCAGTATGGTCTGTAGTCCACAGTTGAAGGTGGAGTACCCCATTATTACAGATTGGATTCCTAAAACCATATGGATCATTTTCCCATCATATTAATTTAATTGTGTTCATTTTATTATTGAAATGATTTTAGTTTATTATTTGAATTTTTATGAATCTCGCAATATTTTATTTGTGATTTTTGCACTTATAAAAATACAATTATTGTTCTTACAAAGTTATAAAATTCAAATATATATTTTAAAATGTTTTATTCAATTTTAAATTTTTTTTTTATTTATAATATTCCATGGGGGGCCATAGTGTACATGAGCCCACCATGTGGCATGTGGGTGGGGGCCCACATGTGCAACAAAAGGGTGGCACGTCCCACCCTCTTTGGATTCTCTTGTTTACTTTTAAGATAATGTTAGTTTGATTTGTGGCATATGATCAAATCTTAAAATGGATATATTGACCGTGGTTTTATCTATTTTGTAGCAAGTTTGTTTTAAAGAGATATGGTCAACTTGAATTGATAAGGATCTTATCTTATTTATATTTGGTAGTATTTATCTACTTGAGATCCTTATGGAATATGTGTCATGGATCGTGCAATTTTATAAAATGCATGATATTTATTTTATTTAAATATATTGAGGGGAACATAGTTTAGAAAAGGGGGATAATGGTTCATGCACCTTCCACAATATTGATAGCCCGTCTATGGAATGAATGGCTTAGATCCCTCACCCCACAAGTCACCCTTGATCAACGGTCTATGTTCAATTTCAGAAGAAGATGCAAGCTAAGGAAAAACCTAAGAAACTCTAATCTTATTCAAAGCCTATAAAAAAGGATTGTCTCTGCCCAAAAATCTCTACACCTTATCTCTTGTACCTAATTCTCATCTTTCTCTCTCATATCCCAAAAAGGGGGCACGCACCACTCTCTCATGTTTGATCTATCTCTCTCACATTGTGAAAGAACCTAAGGGTTTAGGTTATTGAGTTCTTCTCTCGTATATCTAAATATGGATTTATGGCTAAGGGTTTTAGGGTTTGGCAAAAAGAGAATCCATCTCTCAAACTATGTTGCTAAGAGAATTCACCTAGGGTTTGAGTTTATAATCAATGGGTTCATGTTCCAATAGTGTTGCTTGGCCGAAATTTACTTTCCTGGTATGAGATTGAAGCTAGACCGTTGATCCCGTGCCATCGGATACTGGTGACTCGGTGTTGGGTGTAATAAGCCCGATTGAGGTAATCTCCGGCACTCTTCTTCTTTTGTTTCTTACAATCTTATTTTTTATTCTCAAGCATAGTTGTTGTTGTTTCAATGACATCAAGTTGTTAAGATCTTGGTTTTATTGTTATGTTGATTTTATTTGGAAATTTATCTTATTATAATAAAGATCATCTGTAAGTGATCTTTTGCAAAAAGAAAGGGGTGACAAAAAAAAAGAAAAGAAAAAATTGTATTCCCCGGTAAAAGACCACATAGGTCTTTCTTTCATATGGGGCCTTTAAAAGCCTTATGAGTGTGTATTGAAATACTTTTATTATAGTGAAACATAAACTCAGTGGGAGTATGGTCCCTCGAGGACCATACTAAACGAATGATGTTTGCTTATACTAGACTGTGCTTATCGATCTAAGTTAGTTGGTTGGAAAACCCAAGGTACCTGAGCATAAAGAATTAACCGATGAGCATTTTGGGTTAGCCCTTGATGAGGTCGGAGTTTATGCCTAAATGTGTGAGTCGGGAGATTGTGTGACCCTTGTGTGTGATGGTAGACTTACTAAGATGGGGGCCAAAACATCATCCATGTTCTATCACACGACATGCATATCAATAGATCGTTCGAGAAAGCCAGATATCCACATTTGGGTGAAGTGTATGCATGTGTGAGAGATACCCCTATGCGTCATAGAGCTGTGGTCGCATTAGGACATAATGACCTTGACTCGTATCTAAGGGAGGACTTGTAATCCACAGACTGAGATTACGACCTTTTGATTCATCGGTCTGACTTTGGTGACCTGCTAATGAGCCCCTGCTTGGACTGTGGATCATGAGAAACACTGGGTCGGTTCGATAAAGCTAGTGTGGTCTGTCGTCCACAGTTGAAGGTGGAGTACCCAATAATTACAGATTGAATAGTGCACATGGGCCTTCCGTGTGGCATGTGGGTGGGGGCCCACACGTGCCACATAGGGGTGGCACCCCCCACCCTTTGGATAATACTATTTGTTGGATTTGTTTTTAAGTTGTTTAATTTTGGAAATAACATCTCATGTCATGTATTCATCTCTTGAAAAGGAAATATTGACCATGACTTATTTTGTATTTTGGCAAGTTTGTTTTAAAGGGATATGGTCAATTTGAATAGATAGTAAATATTGACCTTATCTTATTTATATTTAGTAATATTTATTTACTTGATAATATTTGACATATCCTTATGGAATATGTGAGATGTATCATGTAATTTTATGGAATGCGTGATATTTATTTTATTTAAATATATTGATGGGAAAATGGTTTAAAGAAAGGGGGATAATGGTCCAAGTAACTTCCATAATGTTGATGGCCCATTTATGGAATAGATGACTCTAATCTCTCACCCCACATGTCACCTTGATCAACAATTTAGATTCAATTTCATGAAAGAGGCAAACTATGGGAAAACCCTAAGGAACCCTAAACCTAAATATTCACTATAAATAGGCGAGCTCTCCTCCATCTTTACACAACCTCTCTCTCCCCTAATCTCTCTCATCTCTCTCTCTTATAGGGGCATGCCCTACTCTCTCTCCTCTATATTTCTCTCTCTAACTTTCTCTCTCCAAAACTCTAAGTAGTATTCTCTCTCCTCTCTAGACCTAAAAAGAAACTAAGGGTTGGAAAAATTCGAGGGAGCTTAAGTTAATTTTTGAGGTTAAGGTTTAATAGAGATTTTAAGGGTGGTTACCTAGTTTGGCCGAAATCTTCTATCCCGGTTCAAGATTGAAGCTAAATCGTAAATCCAGTGCCATTGGATGTGGTGACTTGATATGGGGTATTAAAAGCCCGATTGAGGTAATCTCCGACATCTTTTCTTTTATTTGCTTATTCTTTTATTTTATATTCTCAAGCACAATATTAGATTGTATTAATGGCATCAAGTAGTTGAGGTTTATTTTATTGATGTACTATTTATTTTTGGAATATCTATTGTTTGTAATAAGACCATCTGTGAGTGATCTTATTGCCAAAAACATAAGGGGTGATTATTATTAAAAAAAAATATATATATATTTCTCGAAAAAATATCACATAGGTCTTACTTTCATTGGTATCAGAGCTAGTTTTACTTGATTACCATTATAAGTATAACCTTATTTTTGCTTGAGAATAGAAATATATGGCTGCTTGTACCTTCATCTCAGAGATCCTGAAAACCGATAGGTTTGATGGGACCAACTTTGTTTAATAGAAAAGAAAAACCAAATTTGTCCTCTATGAGGAAAACTTGCATGAGGTATTCTTTGAGGACCAACCTCGTCGTCCAATTGACAACTCATCTCAAGTCATTATAGATGAGTACACCAATTGGAAGAGGAGGATCTGATATGCAAACACATTCTTTTATTTGCCATGACTTACTCTTATGCTTCTGAGTATGTGTCAATCTATACTGCAAGTGAGATTTATGATAAACTTGAAAGAGAGTATGTTCAACCCTCTTTTATGAAGCAAACCATGGCTATGAGGAGGTAAAATGAATTAAAAATGGCAGAAGGTACCAAGTTTACAGATCATGTGCACGTGTTTCGTGTGCTAGTCAGAGAGCTAGAAGATACAGGCATGAAACCTAATGAACCTATGCAAGTGATTCATCTTATGAATTCACTTCCTAAGTCATGAGAAACCTTCATATCTTCCATCTCCACCAGAAGGAAAGCATCAAAACAAGAGGAGCTCATCACTATAATCAAAGAAGAAGAGGAAAGAAAAAATTCAAGGTAACTACTGACAAACAACTTCAAGGGAAGCCGTACATATGGTAAAATCTTCACCTTCTTTTAAATTTAAGAAGGGAAAGGGAAGAAATAATTTTGGAAAGAAAAGAGATTTCAAAAGGAGAGATTTTGGAAATAAGGGAGCAAAGAGAGAGACTCGAAATTGCTTTATTTTTAAGAAGGTGGGCTACAAAGCCAATAGTTGTTGGTTCAACAAATCTGGAGGAACCAACAAGGAATTGACATGTGTAGTTTTTGAATTATACTGGCTGACCCCAAGGGAGCTTCTTGGTGTCATGACTCAGGAGCGATGACCCATGTCACAAACATCAATGATGATTTCCGTTCTTTCACTCCCATAGGGCCAAGACAGTAGCAGATTTACATGGGAGGAAATCATAAGACTGATATACTTGGAGTTGGAGATTTTGGGCTAAAACTGAAGAGTGGGAGCACCTTAATCCTAAAGCAAGCACTTTATGCTCCTGATATGAGGAAGTGATTGGTTTCGGTTCCTAAGATGTCCATGGCTGGATTCATAACCACTTTCATTGGGGAGAAAGTGGTGGTCAAGAAGGGGAAAGATGTGATCATGACTGGATGACTTGTAGATGGGCTATTTACTATTAAAATAAAAGAGAATATTGCTTATGTCTTGTCTCCTAATGAATTGGATGCTACCCTATGACATATGAAGTTAGAACACATTAATATCAAACGAATAGAACGATTAAAAAGGGACCGAATTCTTCAAAATTATAAGGGAGATTTATCGAAAGTGTACGAGTCTTGTGTGCAAGGAAAATTAATAAGAAAAAATACCACCAGGGCAAAAAGAGCTACTAGCATATTAAAAATCATTCATAGTGACATATGTGGACCTATGAATGTGACCACCAAAAGTAAAAAATAGTATTTTATCTCTTTTAAGATGATCACTCGCGATATGGCTATGTATACCTTATTCATGTAAAATCAGAAGCCCTAGAAAAATTCAAAGAATATAAGGCCCTGGTAGAGAATCAAACCAACCTGAAAATTAAAGTCCTTAAAACCGATAGAGGAGGGGAATACTCATCTGACCTTTTCAAAGAATTGTGCATTGAAAATGGGATCATCCATCAGTACACCATGCCTTATACTCCTAAACAAAATGGTGTAGCTGAGAGAAAGAATAAGACCTTAGTGGAAATGGTAAGGAGTATGATAGGGTATGCAAATCTCTCATTGGAGTTTTGGGGAGAAGTCGTGTTAACTGCATGTTACATCTTTAACAGAACTCCCACAAAAGCTGCATCACTTACTCCTCACGAAATTTTCACAGACCGTACTCCCTCCCTTGAACACTTGAGAGTTTGGGGTTTCTCAGCCCATATCCTTACCCTACATCAAAATAGAACCAAATTGCAATCCAAAACTGTCAAATCCATTTTCATTGGTTACCCAAATCATGGTAAGGGGTATCGATTCTACAACCTTGAAACATGTGCGGTTATATAAAGCCGCGATGCTCACTTCTTCGAGGAAGAGTTCCTTGAAGCAAGGGTGAGTAGAAAACAAGCCAACTTTTATGAGGAGGCCCAAAACAAGGATGTAGTTCGAGACCCTGAACCTAAAACTTCTAAACCAACTCAACCTGATCCTAAACTCCCTATAGAAAGTGAACCTTGACCTGAACCAAGACAAAGTAACCGAGTCAGTAGACCACCTATTTACCTAAAACAATTTGTCTACCTTGGAGAACATCTTGATAAGGTTGGAGAATATCCAGATTCAGAACCTAGAACTTACCGTGAAGCCTTGACCTGTCTTGAAAGGGAATACTTGATAGAAACTATGAAAGATGAGTATGCTTCCATTAACTAAAACCATGCATGGGAATTAGTACCTCTACCCTAAAAGCGTAAGGACATTAGTTGTAAGTGGATTTTCAAGAAAAAATTTCCATCCATCCAAATCCATATAGCTATAGCTGCCCATTTTGACTTTGAGGTTCACCAAATGGATGTCAAAACAGCCTTTCTAAATGGGGATTTAGAAGAAGAAATTTACATGACCCAACCTGAGGGACTTGAGGAGAAAGAGAAAGAGAACCTAGTATGTAAACGTAATAAATCCCTCTATGGCCTGAAACAAGCATCGCGACAGTGGTATATAAAATTTCAGGAGACCCTTGCTCTTGTAGGGTTCTCCATAAATAATGAGGATTAATGCATATGTTAAAAGGTTAGTGAGAGTGATGTGGTATTTATATCGTTATATATGGATGATATGCTAATTGTTAGTAGCTCAATTGCCCTAGTAGTAGAGCCAAAAAATTTTCTTGCACAACACTTCGATATGAAGGATCTTGAGGAAGCTTCATATGTGTTGGGCATTAAAATAATAAGAAACAGGAGAGAAAAGACTATCCAACTTTCCCAAACGACTTACTGTAAGATGATACTGGAAAAGTTTGATACGAGTATGTGTAAGCCCATGTCTACCCCAACTGACAAAAAGACGAAGCTTAGTAATAAGATGTTTCCTATCGAAGACATGGATATAAGAGCCATGGAGAGAGTGTCATACAGGAGCGCAGTTGGGTCCCTTATGTATGTCATGACAGGAACAAGGCCTGACTTATCCTTCATCATGAGTTTGGTGAGCCATTTCTAAAGTAATTCAAGAGAGGAGTATTGGAAAGCTGTAAAAAGAATTCTCAGATATTAAAGGGGATCATGAACTAAGCGCTCACATATAAGGGGGAAACTGAAATAACAATAAAGGGATATTTAGATGCAAGCTATCTCGTGGATCCAGATGATGCGAAGTCTGCATTTGGGTATGTGTTTATGCTTAGAGGGGGTGCGGTTTCTTGGAAGTCAAAAAAACAAGATATTGTGGCCTTGTCCACCATGGAATCCGAGTATGTGGCATGCTGTCTAGCAGTCAAGGAGGCCGTGTGGATTAAGAAGTTTTTTAATCAACTTAATTTTCATCATGTACGTCGTGAAACAGTGCAAATTTTATGTGACAACAATGCGGCTATTTGTGTATCTAAGGAGCTTCGGTTCACAAGAACTCCAAACATATTAAGCCTTATTTTTATCACCTAAGAAATGATGTGAGATTGAAAGAGATCGAGATCAGCTACATATCTACAGATTTGATGATTGCAGATCCTCTAACTAAGGGAGTTGTCCCTAATGTTTTCGTAAGACATGTGAGAGAGATGGGGATGAGAGAAAGTGAGGAAGAGAAAATGTAAGGCCTTCAAAGGCCAAGTGGGAAATGTTGGGTTTATGTGGCCTTTAGAGGCCTTATGAGTGTATATTGAAATACTTTTATTCTAGTGAAACAAAAACTAAGTGAATGATGTTTGCTTATACCAGACTGTGCTTATCGATCTATGTCAGTCGGTTGAAAAACCCAAGGTACCTGGGCATAAAGGAAACAACTGAGTAGCGTTTTGGGTTAGCCCTTGATGAGGTCGGAGCTTATTCCTAGATGAGTGAGCCTTGTGTGTGATGGAAGGCCTGTTAAGACGGGGGCCAAAACCTCATCCATGTTCCATCACATGGCATGCATATCGATAGATCGTTCGGGAAAGCCAAATATCCAACTTTGGGTGAAGCGTATGCATGTGAGAGAGATACCGTTATGCATCATAGAGCTGTGGTCGCATCAAGTCATGGTGTCCTTGACTCGTCTCTAGGGAGGACCTGTAATCCACAGACTAAGATTGCGACCCCTTGATTCATTGGCCTGACTTTGGTGATCTGTTAATGTGCCCCTACTTGGACTGTGGGTCATGGAAACATTGGGTTGGTTCGATAAAGCTAGTGTGGTTTGTAGTCCACAGTTGTAGGTGGAGTACCCCATAATTACAAATTGAATTCTTAAAACCATATGGATCTTTTTCTCATCATATTAATTTAATTATATTTATTTTATTGTTGAAATGATTTTAGTTTTATTATTTCAATTTTTATGAATCTCTCAATATTTTATTTATGATTTTTAGACTCATAAAAATACAATTATTGTTCTTATAAAGTTATAAAAATTCAAATATATATTTTAAATTGTTTTATTCAATTTTAAAATAATATATTTTTATAAAAATTCCATGGGGGCCCATAGTGCACATAGGCCTACCATGTGGCATGTGGGTGGGGGCCCACACGTGCCACATAGGGGTGGCACGCCCCACCCTTTGGATAATCTTTGTTGAATTTGTTTTTAAGTTGTTTAATTTTGGAAATAGCATCTTATGTCATGTAGTCATATCTTGGAAATGAAATATTGACCATGACTTATTTTGTATTTTGGCAAGTTTGTTTCAAAGGGATATAGTCAATTTGAATAGATAGTAAATATTGACCTTTATCTTATTTATATTTGGTAGTATTTATTTACTTGATAATATTTGACATATCGTTATGGAATATATGAGATGGATCATGCAATTTTATGGAATGCATGATTTTTATTTTATTTGAATATATTAATGGGAAAATGGTTTAATAAAAGGGGGATAATAGTCCAAGCACCTTCCATAATGTTGATGGCCTATCTATGGAATGGATGGCTCAGATCTCTCACCCCACAAGTCACTTTGATCAACGGTCTAGATTCAATCTCATGAAAGAGGCAAACTATGGGAAAAGCCTAAACCTAAATATTCACTATAAATAGGGGTGCTCTCCCCCATCTCTACAGAACCTCTCTCTCTCCCCTAATCTCTCTCATCTCTCTCTCCCCTAGAGGGGCATGCTCCACTGTCTCTCTTCTAGATTTCTCTTTCTAACTTTCTCTCTTCAGAATTTTAGGTAGTACTCTCTTTGCTCTCTTGACCTAAGAAGAAACTAAAAGTTGGAAAAATTAGAGAGAGCCTAAGTTAATTTTGGGGGTAAGGTTTAGTAGAGATTTTAAGGGTGGTTACCTAGTTTGGCCGAAATCAGCTATCCCTATTCGAGATTGAAGCTAGACCGCATATCCAATGCCAATGGATGTGGTGACTCGATGTAGGGTGTAAAAAGCCCAGTTGAGGTAATCTCCAACATCTTTTCTTTTATTTACTTGTTCTTTTATTTTATATTCTCAAGCACAGTATTAGGTTGTATGAATGGCATCAAGTAGTCGAGGTTTATTTTATTAATGTGCTATTTATTTTTGGAATATCTATTGTTTGTAATAAGACCATATGTGAGTGATCTTATTGCCAAAAATATAAGGGGTGATTATTATTTAAAAAAATAAAAAAAAATTGTATTTCCCGACATAAGATCACATAAGTCTTACTTTCAATGATTATTAAGTTTTTAGTTTTTGTAGAGAGAGAGATAAGAAAAGGATATAAGATTGAAAAGAGAAATATAAGTACGTGGATAGAAGATTAGGAAAAGAAAATAAAGATACAAGGCTAGAGAGAGAGGGAAGATTAGTTTCTAGTTTTTGTAAAAAGAGAGATAAAAGACATGTACATATATATATAAAGAGAGGGAGGAACTATTTTTCTAGATTTAGGGAGTGTTTGATAACGGGAAGTTAGAGAGAGGAAGAAGTTATGTGTTTGATGAACGGAACTTATACGGTAAAAAAGTTCCCTTAGAACTCCCTTATTCCCTTGTGCTTAAGAAAAACAAGTTCCATCATTTTTTATGGAACTTAAAATAGGAACTTGGTTCCTCAAACTCTATTCTGCCACCTTCTTTCTATTGATAGTTATATTATTATTTTATATTTGTACTTGTATTATATTATATTTTATTATATATTTTATAATACAAATAAATATTAATAAAATTATTTATTACATTATATATTATATTATTTTATATTTAATACATATATATGTATTAGATATAATATATTCATGTAATATAATATAATTTTATTTATATAATAGATATTTACAATATTATATAAAATTAAAATATATATATTAATAGAATAAATACAAAATACAATACATATATATATAATATTTATACATAAATTAATAGAATAAATATAAAATACAATATATAATATATTATATTATGTTATATGTTTATATTTATGTTATATATCTATATATATATATATATTCCATTTAAGTCATTAATATATTTATATTATATATAGTATATATATTTATGTAATATAATATATTTTATTATATATTATATAATAAAATATACATAAAGTACGCTATATTATATATTATATTATGTCGTGTACATTATATATATTTATATATACGATATATTAATGTACTATAATATTCTTTATTATATCTTAATAAAATACACTATATTATATATTATAGTATATTATAGGTTTCATATATTTATATTTAAATTATTACCATATATTTGTTTTACACCATTATATGTAATATATATTTATTTAATATAATATATTTTAGGTATGTAATAGATATTTGCAAAACAATATATAATATATATTGTTTTATGTCTAATATAAAAATAATATTTAATTTATAATATTTTAATAATATTTAAGAAACATAACTTTATATTCCAACATATTGTTAAACATAAGTACCTATAACTTCTTTAAATAACTTTTTTCTTTCTAGCAAGGAAGAAGTTCCAATTTCTAAGAAACATTTACCTTCCAGTTATCAAACAGGCTCTTAGGGAAAATCATTTTCCTAACATATCTCCGTCTTTCAAAGATTTATCTCTTTAACACATTCTAGTATGTCTATTTTAGGTAAATCTCCCCCTAGTAGACATGTTTCTTTGGTAGAGTACATATTGATATATAATTTATCTAATATTAATATCTATTTCTTAAATATTAAAAATTGGTTTTAAGGATATATATATATATATATATATATATATATATATATATATATATATATATATATATATATATATTACTTTGTAGCCTTATTCTTTTCTCTTTCAAGGGATTCATCATTCTCTCTCTAAAGCCGCATCACATTTTCTCTCTCTTATCTAGAAGGTGGTCTCTAATCCTTATCCCACGCATCAACTCTCTCTCACATCAATTCTCCCTTCTTATGTTTTTTCTCCTTCTCTCTATAGTTCAGGATCGTCTCTCGCTTTATTTTTTAGTTTTTTTCCTTCTTATCTGATAAGTCTTTCTTTCTTTTTTTTAGGGATTTTGGAGTCTGGTTATCTTTGTCTCTCTCTAAGCTCATTTTATTTATGGTTATTGGGTTTTCTCATATGTTTTTTTTGCAGGTGCTTGGGTTCCTTACTGTCTTTACTGAGCCTTTGCATCCCCTTGGTCTTTTTACAAGGTTAGTGATTTCGCTCTCTTCATCCCAACAATAATTAAACTCTATAATCTTAGAAGGCCTGGTTTTGTTACATAGTTTTTATTGCCTCTCCTCTTCTCTCTCTTTTTTGTGACATATTCATCATTTCGAGCCTTTTTTTCTTTTTTTTTTTTTGATGTAATGTCAGTTGATGTTTTTTGAGATTTTAAGGTTTTTTTACGTGTTCTCTTTACACTTTCATAGATCACTCTTTTAAAGTTTTGATCGAGAATATAAGTTTCTCAATGTGTATGGTTTAAAGTTTGAGGATTTCCACAAGTTTTAACAAACAAAAGAATTGAGTTTTATATGGTGGCCAGTTTTGTTTTGTTTTGCTTTTATTTTTTGGAGAAATGGTTAACTTTATAAAAGAAAGAAATTTACATCTTAAATAAGAAAGATAGAGGAAGCCCACAAGCTGGAAGCTCAAAATACTGATTAGACCGGATGTTGAAAGAGAAAACAATTGGAGGTCTAAGAGACAGTTAAGTGGATAAAATAAATTGCTTGAGGCTATGATCATACTTTAAAAGTTGTTATGGATTACCTCAATTTATGGGAAAAAAAATGTGGAACTATTATTGGAGTCACGGAGATTAGGAGGGTTTTATAATTTTGTGTTTTAATATTTGAATTTTTGTTTGCATTGATTTATGATCAGTATGACTGTGATTGATTTGGTTTGCGCTTTGATTTTTTTCATTTAGGAATTTGGAATAGGATGACTTTATATTGAGGTCTTGGTGATATTTTGACATTTTACCTTCTAGGTTCTACTTGAATTCCATATTTGTCACTAATATATGTGACTTATCTGAAGCATTTTATAAAAAGAAAGAACCTACACAACAAAATCTTGCAACATGATGAGGAGTTGAGGATTGGTGAGAAGTGTATGGGGAGGTTGATCATCCGCAAGTTATTCTCTCTGCATATGATTTTACTATTGAACATCTGAAAGGTTCTACTAACCATCTTCCTGACTTCTTAACTCGAGAATATTTGCAGGGGAGGCAGAACTGATCAATCTGATCCACCAAAACAACCATTATCCATAATACTTTTCAATAATAATATGAATGCTAAAAGCAAAGCACCTATGGACCTAATTCCAGTTGAAACCACTGAATCCCCAATAAGAAGCTTGTCACCCTATTCACCTAGTAGTCCAATAATAACTTATCCTGAATATTCAAACCAAACTCCACCTCAAACACAAATTCCAGTATTCCTACAATCATCAATCCCTCGAAAAATCTCTTCTACTGGTAAATCCCAGTACGAAGATACAACTTTTCTCGTAGACTCAATCATTGAAGACATACATGTAATGGAAGATCTAACTAGAGTTGCAAAAATTTATCTATATAACAATATCAGTCCTTCGAATGGTATTAAAACTAGAGAATGGTATGAGGCCATTCTACTAGAAACCGGATCCATCACATTTGTTCGTTATTAATAAAAAAATACCAAAATGGTATCTTATTCAAAATTGCAAATTAGAAAAAATTTATCTTTCAGTGAATGGAATTCAGATCCAGCCAAAGCAAATAAATTACAGGCTCCAGAATTCCCAAATAAATACTATCGGCATTCTGAATACTTGGATGCTTGACACAAAGTTCTGGCCATCCAAAATAGTTATAATTCTCACACATGGTTTCTTCAATTCAAGATGCCAATTGTTGAACCTTTTCCAACTGGTTCCACAACTGGTTTTCAGTATGGGGATCAGGATCCCAAATATTACCAGAACCTGTGCAAGTATCACAAGCTAGATTTATTGAATTCAATGGTAAAGACCCTAATGCAGACTATTATCTATATTTTATGGCTCTTTACCAGCTACCTTGGATATTAAAATGGAATTTTGCAATATCTGAAAATAATTCTAATAATTATGAATATATTCCTTGTATAGGAAAGAAAGTATCAGTGAAGTGGTGGGATATATTTATTTCTAAGAATTTGGAGCCAAACCAAATTAAACTAAGAAAAATTCCTGAAGCCTAGGATCACATTCTTATGAGCACCCAAATAGTCTTTCTGAATATATAAGACAAATACAGAAAAGAAACCCAAAAGCTACCAAAGAAGAACTTGAAAAACAGTTGCTACAAATATTTGAGGAAGAAGCACAAAATGAAGAAGAAGAAATAATTAGACCACCAATATAAAGTGACAACCCACTCACAGCTAAAAAGAGATTCCCTCTTCACTTTCCATCTCAACCATCCACCTGGCCTCCACTTCCCACCGACGATTGCAGATCCACCATCCACTTGTAAGCATTCAGAGCCACCTGCAAAAAGCATCAAATTGATTAAGAGAAGAATTTGAAGTCCATACCTATTAAAGGAAATCTCCTCCCATAGGAAGAGCAGGAGTGAAAACAAAAAACAGCTGAAGAGTCTGAAGAATTATAAAATTCTCTCTCCCCTCTCTTTCCTTCTAGTTCTTTCTTTGAATGTTACTGTGAGTGTTATGTGTGAATGTAATTTCGATAATCTCCCAAGCTACTGCCCATCAGAGTGGAAGTTATTCTGTAGTTACTGTGTCTGTAAATTGTAAGTGTGCTCTTGCTTTGAAGTTTAATAGTTAGTTATCAGTTGAATGTAATATGCTTCTTTAAAATGTAAGTGTGCTTTTGCTTTGAAGTTTAATTTGTTGGTTTGGTTTGTATGTATGAAGCATTAAAATGCAAATAAAAGCTATTTTCAGTATCAAAATTCGTCAAGCTATTTATACAATCTGGATCATTCTTGATATAGCTCCCTTTTCTATTCTTATGATTTTATGTGCTTTAATATATTTCAGATATATTAGAATGTTAGCATAAAAGTTTATTGTTGGTTTCTTGTTTGGTTTGGTTTTGCGATCTTGGTAGTTGATGGTATCAGAGCCAAAAACCAGAATTTAATATTAGAAAGTTTACTCAGTAAATTATAACTATATTGAGAGTAATATCTTATTAAGGAGAAACCTAATTAAATTCTTCATTAACATAAGTTGGCCCGAGAGTTGAGGCTATTGACGCCCAGTCCAAGAGACCGTTAAGGCCAGAAGAGCAGCTGAGGTCAAGAAAGACGTAAGAGGTTGATCTAAAAGCACTCATCCGCAACTTATTAATGGAAAATTTCATTAGGAATCTGTCTAGTAAGGCATTACCACAATCTAGTAGTACTTTACGAATAAAAAATAAAGAAGAAATTTTTATCGATAAATTGAAAAACAAATTCAAAATTGGAACATACCTAAAGTTCCAGTATCTGATGTATATAGAAAAGGAAAATTTGAATTAAAAACAGGATATGCCATTAAGACTGTAGAACAAAGTCTATCAGTCACAAGTGACTAAGAGAATTTTCAATTATTATCTAATAAAGTAATTCAATCACACAAAGATAAAGATTATAAGTACTTACATATAGGTTTAATTCAAGTAGCCATAAAACCTTTAACTAGATTAGGACTTAATAATTCCATATTAATATGTTTAAGAGACAACAGACATAATAAATTTTCAGATTCATTATTAGGCATAGTAAAATCAAGTTTATGTAGTGCACCAATCTATTTTAACTGTTTTCCTGATTACCCAGTATCACTGAGTGATCCCAATATTTTAAAAGTATTAACACTTAATTTGAAAACCCAAGGATTCGATATGAACCCAGGGTCTCAGAATATTGCATTAGTTTATAGGATCTGTTATAAGGTAATGAATACCTTATGTCCTAATGTATTACAAGTAGATACTAAGGGAAAAACTATATTTTTCCAAGCACATGTTGAAAAGTCTAATACAATAATACCAAAAACAATTGATTGGTCTCAAATAGTATTACCAGAAACTTGGTCAATATATAATGAAAATCAACAATATAAAACACCTTCTAATAATAATCCTAATCAAATAATAGAACATCCAAATGGAGATATAGAAATCCAATTTGATAATAATAGAAAAATTAAAATAAATAGTAAAGATGACTCTGATATAAAGTCACAAAATCGGCAATCTGAACTTGCAAGACACTCTACATCAAATATACAAAATCCCATAATTCAAGGATTAGTAAGAACCAGGAATAATGTGCATATACCTCAATATAAGCCAACAAGTAGTCATCCAGAATTTTCAGATACTGAAATGGATTTCCATGTTTTAACCCTACAAGAAGAAAGAAAAGTAGACTTAGCATATCTCAAAAATGATTACTTAGCAGAAGAAAATACCCAAATTAGAGAATGGTATCTTGCTAAATTTGAGAAACTATTAATAGATTTATTACACAAAAAATATAACAAATTTCTGAAAAAGGAAAAGCAAAATTATAGGATTTTTTAGTTGGCTAAAAGCAATACTCTCAGAAAAAGAAGTCCCTGTTCCTAACTTTGAGATACATACTCTAGAAAAACAATATCAAACATTTCAAGTAATAGAAGGAGACACTATAACCAGTATACATCCACCAGAAAGAAGTATTGTAATTAAGGGATCTCATAAAGATAAAGAAACAGAAACAACCATAGTTTATGGAACTAAAGCAACACCTTATAAAATGACTACTGGATAATCTACCCATAAATTAGATCTATTACCCCAAATAATAGAACAAAATAATTATACAAATTTGTATATGCAAACTATAGGAAAACAAAATACAAGGATAGAAAATATGTTAAGAATACCTCAAGAGATAGAAAGAAGGAAGTCCAAAAGAAGTCACTCCTAATAAAACCACTTCCTGAAATGAATAAAGGCAGATTTAATGTTAAAGAAGATCATAGGGATCTTATAGATGAATTAGTTGCAAAATTGTCCCATTTAGACCTCAAAGAGAAAAATTCAAAAAATACAGACAAAAGACATAAAGGAATTATTATTCAAGAATCTGAGGCATTAACCTTCCAAGAGGAACCAGTAATAGAGAATACTGTTGAAAACATGGAAATTGCTTTTACTGAAAGCAGTCAACCTACTAATCAATCCAATCAAGATATTCATAGAATATCATATGGAACAAAATGGAGGCCTGTAGCCAATGCTAGAATGTACCATACTCGGCCTACCCCCGTAGATATCCAATTCAAAGAAGATCTAGTGTCTCATACAACTTCCTATTCTTGAAGAACAATAGTCAATTGGAATATAGATGGAATCTCTGAACATCAGATATTGGACACTATGAAACATATGACAATGTATGCTTCAGCCTGCAAAATGGCAAGAAATCATGATAAAAAAGTAGCAAAAGCCATAGTCTGTGGATTTACAAGATGGCTTAGAGGATGGTGGGATTTTTACCTAAATGATAATACTAAAAATCAAATACTCACCAATACTAGACAATGGGTAGTAAAAAATGAACAGAATCAGGATACACCATACAGTGAAAGTGATGCTGTAAATACTCTCATATATACAATAACTCTCCATTTCGTGGGCAGTACAGCTCTATTAAAAGCAAGATCTGAAGATTTGCTCTCCAATTTAAGATGTCATACTTTATCTCACTATAAGTAGTATAAAAATGTTTTCTTTTTTAGATTACTCACCCGAGAAGATAGTCATCTTGATCACTGAAAAGAAAAATTCATTGTTGGATTACCCTACCTATTTGCTGAAAAAGTAAAAAATCGACTTAAGACTAAAAATAGGGTATTATACCATATTCTTCTTATACTTTAGGTGAACTTTCAGTTGAAATATGTGCCGAAGGATTAGCTTTATGCACAAATTTGAAATTAAAAAGATAATTAGATAAACAAAGAATGGCAGGCAAAAAAGAATTAGGAGCCTTTTGTGAACAATTTGGATATAGTATCAATACATCTCCAAACAAAGTAAGTAAAAGGAAAAAAGATAAATCCTCAAGAAAAGAAAAACGAATATTCAAAAAATATAAAAGAGAAAAATTTATCAAAAGATTCTCCCCTAAATTTAAATATAAGAAGGGAAAAAAGAAAGTACCTATATGCTATAAATATGGAAAAGTTGGTCATTATAAAAATACCTACAAAATGAAAAAGAAAATTGATACTATAATACTTGATGAGAACATTAGAAATCAAAGATATGATATCATACAAATTTATGATGAAGAATCTGAACACAAATCAACTGAAAACAATAGCAGTGACTCATTAATAGGGAATGCTGAAGACGAAAATTTAGTATGGAGTAGTTCCGAAGATTAATCAGATAATGAGAAAATGGAAGAATGCTCTTGTAATGCACTAACTAGTGAAGAAAGTTTAATATTAGATCTAATAGAGAAAATAACTGATCCTGATGAAAAAAGAAATATAATAACCCAGTATATTAAAATAGCTAAGGCAAAAAATAAACCTGCACCATTAATAAAACATGTAGATGAATATAGTTTCTCAGAAATAATAAAAAGAATAAACAAAAGAGATGCAGTCCAAAAAGAACCAACTATAGTAGAATTAAAAAGAGAAGTTAATGATGTAAAATTAGAAGTACAACAATTAAAAAACAGAATAAAAATTCCAGAATTACAGAACGAGATCTCAGGAGAAATCTCATAAACTGATGAATTAGAATTTGATCAAATACAAGATACACATAAAGAAAAAAAAACACTAATAGAAGATAAACCTGATTCATCAGGGGTTCGTTCTGAAAATCTAAGTTTAAATCTAGTAAATAGAATTATTACCCAGAAATGGTTTACTCTAATTAGAATTGTAGTTAAAAAAGAATACAGTTTTCAATCATTAGCATTAATAGACTCAGGAGTAGACCTAAATTGCATTAATGAAGGTCTAGTCCCCACCAAATATTTTGATAAAACAACCCAAGTTCTAAATACTGCTGATGGACGTAGACTAATGATCAATTATAAATTATCTGATGCTGTTGTATGTAACAATGGAAATTGTTTTACTACACCTTTTATAATGGTTAAAGGATTAAGTCAAGCAGTTATTTTAGGAACACCATTTTTAAGCTTACTTTATCCAATTAATCATAGATACTACTGGAATAGAAACAACAGTAGATGGACATAAAATAAAATTTGAATTTATAGATAAACAAAAAATTAAAGAAATAAATAATGTCAAAAATAACATAAAAAATAAAGAAAAATTTCTCTGCTATCTTAAAACAGAAATAAAGTCTAAACAAGTAGAAGAAAATTGACTCTTGCCAGAAATTAGGGAAAAAATACATAAAATTAAAACCCACATAGAAAAAGAATTATGTAGTTAATTACCTAATGCCTTTTGGGAAAGAAGAAAACACATAGTCAGCCTACCTTATGAATCAGATTTTACTGAAAATAAACTTCTTACTAAAGCAAAATCAGTACAAATGAATGCAAATTTATTAGAATATTGCAAAAAACAAATAGATGAATTAATAAATAAGGGATTAATAAGAAAGAGTGCATCCCCTTGGAGTTGTGTTGCATTCTATGTAAACAAAATTGCAGAAAAAAAAAGAGGAGTTCCAACATTAGTAATAAATTATAAATCATTAAATAAAGTACTTCAATGGATAAGATATCCCATACCAAATAAAAAAGACTTATTAGATAGATTATTAAATGCTTGAATATTCTCCAAATTCGACTTAAAATATGGATATTGGCAAATCCAGATAAAGAAGAAGATTGATATAAAACCACATTTAATGTACCATTCGGCCAATATGAATGGAATGTCATGCCATTTGGATTAAAAAATGCCCCATCAGAATTTCAAAAAATTATGAATGATGTATTTAATCCTTATTTTAAATTCGTGATAGTCTATATAGATGATGTATTAATACTTTCAGAAAACATAAATCAATATTTTAAACATCTAAATGTTTTTATTAATGCAATAAAACATGCAGGATTAGTTATTTCTGCAAAGAAAATACAGTTATGTCAAACTAAAATTAGAATTTTAGGACATAATATATATCAAGGAACAATTATCCCAATAGATAGAGCCATACAATTTGTTGACAAATTTCCTGATGTTATTTTAGATAAAAACGAATTACAAAGGTTTTTAGGATGTTTGAATTATATAGCAGATTTTTATGAAAATTTAGCAATAGAAGCAGAACCATTATATGATAGATTGAGAAAAAATCCTCCAAAATGGACAGAAGAACGCATTTTAACTATTAAACGTCTTAAACTAAAAGCAAAAGAATTACCATGCTTAGCATTACCTGATCCAAATGCACATAAAATCATAGAATGCGATGCATCAGAATTAGGTCTAGGTGGAATCTTAAAACAACAATATATATATATATATATATATCTATATATATATATATATATATAATTTTTACGCTTAGATCTGCGCAGATCTCTGTGATGAGATCTGCTTAAATCTTAGCAAAAACTGTATTATTTTTTAAAAGCTAGAGAAAGTGTGGTCGCTTGAATTATGGGCTCAGAAAAATCCTAGATCTATACAGATCTGGTCTTTTTCTGAGTCCACTAGCAGCACCAGCTCCAAATTCATATTTTGACAACAAAAAAAACGCTTCTAAATTTAATTAAATCTAATGATGAATTAATTTTCAGAAAAAAATAACATAAAATTGATAATAATTAAATGAAGAAAAACAAACGAAATTAAGCAAAGAAAGATATACTTACCTCTAGGGACCCGAAACCCAGAGTTTCGAGCTTGGATCAAGCTGCTCTTCCGATTTACGCCACCATCTCCTGTTTTGGATGCCTTACTAGTTGGAATTGATAGATCTAAGGTTGTTTTGACCTAGATCTAGGATTCCTAAGGCAGGGAAAAAGCTAAGAATTTTAGATAGGATCTACCTAGGTTTTTCTTGAGGATTGGAGGAGAATTTCCTTAGTTTTTTAAAGGTTTTGGGATCTCTAGAGGTTGAATCAGGCTTCTGAGATTTTCTCTAATTTTTTGGGATTTTTTCTAAATTTTTAAAAAAAATTTAAGGGGTTTTTTCTATTTTTGGTATTTTTGGGCTATTTTTCTAATTTTGAGAATTTCTAAGGGATTTCTTTGTGGTTTTTTGTCCTTTTCTTTTGGATTATTTAGGGGGTATTTATAGAACTCAATTGGTGATTTTTCCTAATTTTTTTGGAGTATTTTCAAATATTTTTAGATTTATATTGAAGTTTTAGCCTTATCTAATTAAAAAAAACGTGTTTACTACATCATCAAATGCGTTGACTGCATCATCAGCCCGCGTCTGGGTATTTGTTATATCTTTTTATTCGTAGGTCCGATTCAGGTGATTCTTAGACCGTTGGAAAGCTCTCGAGATCTACTTCAAGTTGGAATAAGTTTTCTAAAGTTTTGAGATAATTATATTGGGTCTAGGTTGCTTAAGATCTACTAAGGCTTGTGTGGTCCTTTAGGACCATAATCAAGGTTTTTAAGAGTTCCCTTATCCAAAATTTTGAGAGGGGTCTCTACAGTTTCCCCTCGTTGGCATTCACCTGGGGCACCAGGTAAATGGCAACGAAGTAGACACCTGAGACACGGTAGGAAGGAAAACATTTTCGAGGGATCATTCTATTGAATAACCAATACCCTTTGGGTAGGTGGTATGCCGATGGATGCGTTTGATCCGTAAGACTTCGAACTGGAAAAGGTATCTTTGAGTCAGTGCGGTTGAGAGGTCTCCAACAATCGGGATCCGAAGTGACAATCAATAGGAACCATACTATCTTTGAGCCGGTGACACTCCGTGTTGTAGTCACTCCAAAGTTACCTGGGAAGTTGCTAGTGTAGTCATCTTCGACTTTAGGCCTTTTTCTTGGGGTATGATTTTCCAATCGAATGGAATTTTGATTTAAAAGAAATGATGGGATGATGAATTTCTGACTAATTGAACTTCTTGTTCGCCTTTGATTCTGATTCTTGGGGTCCACAAGTTCAGGCTTTTTGGTATGGGAGCCTATGGGTTGTTCTCCGTTTTCCTAAGGGTTTGCAAGCATGGTAATCCAGGATTTGGTGGTGGTGGACACATCATATCCAAGCCTCCATGAAACTCTTTCGTTTTTTAAAAACAGTTTAGAAGGTTTTGAAGATATATTGAATTTTGAAACAGAAACAAAGTTTCGGGCTACGTTTTAACCAAAGAAATTAAGGTTTTTGAAAACTCACGAAACATGTAGGGGAAATTTTGAATATGGATGAGAAATTTTTAAAAACAAGTTTTGGTAAGCAGTTTAAGCTCATGCTACCATGGAGCTCTCTCTTATTTTATTTTATTTTATTTTATTTTCATGTGCTTGTCGAGCCTCTACTTGGGACTTTCAGGATGAGGAATCACTAAGTACTTCCTTATTTTCAAATCTTGGCTCTTATGTCACAATTCAAGGAAGACTTTTTCTTATTTTTCTGAGAAAACCGGTGTCAAGGATAATATAAGATGTGCCTCAGAGTGCTCAAAATATCCTTGGACTTCCAATTTTGTTCCTCCACTACTATTCTTATGAAGTTTAGATAATTGAGCCACGTCAAGTTTTACTTGAACTGATGTCTTCCTTTGCTTTCTAATGCCATTCTGACTTGAAAAGAGAATAATTTTTGGAGATTTTTTAGAAGAGACAAAAAGATAAAGAAGTTCTATTTTTCTATCGCCCTGAGGTCCCTTTCGGGTGTTGAGCCCGGGAGCGTTTTTTCCAACGCTTAGGGTTCCTTTCCGACTTTCAACCCGGCGGATTTTTTTTTTTTTTTTTTCCTTTGCCGCTAGGGTTCCTTTCGGGTGTTTAGCCTAGTAGATTGTTTTCCAAAGCTCGAGATTCTTTTCGATTTTCATCTCGGCAGATTTTTTATTTTTTCTCTCTGCTACTGGGGTCCCTTTCAGGTGTTCAGCCAAGTGGCTTTTTTTTCAAACGCTCGAGATTCTTTTCGATTTTCATCTCGGCGGAATTTTTTTTTTTCTTTTTTCTATTGAAGAAGAAGAAGAAGAAGATGAAGAAAGAGGAGGAGAAGGGTTAGTGGCATTTTTTTTTTTTCTTCTTGTGGCACTTCGTTCTAAAAAACATATAAGAACTCGATCATCATTCATTCTTCCAAATGGTAGGGAGGTCCTAGTCATGGTTATCCTTAGATTTTCCTTGCCTCTAGTTCGTATCTACTACTTCCTTGACAAAGGTTGTCAAATTTTTATAGTGCATTTCCTCCTTGGATTGCTTCACTCGAGTCTTGATCTTCAGACTCGGAGTCACTCTCAGCTACCTAGTCCTTCAATCTCTTGTTGGGGTTGGTTAAGCTCATCTTTTTTCCCTTTCTGTTTTTTTTTTTTTTTGTTTTTGAACTCCTTAGGTTGTCAATACCACGGAGTAGACTACCTAAGCAGAGCATGGATGCCCCACTTGACTTATTTGAAAGGAAGTGCAAGTGATCATCCCACGCCTTTTCAGTAATCTTTTTCAGTTGCAACTTCATGTTGCTCTTTAGGATTATATCGCTGCAAGGCATTTTGGAGTCGCCAGATAAGGTGTGGGCCTCATCGATTGCCCCTGCTTTATTTTCATCATCAAGTGAGGGTACCATTATCAAGTGGTTTGGCATGGCTGCTCCTGTAGGGTCTTCTCCATTTGATGAGACAATCTGTATCTTGGATGACATCGCCTCTACAGTATTTTCATCAGATGGGGCGGTCCATATCAAACAGGTGGATAGGTCTGTTTCTGTTGAATCTTCTTCTTTTCTTTGAATGAGTGGTGCCCCAAGTAGTGGAATAAGGCCTCTGCCCCTATCATTTTCTTTGGATCCTTTCTCTTTAGGGAATAATAGGATTTTATCTTTAATGTTTGGTTCTTCACCCCATATAGGCGGGTTATTCAGAAAATCCTGTGAAAGTGGCCTCCCTTAGAATTTCTAGGGGATTGATTTCTTTTAACTCTTGTATAAGTGTTGAATTAAGTGGCATAGAAGGAGCATGTATGAGACCCCCATAAACTTGACATTTAGGACATCTCTTCACATATTTCCAACAGTCTTCGACCATAGTAGTCTTGTAGGATCCTTGTCTTCTGACTTTATGAGCTAGGAGTGTTGCCTCTGCGTGTCTTCTTTCGTTGTGTAGTTCTTTAAATACCGTGTTGACCTCTGGTTGGTCAATACACCTTAGGAGGATGCCTTCAAAGGACTTCTTGTAGATGATATTGTCTTTGATCAAGATGTTGATTGAGAATCTTCTTAAGACGTCCTTGTCTCTCTTTGAGGCTCCTTCGAGATATGTTCCATCTTTGAGTAAGATTGATACATCATGATTCCAGGGCTTAGCTTTGACTATCTGGTTGGCCCTAAGGGTGAACACTTCTTCCCTCTCTGATTCTTAATTTTCTTCTTTCGACTCCATCTTGGGAGGAGAAAGATTACTCTTGTGTCTAATGTAGAATGGTTGGGCACTCATTTGGAGAGGAATGTACCATTGATACGAGCGTGGCCAAGGTATTGGCGAACCAGTTGTTTCCCCGAGTCACATGTTGAAAGGTTACTCTTTTGAAGTATTTTGACAACTTTGCAATTGAGTCTTGGTAGAGCTGGAGCTTTTTGTCTCTAACCTTCCATTCTCTGTTGATTTGATTTATTACAAGCAAAGAGTCACCCACGACTCGTAATTGTTCAATTTGGAGTTCATGGGCATTCTCGATACCAGCTATTAAGGCTTCATATTCTACAGTGTTGCTTGTACAAGGAAAATTGAGCCTTATAGCAATTGGAAACATTTTTTTCTCTAGAGAGCATAGGATGACTCCGACATCAGTGCCCTATTTATTCCTAGCCCTGTCAAAGTATAACTCCCAAATGGGATCCTCAGTGACAAAGAGGTCCTCATCAGGGAAATCCATTTTGATGGAGACGTAGTTAGGTAAGGCATGCTTAGTTAAGTGATCGGCAATTGCTTGCCCCTTGACTGATTTTTGAGTAACATATTCGATATCAAATTCACTTAGGAGCATTCTCCATTTGGCTAATCGTTCATTTAAAACATGTCTTTCTAGCAGGTACTTGAGTGGATCCATCTTGGATATCAGCTTGATGGTATGAGAAAGCACATAATGCCTCAACTTTTGAGTTGCCCATACTAAGGTTAGACAATGTTTTTCCACATCCGAGTATCGTATTTCATTGTCAACCATTGTCTTACTGATGTAGTAGATGGTCTTCTTTGTTCCTTAGTCATTATATTACCCTAACATCACCCACATTGTCTTATCTATTACAGCAAGGAAAATGAACATAAGTTTGTTGGGATCAGGTGGACTCAAGATCATTGGGTTAGAAAGGTACTCCCTTATACAGTCAAAAGCTTTTGGACATGTCTCATCTCAGAAAAACGGGGTGTCCTTCTTTAATAGATGATTGAATGGACCACATTTCTGAGGATTCAACTTTAATTGGTGCTCGAAATCGGTCAAATACTCTTTTCAAATTGGGAACATGGGCATCTCGAGTTTTGGATTTGACGAGGATGTCATCCACATAATCTTCAATAATGTCATGTATCAAGTCATGAAATATAACAGTCATGACCCTCTGGTAGGTTGCCCCAGCATTTTTAAGATCGAAAGGCATGACTCTATAGTAGTAGGTCCCCCATGAAGGAAGTCTTTTTTGGGTCTTCTTTCACCATGAGGATCTGATTGTAGCCAGAGAAGCTGTCCATGAAGGATAACATGTGGCGTCCAGCAGTGTTGTCAACTAGGGCATCTATATTTAGAAGAGGAAAGTCATCCTTAGGACATGCTTTGTTCAGGTCCCTATAGTCGATACAAACTCTGATTCTCTCATCTTTTTTAGGTACTACTAAGATATTGGCTAATCAATCCGGATGGTCCATAAGTAAGATGTTTGCCTTTAAAAGTTTGTCAATCTCTTCTTTATCTTCAACTCTAAGTGAGGCTTTTGTCGATGTAGTTTCTGTTTGATGGCTCTTGCCCCTTTATGGAGTACAAAATGGTGTCGTACCAATTCGGGGATTTAAGCCAGGCATATTTTCATAGGACCATGCAAATATGTCAATGTATTCTTTTAAGAGGGAGATCTTCTTGCTTTGTTCTTCTGATGACAGAGAGCTTCCAATTCTTGTGATCTCCGAATCTTTCTCAGTTCTTAGATTAATGTCTAAGGTCTCCTCGACAATAGTAGTAGGGCTACCGTTGAATCTTGTCTTAAACTGCTCAGTTTGGAATATGAGTTCCACTGTGGGCAGTTCTTCATCTACCTAGAAGTTTTCATCGGCAGGTGAGTCCTCATTTGTTTCATTTTTATTTTCTTCCTTGACTTCGTTTAAGTTCTCACAGGGTTTATCAAGGGTCTTGACTGCATTTTCTACAATCAGAAAGGTAATGGTGTTAGAGAGGCTTTGCGCAGGATGCCTATTTTTTGGCATAGGGACTTGAAAGTGTCATTGTATTCCCTTGATGGATTCAATAGATAAGGGAGTAATGCTCCAATTTTCAGTAATTGTCCTAATTTGCTGGGAGCCGAGGAGGTGGTAGCCACAATATGGGCTCCAAGTGTAAGCCAGGAAAATTGTCGTTCTAACCGCTCTTCTTCTAGAGGAATTATGATCTTTGGTTTTGGAAGATATTCGGTCTTTCGGTGGTCAAGACCTTGAATTCCTCCAAGAATAAAACCTGGAGGCCGAGAAGATTTGAGTTTGCATTGAAGCTTAGAAAGTGTGCAACCCAACCCTCTTTGCTCGTCGATGTGTACTTTAGCATGATGGGAATGAGTAATTGCCTTAGCAACACCTTGCCCATTTTTTCTAAGGCCAGAGCCGGGGTAGTACCCCTGAGCCAATAACATATTCCATGCTGTGGATGAATCGAAAGCGTAATGACTATAGCAAATGTTCAATTTGTCAAACACTTCATGCGTTTCATGTATCATAGCTCAATTTCCCTTATATGTTAGAAGTGAGACCTCTTAGATTTTCAAGTTTTTAGAGAGTTTCTCTTTTACTACTTTGACTGCATCTGAACGTACGCGAGCCACTCCTTCAAAAGTTGGGAACTTCAAGTATTGGTGCTTAGTGGAGGCCACAACAAGATTTTCATGTAGCCATGGCTAGCCAATAAGTAGATTGAAAGAAGGTTTAATGTCAATGACATAAAACCTCACTATTTGGACCACCGGCCCAATCTTAAGAGTGAGAGGGATGATCCCAAAGGTTTTTCTTTGAGCCCCATCATAGGCAATTGAGATGTTTAAAACCTCAATGTCTGTTTGTGATAACTCTACTATTAGAATAGTTTCAAGAGATAGATGTTCAAAGATGCCCCATTGTCTACCATCACTTTCCGGATTTCATAACCGCTCATGAAAACAGTGATATAAAGTGGATGGGGTGTGAAAACGATCGAACCCTAGAGGTATGTCATCATGAGTAAATGTAATGGGGGTTCGGTGCCGTTAAAAGAATGATCATATTGCTTAGCTCATTAGGTCTAGTATGAGCAGTAGACTCAGCAATAGCAGTAGCAGTAGTAGAAGCAAAAATAACAGAAGCAGTAGCAGTAGTAGCAGTTGCAGTAGCAGAAAATACGGATCTGAAGCATTTTAAGAAGAAGATTTTTAAGTCTAAAAAGCATCAGTAGCAGCAACAGCAGTAGAAGCAGCAACAATAGAAGCAGCAGCAGTAGAAGCAGCAGCAGCAGTAGAAGCAGCAGTAGTAGAAGCAACAGTAGCAGCAGTAGTAGAAGCAGTAGCAGTAGCAGTAGTAGCAGTAGCAGAAAATACGGATCTGAAGCTTTCTAAGAAGAAGCTTTTCAAGTCTAAAAAATGGATCTGAAGCTTTCTAAGAAGAAGCTTTTCAAGTCTAAAATACAGATCTGAAGCTCAAGGAGCCCCACGGTGGGTGCTAAACTGTTTGCACTCATATCTGCACCGATCTCTGTGATGAGATCTGTTCAAATCTTAGCAAAAACTATATTATTTTTTAAAAGGTAGAGAAAGTGGGGTCGTTTGAATTATGGGCTCAAAAATATCCCAGATCTATACAGATCCGGTCTTTTTCTGAGTCCACTGGCAGCGCCAGCTCCAAATCCGTATTTTGACAAAAACAAATGCTTCTAAATTTAATTAAATCTAATGATGAATTAATTTTCAGAAAAAAATGAAATAAAAAAGATAATTAAATGAAGAAAAACAAACTAAATTAAGCAAAGAAAGGTATACTTACCTCTAAGGACTAGAAACCCGGAGTTTCGGGCTTGGATCAGGTCATTCTTCCGATTTACGCCACCATCTCCTTTTTTGGATGCCTTTGCTAGCTGGAATTGGTAGATCTAAGGTTTTTTTGACCTAGATCTAGGGTTCCTAAGGCAAGGGAAAAACTGAAAATTTTAGGTAGGGTCTACCTAGGTTTTTCTTGGGATTGGAGGAGAATTTCCTTATTTTTCTACAGGTTTTGGGATCTCCAGAGGTTAAATATGGCTTCTAAGATTTTCTCTAATTTTTTGATATTTTTTCTAAATTTTTAGGAATTTTCTAAGGGATTTTCCTATTTTTGGTATTTTTGGGCTCTTTTTCTAATTTCAAGAATTTCTAAGGGATTTCTTTGTGGTTTTTGGTCCTTTTCTTTTGGGTTATGAAGGGGGGATTTATAGAACTCCATTGGTGATTTTTTCTAATTTTGTTTGGAGTTTTGTCGGATATTTTTGGATTTATCTTGAAGTTTTGGCCTTATCTAATTAAAAAAAACGCGTGTATTGCATCATCCAATACGTTGACTGCATCATCAACCCAAAGGGAGCAAATTGTTATTTATTATATCTTTTTATCCGTAGGTCTAATTCAGGTGATTCTTAGACCGTTGGAAACTTCTCAGGCTCTACTTCAAGTTGAAATAGGCTTTGGAAAGTTTTGGGATAATTATATTGGTCCTAGGTTGCCTAAGGTTTACTAGGGTTTGTGTGGTCCTTTATTAGAACCAGAATCAAGGTTTTTAGGAGTTCGCTTATCCAGAATTTCGAGAGGGATGTCAATCGAAGTAAAATTTGAAGAGACTCGACTATCTAAACTTCAAAAAAATGGTAGTGGAGGAACAAAATTAGAAGTCCAATGATATTTTGAGCACTCAGAGGTACATCTCATATTATCTAAGACACCGGTTTGCTCGGAAAAATAAGAAAAAGTCTTCCTTGAATTGTGACATAAGAGCCAATATTGGAAGATGAGGAAATACTTAGTGATTCCTCGTCCTAAAAGTCTCAAGTAGAGGCTCGACAAGCTCATGAAAAGAAAAAGGAAAACAAAAAAGAAGAAGAAGAAGAGAGTTCCATGGTAGCATGAGCCTAAACTGCTTACCAAAACTTGTTTTTCAAAATTTCTCATCCATCTTCAAAATTTCCCTTATGAGTTTCGTGAGATTTCAAAAACCTTAATTTCTTTGGTTAAAACGTAGCCCAAAACTCTGTTTCTCTTTCAAAATTCAATCTATGTTCTTTTTATATTGGTTCCTTCGAGTTCTCTGTCAAGGGCCACGAAGTCTGGATATTCCCGGGTTGTACCTGCAAGTGACATAAAAGAGGAAGAAGAAGAAGAAGAGGGGTAAGTGAGGGACCTTTAAGGTCATCCCCCTCATTGGACCGATTTGGGCAGCTTTTTACGCCATCTCCGGAGTTGGACATGTGTAGGGGATCTTTTGGTTCTTCTACCTGCTTAGACCGTTGGGGGGTGCTTTTAACATTGTCACCCTTATTGTATGTGCCCCAAGTAGAAGATGACCCAGGGATGTCCTCCTGATGCGATGAGGGAGGAAGGACGTTGGAAATGGAGGAAGACGCCTGAGAAATTCTTGCTCGACTGGTGGTTGGGCAATCTTGTTCTTTCAGCGAGTAGCCCTTGCGGCCCGTCTCCTCTTGGTTTCCTTGGGAGGTACTTGGTCCGTCTTGTTAGGTTTGTGAACATCCCTAGATTTACGAACTGCCTCTCGCTTTAAGAACTTCAGTCTGGTTTGCCTGAGATAGACTTTTCATGGCTGGGAAGTCAAGGGTTCAGCAGGTTCAGAGGCGTTAACATGGGAATCTTGCCCTGAAAAATTCTCCTAGATGAGGATGCTAACATGTGGATGATCTTTTGTGATGATGCAAGCAATGTGACCTATATCCACCTTCTTGGCGACTATGGCTTTGAACCCATAGCATTCACTCAGCTTGTGGCCCCATATCTGATGATATGGGCACTAGCGATTCTTAGTTCCCTGAGCAAGGTGCGTGGGTTGCCTTGTCGGCTTTGGTGTGATGAGTCCCTATTGGATCATCATATCGAAAAAATCCTTAAGGCGATCTAATGGCAACTCATCAGAAGAGTGCGGGCCTTCACTTTCCTCTTGTACTGTCACCGCGTGGGAAACCTCAGTTTTCCCGAATGCCTTCTTAAGTTCTTCGAGCTTTATATGACCCTTCTGGATCAGATCCTTGATGAAGTCTTTGAGTGTTTAGCATTCCTCTGTGGGGTGTTCGATGATAAGCATAGTAGCTTGCATGGGTTTCGAGACTAGCTTGATCATGAAACTTGTTCTCAGGCAGTTCAATCATATTCTGCTCCAGCAAATGTCGAAGTAGTGCGATAAGCCATTCCTTTTCAAAAGGATAGACCTTATTCTTATGCTTGGCTCAATAATAATCTCGATTAAGGTTCGCAAGGGGGGTACCCTGTTGTATGACTCCTGCTGCTTGCCTCCTTGAGGCGCTGTCTGCATCCTTGTTGTGCTTACCCCTTTGAAGAGACCCAAAGTTTGAGAGGCAGCTTTCTTTGGATCACTTACGGTGATAGCCGCACTGATTACCCCTTTTTGTTGATTGCCTTGAGCGTTGGTTTGAGAATTCCCATTGCCCCAGTTGCTTCCCGAGCTCGAAGACTTTTGACGTGACATGCCATGATGGCGTGATGGGCTCCCTATGCGAATTGACTTAGAGATCAGCTCTGACATGGAGGTTGGATTGGAGGCCTCAACATGTAGGGCAATCTCAGGTCGTATGTTTAGTATACAAGTCTGAACTGCTTCCTTCTCAAACATGGGATTTGAATGGTAAGCAGCCAAATCCCTCCATCTGGTTATGAGTTGGTCCAAAGGCTCGTCCAGCTCTTGGGTCAAGGTGAGAAGCTCGATGGTTTGGACCTCTCTCTAGACCTCATAAAAGTGCTGGTAGAACAGTCGCTCAATTTCTTCCAAAGTGTGTAATGAATTTGGGGGAAGCCGAGCATACCACTGAAGGGCCGAGTCATCAAGAGTTTCAAAGAACTGACGAAGGAGAAGTCTCCCATCATCCGTTGTCTCTTGACATGCCACTTGGAAATGCGTGATACGCTGGTGCAAGGATGTTGTGCCATTGAAGAGGGGGCGATCTTCCCTTTTTGATAATTTGAGGGAAATGGAGCCTAATCAATGTAGGAAGGGTACGGCTTTTGGTAGAGCGTTGTACCTTACATTCCCGGAATCTGTCTATTCTTTAAGCTGTGGGTTATCATAGCTAGAGTTGTCTTGTGAGGCAGGCAGGGAACTCTGCTTTGGAGCTGCGTCCGCTCGGGGATGGGAATTTGCCTCATGGTGGGGCGGATTGGCAGCGGATCGCACGCTTTCCATGCAGTCAATCTTCTCCATCATGGCGTACACCATGTCTTCGAACCTATTCATGCGCTCTTTTTATGAGTCGTTAGGTTTGTTCACGACCATGATTCTTACCATCGCTTCGGGGAGGTCAGCCTTAGAAAATCCTAAGAACATTTTACATCAAATTATATAGGTGCACCTAACCTCTACACCTATGGATGCATCTGTATGCAAACTGCACCCTATATATATGCTGAGAACATTGTTATATCCTGTTATATATCAACAAGTACATAAATTGAGTTAATAACTGTATACATCACAAATAATAAGTACATACATGGTCTTATACATTAGTGTACTTATAAACGCTTTATATATATGCATATGAGTGTGCGCATATACAATTCAGTGTACATATACACTAATAACTGTATAAACTAATAATAAGTGTATATGGTCACATATATTATATACAGAAATGTATATACACAATCAATGCGCAAAGGTGCATGTGCATGCGCATATTAGTGTATTTATAACCGATAGCAAGTTTAAACATACATGCATAAACATATCAGCATATGCATATAGTTTATATGAACACCATATATAAATATAAATTACAAATAAGTGTCTATAAGGTCATATATATTAGTGTTTATAGAATGTATGTATTAGTGTATACATACATAGTATATATGCACCTATCAACGTGTAAGGGTGCATGTGCGTACATATAACAGTGTATATATATATTGATAACTCTATATAATTGATAACAAGCAATTGTATACATACACGCATAAACATATAAGTATATACATATCGTATATATACACACGTGCATATATGTATATATATGTATACATATCGTATATATACACACGTCCATACACAACGTGCATATATGTGTAGCATATATCTGTGAGTGTGAGTAAAGTTGTGAGTGTGAGTGTGTGTGTGAGTGTGAGTTTGTATGAGTGTGAGTTAGTGTTTGTGAGTGTATGTGTGTGTAAGTGTGTGAGTGTGTGAGTGCGAGAGTGTGAGTGTGAGTGTGAGTGTGTGAGTATGTGTGAGTGTGTGAGTGTGAGTGTGAGTGTGTGAGTATGTGTGAGTGTGTGAGTGTGAGTGAGTGTGAGTGTGAGTGTGAGCGTGAGTGTGTGTGTGTGTGAGTGTGAGTGTGTGAGTTTGTGAGTGTGAGTGTGAATGTGAGTGTGTGTGAGTGTGACTGTGAGTTGTGAGTGTGAGTGTGAGTGTGTGAGTGTGAGTGTGTGTGCGTGAGTGTGTATAAATGTATGAGTGTACGAGTGTGTGTGACTATGATAGTGACCGTGACTGTGTGTGAGTGAGTGAGTGTGAGTGTGAGTGTGAGTGTATGTGAGTGTGAGTGTGAGTGTGTGTGTGAGTGTGAGTGTGAGTGTGTGTGTGCGTTAAGAAAAAGTTACTTAATGAAATTGGAAACAACAAGTAAAGCTCCAAAAATTCACCCCATATTTGCATTAAAGAAGCAAGAGTGTGCGTGTTAAGAAAAGTTACATAATAAAATTGTAAACCACAAGTAAAGCTCCAGAAAATTAACTTCTTATTTGCATGAAAGAAGAAGTACTATACTAAAGAAGAAAGAACCATTAAGCAAATCAAGCTTTCAAGATCAAGATCGCAAAAACATGCATAAACATATTAGTGTATACATATCGTATATATACAGACATCAGTCCATACATAACATGCATATATATGTAATATATATATCTGTGAGTGTGAGTGTGAGTGTGAGTGTGAGTGTGAGTGTGAGTGTGAGTGTGTGTGAGTGTGAGTGAGTGTGAGTGTGAATGTGACTGTGAGTGTGAGTGTGAGTGTGAGTGTCAGTGTGAGTGTCAGTGTGACTGTGACTGTGACTATGACTGTGACTGTGATTGTGAGTGTGATTATTAGTGTCAGTGTGAGTGTAAGTGTGAGTGTGAGTATGAGTGTGAGTGTGAGTGCGAGTGTCAGTGTGAGTGTGTGTGTGTGTGTGTGTGTGTATGTGAGTGAGTGTGTGTAAGTGTGAGTGCAAGGGTGAGTGTGTGTGTAGCATATAAATCAGTATACATATACGTTAATAACAATATAAACTGATAAATAATGTTTATATCGTCATATATGTCAATGTATATAGAAATGTATACATTAATGCATTGTATATATACAGTTATGCACTTTGCACATACACATACACACATATCAGTATATACCCATCTTATATATACAAACATCACACATACATATCAATGTATATTTTACAAACTAATAACTGTATATAAAGCAAATAACTAATGTTTTGTTTGGTTATATGCATCAGTATAAATATATACACTGAACATAATGGTATATATTGTTATAAATCAATACGTACACAAATTGAGCTCAACACTGTATATATCACTGATAATATGTATATACATGGGTCTTATACATTACTGTATATATAAACCTTTTATAGATATGCATATGAGTGTGCGTATATAAATTTCAGTGTACATAAACACTAATAACTGTATAAGCTGATAATAAGTGTCTATATGGTCATTTATATCAGTGTATATAGAAATGTATGTATGCACTATCAATGCGTAAGGGTGCATGTGTGTGCGCATATCAGTGTGTACATGACTGAAGGCAAGTTTATACATACACACATAAACATATCAGTATATACATATCGGAAACAAATCGTTTTTATTTTGAAAATCAGATGAAAAAATAGGATAAAAAATACGGATTGGCAAAAATACATCATATAAAGATATCATTAATATATCGGATTAGGCTAAAAAAAACGGAGTAAAAAAATCGGATAAATTTATCATATTAGAAATTTTGAAATTCTAAAAAATAAAAATTATGTCAAAGCCATCAATTACTAGTTCATCTATAAAAACTTTACTAGACTAATATAATTAAGTCAATTAATTTAGATGTCTTGTGACTCTCATCCAATATTAAATATATAATTAATTAGTATATACCAAAAAAAGTACATATAAATCTACCCATTAAATACTTTAAGAAACATCACACCTACTTATTACATACAAAAACAAATATGCTATATAAATTTATTCATTGAAATACTTTAAATATGGTATGGTGACAAATATACTATAAATTTATTTATTAAATACTTAAACATAACTCCTACTTAGTAGGTACCAAAAAATAAATACACGATTTTTGTTTTCTCACGACAGTTATTTAATTATGGTATGGTGACTATGGTCACTCCATAACCATGGTTAAAGTTTTATAAATTTCTTTAGTTAAAAGAAGTTCATATAAATTTGGGATTTACATCTATGTTTACTGTGTAGAGAGAAGAAGGAAGAACGACGAAGGAAAGGAAGAGAAGAAAATATGGCTCGGCTCATAGCCATTAGGGTTTATAGCGAGACGCAAGAAGAAGAAAATAGTTTTCACAAACTCTAATGGAAGGGGCCCTAAGTGATTTTTAGAGAGAGAAAAGAAAGAACCCTAATGGAAGAGGCCTTAACTGATTTTTAGAGAGAGAAAAGGAAGATGGGATGCTGATTTAGGAAGATGGAATGCTGATTTAGGATAGTTTGAAAAAGGTTTTTCTCTCTGATTTGGGATAGTTTGAAGAGGGCTTTTCATTTTCTTGAGGAAACAAAGCTGAAGGATTAAGTTTGGGGAACTAATCCTATATGTACAATTGCTTGCTCCTGTAAGTTTACAGTTTACACAATCAAAAATAAAATATTGATTACTTGGTTTTGTAGTCACACTCTCTGCTTCTTATTTATCAGTAAAAAATTATGCTTTGAGCTTTAATTTGTGCCATTAATAGTATTTTCATAAAAGTAAATATTAATACGATGAAAATATACAGTTATGTACTTTACACATACACAGAAATCCGTATATACACATTGTATATATACAGACATCACACACACATCAATGTATTTTTCACACACTGGTAATTGTATATATAGCCTATAACTAATGTATTCTATGCTTATATACATCAATACGTAAACATATAGTGCTGATAACTGTATATATCACTGATAATAAGTATATACATTAGTGTATAAATAAACCCATTCCTATACATTAGTGTGAGTGTGAGTGTGAGAGTGAGTGTGAGTGTGAGTGTGTGTGTGTGTGTATGGTGCGTGTGTGTGTGTGTAAAGAAAAAGTTACTTAATAAAATTGAAAAACACAAGTAAAGCTCCAGAAAATTAACTCCATCTTTGCATGAAAGAAGCAAGAGTGTGTGTGTGTTAAGAAAAAGTTACTTAATAAAATTGTAAACCACAAGTAAAGCTCTAGAAAATTCACACTATATTTGCATGAAAGAAGCAAGAGCAATACTATAATAGAGAAGAAAGAACCATCAAGCAAATCAAGCTTACAATATCAAGATCTCAAATATCGAATAACGTAAAGAGATCCGCCTCTATGATAAGTTGCTTTCGTGCTTGTTGATTTACAAGAAAACTCAATGAAGATGAAGCTCATCAATAATAATAAAAAACAAGTATAAATAAGATAAAAAATTTACATGGACTATCACAATAGGGTATTCAACATACCCAATTCATCAAGAAAAGAAACCCATTCTTATGCCTAATTCTATACAAAGTAATAAGGAATTTCGCAATTGCATATCATATTACAAGCGATAGTATATATATTTGTGAGTGTGAGTGTAAGTGTAAGTGTTTGTAAGTGTAAGTGTCAGTGTGAGTGCGAGTGTGAGTGCGAGTGCGAGTGCGAGTGCGAGTGCGAGTGCGAGTGCGAGTGCGAGTGCTAGTGCTAGTGAGAGCGAGAGTGCAAGTGTAAGTGTGAGTGTGTGTGTATGAGTGAGTGAGTGTGAGTGTGAGTGTGCGAGTGAGGGTGAGAGTGAGTATGACTGTGAGTGTGTGTGTGTGTGGTATATAAATCAGTGTACATATATATTAATAAGGGTATATACTAATAATAAGTGTTTATATGTTCATATACATCAATGTATATATTAATGTACTGTATATATACAGTTATGCACTTTACACATACACACATATCCGTATATACACATCGTATAAATACAGACATCACACACACACACACACATCAATGTATTTTTACGTACTAATAATTCTATATATTGCTTATAACTAATGTATTTTATGGTTATATGCATCAGTATACATATATATACTCTGAAAAGAATGGTATATATTAATATACATCAATACGTACACAAATTGAGCTAATAATTCTATATATCATTGATAATAAGTACATATATGGTCTTATGTATTAGTGTATATATAAACCCAATAATGATATGCACATGAGAGTGAGTATATACATATCAATGTACATAAACACTAATAACTGTATAAACTGATAAGAAGTGTTCATATGGTCATACATATCAGTGTATATAGAAATGTATGTATGCACTATCAATGCGTAAGGGTGCATGTGCGTGCCCATATCAGTGTATATATAACTGATAGGAAGTTTATACATACACGTAAAAATATATCAGTATATACATATCGTATATATGCACACTATATATATATATATGTAAAGTGCTAAAAAGTGTCTATATGGTCATATATATCTATATATAGTATGCATGTATTAGTGCAAACATATACAGTATATACGCACTTATCAACGCGTAAGGGTGTATGTGCGTGCACGTATCATTATATACATACATTGATAATTGTATATAACTGATAGCAAATAACTGTATACATACATGCATAAACATATCATAGTATATATGCACACATCAGTCCATACACAACATGCATATAAGTGTACTATATATTTGAGTGAGAGTGTGAGTGTGAGCATGAGCATGAATGTGTGAGAGTGAGCGTGTGGGAGTGTATGAGTGTGTGTGTGAGTGTGTGTGAGTGTGTGTGAGTGTATGAGTGTGAGTGTGAGTGTGAGTGTGAGTGTGTTTGAGTGTGTGTGTGAGTGTGTGTGTTCGTGTGAGTGTGAGTGTGTGAGTGTGAGTGCGTATGTGTGTGTGTGTGTGTGAGTGTGAGAGTGAGTGTGAGTGTGAGAGTGAGAGTGAGAGTGAGTGTGAATGTGAGTGTGAGTGTGTGTGTGTGTATGTGGTGTGTGTTAAGAAAAAGTTACTTAATAAAATTTCAAACCACAAGTAATACTCTAGAAAATTCACTCCATATTTTCATGAAAGAAGAAAGATTGTGTGTGTGTTAAGAAAAAGTTACTTAATAAAGAGAGAGAGTGTGTTAAGAGTGTGTGTATGTTAAGAAAAACCACAAGTAAAGTTTCAAAAAATTCACTCCATTTTTGCATGAAAGAAGTAAGAGAAGTATTATACTAGAGACGAAAGAACCATTAATCAAATCAAGCTTGCAAGATCAAGATCACAAATATCGAATAATGTAAAGAGATCCGTCTCGATGATAAGTTGCTTTAATGCTTGTTGCTTTATAAGAAAACTTGATAAAGATGAAGCTCATCAATAATAATAAAAACAAGTACAAATAAGACAAAACATTTAGATGGACTATCACAATTGGGTATTTAGCATACCCAATTCACCATGAGAAGAAACCCATTTTTATGCCTAATTCTATACAAAGTAATATAGAAAATTGGAAAATTGTATTTATCACAGTTTGGAAAGTTATATAAGGGAAAATCATTCAAATGGAAGATAATGATTCAAATGGAAGATAATGATTCGAATGGAAAGAATTGAGAGGAAAATAATCAAAAAGGAGGGGTGGGGGGATATGTCCATTTACCTTATTGGCTGCAACAGCCACCTGTGCATTCATATACATAGTAATGTATCTGTACGCTAATAATAGCAGAAACTGATAAAAAGTGTATATATGTTCATATACATCAGTGTACACAAAAATGTATATATGCGCTATCAATGCGTAAGGGTGCATGTGCATGTGCATATCAGTGTATATATAACTGATAGCTAGTTTATACATACACGTATAAACATATTAGTATATACATATCATATATATACACACTGTATATATATATCTATATATAAATTGTTAATATATGTCTATATGGTCATATATATCAGTGTATATAGAATGCATATATAAGTGTATGCATACACAATATATACGCACTTATCAACGCGTCAGGGTGCATGTATGTGCACTTATCAGTATACAACTGATAGCAAGCAACTGTATACATACACGCATAAACATATCAGTTTATGTATCTCGTAAATATACACACAATAGTCCATATACAACACGCATATATGTGTAGTATATATCTGTGAGTGTGAGTGTGAGTGTGCCTGTGATAGTGACTGTGACTGTGACTCTGAGTATGACTGTGAGTGTAAGTGTGACTGTGAGTGTGAGTTATGAGTGTGAGTGTGTGCGTGAGTGTGAGTGTGCGTGAGTGTGAGTGTGTGTGAGTGTGAGTGTGAGTGTGAGTGTGAGTATGAGTGTAAGTGTGTGAATGTGTGAGTGTGTGAGTCTATGTGAGTATGAGTGTGAGTGTGAGTGTGAGTGTGTGTGTGTGTGTGTGTGTGTGTGAGTATGAGTTGTATGTGTGTGTGAGTGTGAGTGTGAGTGTGTGCGAGTGTGATTGTGATTGTGAGTGTGAGTGTGAGTATGAGTGTGTGAGTGTGAGTGTGAGTGTGAGTGTGTGAGCTTGTGTGTGAACGAGTTTGATTGTGAGTGTGTGCGTGAGTGTGAGTGTGAGTGAGTGAAAGTGAGAGTGAGAGTGACAGTGAGTGTGAGTGTGTGTGTGTGTGTATGAGTATGAGTGTGAGTGTGAGTGTGTGTGTGAGAGTGTGTGTGAGTGTGGGTGTGTTTGAGTGCCAGTGTGAATGTGAATGTGAGTGTGAGTGTGAGTGTGAGTGTGTGAGTGTGGGTGTGGGTGTGTGAGTGTGTATGTGGGTGTGAGTGTGAGTGTGAGTGTGTGTGCAAGTGTGTGAGTGGAAATGTGAGTGTGTGTGTGCGAGAGTGTGTGTGTGTTTGTTCCTATGTGAGTGTGTGTGTGTGTGTGTGCATATGTGAGTGTGTTTGTGAGTGTGTTTGGTGTGTGTGTGTGTGCTTATGTGAGTGTGTTTGTGAGTGTGTTTGGTGTGTGTGTGTGTGTGTGTATGTGTGTTAAGAAAAAGTTACTTAATAAAATTGGAAACCAAAAGTAATGCTCCAGAAAATTCACTCCATAGTTGCATGAAAGAAACAAGAGTATGTGTGTGTTAAGAAAAAGTTACCTAATAAAATTGCAAACCATAAGTAAAGCTCCAGATAATTCACTCCATATTTGCATCGAAGAAGCAAGAGTTTGTGTGTGTTAAGAAAATGTTACTTAATAAAATTGCAAACCACAAGAAAGGCTCTTGAAATTTTACTCCATATTTGCATGAAAGAAGAAAGAGCAGTAGTATACTAGAGAAAAAAGAACCATTAAGCAAATCAAGATTGCAGGGTCAAGATCTCGAATATTGAATAACGTAAAGAGATCCACCTCGATGATAACTTGCTTTCATGGTTGTTGATTTCCGACAAAACTCGATGAAAAAAATTAATATGGACAATCACAATTGGGCATTTAGCATTCCCGATTCATCAAGAGAAGAAACCCATTTTTATGCCTAATTCTATACAAAGGAATATGGAATTTCGCGAGGCATATCAGATTAGAGGTGATAGTATATATATTTGTGAGTATCAGTGTGATTGTGAGTGAGTGTGAGTGTGAGTGTGAGTGTGAGTATGTGTGTGTGAGTGCGAATGTGTGTGTGGATGTGTGAGTGTGAGTGTATGTGTGTGTGAGTGCGAATGTGTGTGTGGACGTGTGACTATGAGTGTGAGTGTGAGTGTGAGTGCGTATGTGTGTGTAGTATAAAAATCAGTGTACGTATACATCATTAAAGGCATAAACTGTATAAACTGATAATATTCGCTAATAACTGTATGAACTGATAATAAGTGTCTATATACTTATATATATCAATATATATAGAAATGTATGTACGCACTATCAATGCGTAAGGGTGCATGTACGTACACATATCAGTGTTATAGACAAGTGTATACATACATAAACATATCAATATATACATATCTTATATAGACACACTGTATATATATATATATATATATATATATATATATATATATATATATATATATATATATATATATAAACTATTAATAAGTGTCTCTATAGTCATATATATTAATATATATAGAATGTATGTATTAGTATACACATACACAATATATATGCACTTATCAATGCATAACGGTGCATGTGCGTGTGCATATATGTGTATATATACATTGATAATTACATATAATTGATAGCAAGCAACTGTATATATACTTGCATAAACATAACAATATAAATACATCGTATATATACACATATCAATTCATACACAACACATAAACATGTGTAGTGTATGAGTGTGAGTGTGTGTGTGTAGTATATAAATTAATGTAGATATACATTAACAATTGTATGAACTGATACATCAATATATATAGAAATATATATATTAGCGCATTGTATAAATACAGTTATGCACTTTATACATACACACATATCAGTATACACACATCGAATATATACAAACATCACGCACACACACACATATCCATATATTTTTTACACACTAATAGCGGTATATACACTAAAAACAATGATATATATTGCTATACATCAATATGTACACAAATTATTCTAATAATTATATATATCACTGAGAATAATACATGGTCTTATACATTAGTGTATATATAAACCCTTTATACACGTACAAATGAGTGTGCATATATAAATATCAATGTACATATATAAGTTTATACAAAAACTGCGAGCAACAGTATAGATACATGCATAAACATATATGTATCTACATATCGTTTATATGCACACATCAATCCATATACAACACACATATATGTGTAGTATATATATCTTTGAGTGTGAGTGCGACTACGAGTGCGAGTGTGAGTGTGAGTGTGAGTATGTGTGTGTGTGAGTGAGTGAGTGACAGTGAGAATGTGTGTGAGTGAGTGTGTGTGCGTGCGTGTGTGTGTGAGTTTGTGTCTGAGTGTGTGTGTGTAATATATAAATCAGTGTACATATACGTTATTAACTGTATAAAATGATAGTAAATGTATATATAGCCATACATAAATGTATATAGAAATGTATATATTAGTGCACTGTATATATACAGTTATGCACTTTATACATACATATTAGTATTTACACATCGTATATAAACAGACATCACACACACACACATATCAATGTATTTTTTACATATTAATAACCCTATATATAGCAAATAACTAATGTCTTGTATGTGTACACTAATACATGCATTCTTTCTACATTGATATATATGACTATAGAGACATTTATTAGCAGTTTATAGATATATACAGCTTGTATATATAAGATATATATATACTGATATGTTTATGTGTGTATGTATAAACTTGCTATCAGTTATATATACACTTATATGCACACACATGCACCCTTATGCATTGGTAGTGCAAACATATATTTCTATATAACTTGATTGATAAATACGACCATATTGACACTTTTTATCAGTTTTTACAGTTATTAGCGTAGACATGTACGCACACTTATATGCAAGTATAAAGTGTTTATATATACAGTAATGTATAAAGACCATGTATATACTTATTATCATTGATATATATAGTTACTAGCGCTATTTTTGTATGTATTGATTTATAGAAATGTATGCCATGGTTTATATATATATATATATATATATATATATATATATATATATATATATATACTGATGCATATAACCATATAATACATTAATTATTAGCTATATATATAGTTATTAGTGTTTAAAAAATACATTTATACTTGTGTGTGTGTAAAGTGCATAACTGTATCTCTACGGTGCACTAATAGATACATTTATATACACATTGACGTATATGACCATATATATACACTAATGATGTTTATACAGCTATTAATGTGTATGTGTACACTGATTTATGTACAATGATGTTTATACGGGTTTTTACACTTGCTATCAGTTATATATATGCCGATATGCGTACGCATATGCACCCTTACGCCATGATAAGTTCATACATACATTTTTAGATATATTGATATATATAACCATATGGACATTTATTATCAGTTTATACAGTTATTAAAGTATATGTACACTGATAGATATATACGCACAGTCCTATGCATATGTATAAAGTGTTTATACAAACACTAAATTATAAGATTATGTCTATACTTATTATCAGCGATATATACAGTTATTAGCAGAAACATATCATATATATGCACACATCAGTTCATACACAACACGTATATATATGTAGTATATATATATATATATATATATATATATATATATATATATATATATATATATATATCTCTGTGTCGTACATATATATATACATATGTGTGTATCTATGTGTGTGTGTGTGTGTAATATATATATATATATATATATATATATATATATATATATATATATATATATATATATATATCTGTGTGTATATATATGTGTGTGTGTAGTATATATATTTTATATATAGATATATACGTGTGTGTGTGTAGTATATAAATAGTGTACATATACGCTAAGAACTGTATAAACTGATAATTGCATATATGGTCATATACATCAATGTATATAGAAATGTATATATCAATGTACATATACACTAATAAATGTATAACTAGATAATAATTGTATATATGGTCATCTGCATCAATGTAGATAGAAATACATATATTAGTGCACTGTATATATATAGTTATGCATTTTACACACACATCATATATGTACAGACATCACGCACACACACATATCGATGTATTTTTTACACACAAATAGCTGTATACTGATAACTAAATTAATGTATTGTTATATGCATCAATATATATATATATATATACACTGATAACAATGGTATATATTGCTATACATCAATACATACACAAAATGTGCTAATAACTCAATATATCACTGATAATAAGTCATGGTCTTATACACTAGTGTATACATAAACACTTTATATAAATGCATATGAGTGTGCGTATATATATATCAGTGCACATATACGTTAATAATTGTATAAACTGATAATAAATATGTATTTGGTAATATATATCACAACATATAGAAATGTATATATGAAGTTATCAATGCGTAAGGGTGCATATGCGTGCTTATATATGACTGATAGCAAGTGTATATACATTGATGTATATGACCATATATACAGTTATGACCAGTCTATACAGTTTTTTATGTATATGTACACAGATTTACATACACACACACAGATATATATATACATACTACACATATATGCATGTTGTGTATGGACTGATGTATATATATACGATATTTTATGCGTGTATGTATACACTTGCTTACTATCAATTATATACATTTATCAATGTTTATATATATACATTCATATGCGCACATAGATGAACCCATACGCGTTGATAAGTGTGCAAATAATATGTAATGTATGTATCTATACAGTAATACATGCATTCTATGTACACTGATATATATGACCATAAAGACACTTATTAACAGTTTACATATAATACAGTGTTTCTATATACAAAATGTCTATACTGATATGTTTATGCGTGTGTATATACGATTGCTATCAGTTATATATACCCTGATATACACACGCACATGCACCCTTACGCATTGATAAGTTCGTACATACATTTCCATATAACTGATATATATTCTTATTATCAGTATATGTACACTGATATGTATATACGCACACTCATAAGCATATGTATAGTGTTTATAAATACACTAATCTATAAGACTATGTATATACTTATTATCAGTGATTTATACAATTATTAAAATAATTTGTGTACATATTGATGAATAGCAATACATACCACTGTTTTCAGTGTATATATATACATTGATACATATAACCATGCAATAAATTAGTTAGAAGCTAAATATATGGCTATTAATATGTAAAAAATACAATGATATGTGTATGTGATGTTTGTATATATACGATGTATATATACTGATATGTGTGTATGTATAAAGTTCATAACTGCATATACACAGTGCACTAAAATATACATTTTTATATATTGATGTATATGATCAATATAAACACTTATTATCAATTGATACAGTTATTAACATAATTTATATACTATACACACCCACTCACACACACACATACATATATATATTTATATAAATTACACATATATGCGTGTTACATATTGACTGTTGTATGTATATTTACGATATGAATATACTGATATGTTTATGCATGTATACATATAGTTGCTTGCTATCAGTTATATACAATAATTAATGTACATATATATTGATATGCACACGCACATGCACCCTTACACGTTGATAAGTGCATATAAAATGTGTATGCTCACACTAATACATGCAGTCTCTATATACTGATACATATGACCATAAAAATACTTATTTACAGTTTATATAGATATATACAGTGTATATTTATAAGATATGTATATACTGATAGGTTTATATGTGTATGTATACACTTGCTATCTGCTATATATACACGGATATGCACATGCACATGCACCCTTATGCATTGGTAGTGCATACATATATTTCAATATACACTGATTGATATATACGACCATATAAGCACCTATTATCAGTTTATACAGTTATTAGAGTATATGTACACTGACAGTAGGCACACTGATATGCATATGTATAAAGTGTTTATGTATACACTAATGTATAAGACCTTGTATGTACTTATTATCAGTGATATATATAATTAATAGAACTATTTGTGTATGTATTGATTTATAAAAATATATACCATTGTTTTCAGTGAATATATATATATATATATATATATACTGATGCATATAACCATACAATACATTAGTTATCAACTACATATACAGTTGCTAGTGTGTAAAAAAAACATTGATATGTGTGTATGTGTGATGTCTGTATATATACGAAGTGCATATACTAAAATGAGTGTATGTGTAAAGTGCATAAATGATAAATACATAGCACAATTACATACATTCATATACACATTCATGTATAATACCATACATACATTTACTATCTGCTTATACACACACATAATATATATATATACTACACATACATGTGTGTTATTAATGTATATATACACTGACATACGCATATAGATGCACCCTTATGCGTTATTAAGTGCATATATATTGTGTATGTCGTATACCAATATAGGCATTCTATATACACTGATATATATGGCTATATAGATACTTATTAGCAGTATATATATATATACAATGTGTATATATACGAATTGTATATACTGATATGTTTGTGTATGTATGTATACACTTGCTATCAATTATATATACGCTGATATGTGTCCAATGCACCCTTACGCATTGTTAAGTTCAAACATACATTTTTATATGCACTGATATATATGACCATATAGACACTTATTATCAGTTTATATAATTACAAATGTATGTATACACTATTATGTATCTACGCACACTCATATGGATGTGTATAAAGTGTTTATACATACACTAATGTAAAAGACCATGTATGTGTATAGAAAGCATGTATTAGTGTGTACACAATATATATATATATATATATATATATATACACATCAACGCGTAATGGTGCATGTATGTGCATATATCAGTGTATATATGCATTGATAATTGTATATAAGAGATAGCAAGCAAGTGTATACGTACATGAAAAGCATATCAGTATATATATATATATATATATATATATATATATATATATATATATATATACACATCAACGCGTAATGGTGCATGTATGTGCATATATCAGTGTATATATATATACATTGATAATTGATAATTGTATATAAGAGATAGCAAGCAAGTGTATACGTACATGAAAAACATATCAGTATACTTATCATATATATACCCAAATCAGTCCATACACAACACACATATATGTGTAGTATATGTGTATATTTATATGTGTGTGTGTGTGTAAATCAATGAACATATACGTTAATAACTATATAAATTGATAAGAAGTGTATATATGGCAAAATACATCAATGTATATAGAAATATTTATGTTAGTGCACTGTATATATGTAGTTATGCACTTTACACACACACGTATCAGTATATACACATCATACATATATACATACATCACATACACACACACATCAATGTATTTTTTACACAATAATTGTATATATAGCTGATAATTAATGTATAGAATGGTTATATGCATCATTATATACACTGAAAACAATGATATATATTGTTATACATCAATATGTACACAAATTACGCTAATAGCTATATATATCATAGAGAATAAGTAATACATGGGCTTATACATTAGTGTATAAATAAACACTTTATATATATACATATAAATATGCGTATATACATATCAATGCACGTATACGTTAATAACTGTATAAAATGATAATAAATGTGTATAAGGTCATATATATCCGTGTATATAAAAATATATGTATGAACCTATCAATGCGTAAGGGTGCATGTGTGTGCACATATCAGCACATATATCACTGATTATCAGTTTATACAATTAATGACATATGTACATGGATTTATATACAACACAGTCACACACACATGTGTGTTGTGTATGGATTGATGCATACAATATGTTTATGCGTGTATATATATACTTGCTTGCTATCAGTATTATAAAATTGTCAATGTATATATATACATAGATATGCACACGTAGATGCACCCTTTCGCATTAATAAGTGTATGTATATTGTTTATGTATGTATATATATACTAATACAAGTATTTTATATACAGTAATATATATAGACAACTTATTAACAGCGTATATACTGATATGTTTATGCTTGTAATGTACACACTATCAGTTATATATAGCCTGATATGCGCACACACATGCCCCCTAACATATTGATATGTTCATACATATATTTTTATATATACCGATATATGGCCATATAGACAATTATTATCACTTTATATAGTTACTAGCATATATGTACATGGATATGTGTATACGCACACTCATATACGTATGTATAATGTGTTTATATATATATATACACTAATCTATAAGACCATGTATATACTTATTATTAGTTATACATAAAGTTTGTAACACAAATTGTATACATATTGATGTATATACCATGTATATACTTATTATCAATTATATATACTATTTATAATACAATTTATATACATATTGATGTATAGCAATAAATACCAGCATTTTCAGTATATATATATATATATATATATATATATATATATATATATATATATTGATGCATATAACCATACAATACATTATTTATCAACTATATATATAGTTATTAGTGTGCAAAAAATATATTGATATGTGTGTGTGTTTGTGATGTCTATATTTATACGATTGTATATAATGATATGTGTATGTGTAAAGTTGATAACTATATATATATAGTGCATGATATACATTTCTATACAAATTGATGTATATAATCATTAGAATACTACATATATGCAGTGCACAATAATACTACACATATATGCGTGGTGTTTGGACTGATATGTATATATACGTTATGTATATACTGGTGTTTATGTGTGTATGTATATAGGTCCTTGCTATCACTTATATACAATTATCAATGTGTATATATATATTGATATGCTTACATACATGCACCCTCATGTGTTGATAAGTGCATATATACAATGTATGTGTAACTAATACATGCATTTTATATACATTGATATATATGACCATAGAGATACCTATTAGCAGTTTATATATATATATATATGTATAAATAGGATATGTATATACTGATATATTTATGTGTGTATGTATACACTTGCTATCAGTTATACACACTGATATGCGCATGCACATGCACCGCTACGCATTTGTACATACATTTATATATACATTGTTATATATGACCATATAGAAAGTTATTATCAGTTTATACAGTTATTAGCATATATATTATGATATGTATGCACACTCAACATATATAAACTTATATATAAAGTGTTTCTAAATACACTAATGTATAAGACCGTGTATATACTTATTATACACAGTCTTAGCTTAGTTATTAGCACAATTTGTGTACGTATTGATTTATAGAAATATATACTATTCTATTAAGTGAATATATATATATACTGATGCATATAACCATACAATACATTAATTATAAGCTATATATATAGTTATTAGTGTGTAAACGATACATTCATATGTGTGTGTATGAGGTTAGTATATATACGTTAATAAGTGTATAAACCGATATAAGTGTCTATATGGTCATATATATCAGTGTATATAGAAATGTATGTATGCACTACCAATGTGTAAGTGTGCATGTACATACTCATATCAGTGTTTATAAATACCTTGATAATTGTATATAACTGATAGCAAGCAACGATGTACATAATCGTATAAATATATTAGTACATACATATCATATATACACACATATCAGTCCATCTATAACTTGCAAATATATGTAGTATATATATCTGTGAGTGTGAGTGTGTGTGGTGTGAGTGTTAGTGTTAGTGTGTGTGTGTGAGTTTGAGTGTGAGTGTGTGTGTGTGAATGAGCGTGAGTGGGAGTGTATGTGTGTAGTATTTAAATCAGTGTAGCTATACGTTAATAACTATATAAACTGATAATAAGTGTATATATGATCATATACATCACTGTGTACACACACAACAGTATATACACATCGTATATAGATAGACATCACACACACATATCAATGTACGTTTTACTCACTAATAACTATAAAAATAGCTAATAGCTAAGGTATTATATGGTTATATTCATCAATATATAAAAACACTGAAAACAATGGTATATAGTGTTATATATCAATACATACACAAATTGTACTAAAAATTATATATATCACTGATAATAAGTATATTCATGGTCTCATACATTAGTGTACATATAAACTGTTTATACATATGCATATGAGTGTGCATATATACATATCAATGTACATATACACTAATAACAATATAAACTGATAATACGTGTCTATATTGTCATATACATCAATGTAAATAGAAATGTATATATGTACTATCATTGCATAAAGGTGCATCTGCGTGCACATGTCAGTGCATATAAAATTGATAGCAAATTTATACATGCACGCATAAACATATCAGTATATACATATCGTATATATGCACACAGTATAAATAGATAAACCACTTAAGGGTTTACATGGTCATATATAATAGTGTATAGAATGCATGTATTAGTGTATACATACACAATATATATGCACTTATCAACGCATAAGGTTGCAGGTGCGTGCGCATATCAGTGGATATATACATAGATAATTATGTATAACTGATAGAAAGGAATTGTATACATACACGCATAAACTGATATATATATACATATCATATATACACACACAATAGTCCGTACACAACACTCATTTATGTGTAGTATATATTTCTGCTAGTGTAAGTGTGAGTGTGAGTGTGTGTGTGTTTGTCGGATACAAATCAGCGTACAAATACGTTAATAAATGTGTAGATATTAAGTGTATAAATGGTCATATATATCAATGTATATAGAAATGTATATATTAGTATACTGTATATATATACAGTTATGCACTTTATACACAAATGTATCAGTATATACACTTTGTATATATACTGACATCACACACGCACACATATTACTGTATTTTTTATACACCAATAACTGTGTATATAGTAGATAACTAATGTGTTGTATGGTTATATGCACCCTTATATATATTTACATTGAAAACAATGATATATATTGTTATACATTAATACGTATTACTGCATGTGCGTGGGCATATCAGTGTATATCTTACATATAGCAAGTTTATATATATACACATAAACATATCAGTATACAGATATTATATAAATATACACACCGTATAAATATATACATCTAAAATGTTAATAAGTGTCTATATGGTTATATATCAGTGTATATAAATAATATATTAGTGTATACATACACAGTATAAACCAATCAATATGTACATATCGTATATATACACACATTAGTCCATACACAATACACATATATGTGTAGTATATATATATGTGAGTGTGAGTGTGAGTGTACATGAATGTGTGTGTGAGTGAGTGTGAGTGTGTGCAGTATATATATCAGTATACATATACGTCAATAACAATATGAACTGATAATAAGTGTATATATGACCATATACATCAATGTATACAGAAATGTATTTATTAGTGCATTGTATATATACAGTTACGCATTTACACATACACACATATAAGTATATACACATCATATATATACAGACATCACGCACACACACACACACACACATCAATATATTTTTTACACACTAATATCTATATATATAGCTGATAACTAATGTACTGTAAAGTTATATGCATCATATATATGTATATATACCCTGAAAACAATGGTATATATTGTATATAACTAAAAGCAAGCAACTGTATACCTAGTATATACATATCTTATATATGTGTATATATACACACATTAGTCCATACACAATACACATATATGTGTAATATATATATCTGTGAGTATGAGTGTGAGTGTGAGAGTGAATATGAGTGTGTGAATGTGAGTGTGAGCGTGAGTGCGTGTGTGTGTGTGTGGGTGTAGTATATAACTCAGTATACATATATACCTTCATAACTGTATACGCGCAAGGGTGTATGTACATGTGCATGTGCATATCAGTATATATATACATTGATAATTGTAAATAACTGATAACAAGCAACAATATACATAGACGCATAAATATATCAATATATACATATCATATATATACACACATCAGTCCATACACAACATGCATATATATGTAATATATATATATATCTGTGAGTGTGAGTGAGATGTGAATGTGTGTGAGTGAGAGTATGAGTGCACGTGTGTGTGTGTGTGGGTACATGGATGTAGTAAATAAATCAGTGTACATATCGTATATATACACATATATATGTGTAATATATATATTTGTGAGTGTGTGACTGTGAATGTGAGTGTGTGTGTATGTGAGTGTGAGTGTGAGTGTAAGTATAAGTGTGAGAGTGTGTGTGTGTAGGTGTAGTATATAAATCAGTATACATGTATGTTCATAACTATATATATACAGTTATGCATTTCACACATACACATATATAAGTATATACATATTGTCTATACAAACATCACACACACACATCAATGTATTTTTTACACAATAATAACAATATATATAATAGATACCTAATGTATACGTACAAGCATAAACATATCAGTATATACATATCGTATATATACAAATATCAAAATACACAACAAGCATATATGTGTAGTATATATATATTTATGTGTATGACCATATATACACTTATAATCAGTTTATACAGTTATTAGCATATATGCATATATATAGATATATATATATATATTACACATATATACGTGTTGCGTATGGACTGATGTGGGTCTATTTACGAAATTTTTATGCGTGTATGTATACACTTGTTTACTATCAGTTATATACAATTATACATGTATATATATATTGATATGCGCACATAGATCCACCCTTATGCGTTGATAAGTAAATACATATTGTGTATGTAAGTATGTATAATACATGTATTCTATATACACTGATATATATGACAATATAGACACTTATTAGCAGTTTATATATATATACAGTATTTAATATATGATATGTATATACTGATATATTTATTCGTGTATGTATACACTTGCCATCAGTTACATATATAGTGTTTATATATTCGATATGTATATACTGATATATTTATACGTGTATGTATACACTTGCTATCAGTTATATATACCCTGATATGCACACGCACATGCATCATTATGCATTGATATGTTCATACATAAATTACATATACACTGATATATATGACCTTTCAGACACTTATTATTAGTTTATCAGTTATTAGCTATATGTACACTGATATGTATATACGCACATTCATATACATATGTATAATGTATAAGACCATGTAGATACTTAATATCAGTGATACATACAATTAATAAAACGATTTGTGTACATACTGATGTATAGCAATACATACTATTGTTTTCAATATTATATACTGATGCATATAACCATACAATACATTAGTTGTGTGAGTGTGAGTGTGAGTGTAAGTGTGAGTATGAGCGAGTGTGTGTCGGTGAGCAAGTGAGTGTGTCTATGTGAGTGTGTATGTGTGTGTGTGTGTGTGAGTGAGTGTGTCTGTGAGTGTGACTGTGTGTGAGTGACATATATATTAATAATAGTATAAACTGATAATAAGTGTATATATACAGTTATGCAAATTATACATGCACATCAATTTATACACATCATATAGATACAAACATAACGCTCACACACTCATGTATAACAATGTTTTTTTAACACACAAATAATTATATATAAAGTTGATAACTAATGTTATGTAACGATAATTGTATCAATAAATAAATATACACTGAAAACAATGGTATACATTGCTATACATCAATACTTACACAAATTATGTTAATAACTATATATAGCACTGATAATAAGTGTTTACGTGGTTTTATACATTAGTGTATATATAAATCATTTATACATATCCATATGTGTGTAAGTATATACATATCAGTGTATATATACGTTACTAACTGTATAAACTGATAATAAGAGCTACATGGTCATATATATCAATGTAAATAGAAATGTATGTATGCACTATCAACGTTAAAGAGTGCATGTACGTATGCATAACAATATATATATAACTGATAATAAGTTTATACATACACGAATAAACATATCAGTATATACATATTGTATATATATACACACTGTATATATATATATATATATATATATATATATATATATATATATATATATAAACAGCTAATGAGTGTCTATATGGTAATATATATCAGTGTAAATAGAATGCATGTATTAGTATATACATACACAGTTATGAATTTATCAACCCATAAGGGTGCATGTACGTGCACATACAAATGTACATATACGTTGATAAATGTACTTAACAGATACAAAACAACTGTATACATACATGCATATACGTATAGAATATATATCTGTGAGTGTGAGTGTGAGTGTGAGTGTGAGTGTAAGTGTGAGTGTGAGTGTATGCATGTGTGAGTGAGTGAGTGAGTGTGTGTGACTGTGTCAGTGAGTGTGAGTGTGTGAGTGAGTATGTGTTTAGTATATAAATCGCTGCACATAAACGTTAATAATTATATAAATTGATAATAAATATATATATGGTCATATACATCAATATATATGGAAATGTACATATTAGTGCATTGTATATATACAGTTTGCACATACACACATATCAAAATATATACATCGTATATATAGAGACATCACGCACACATAACACACACATATCAACGTATTTTTTACACGCTAATAACTGCATACATAGCTGATAACTAACGTATTATACGGTTATATGCATCAGTATATATATATATACACTGAAAATTAGAGTATGTACTACTATACATCAATACGTACACAAATTGTGCTAATAACTTTATGTATCACTGATAATAAAGAATATACATAGTCTTACACATTCGTGTGTACATAAACCGTTTATACATATGCAAATGAGTGTGCGTATAAACATATCAATGTATATATACGTTAATAACTGTATAAACTGATAAAGGTGTATACATAAATGTTTGTATGCACTATCAATGCGTAATGGTGAATGTGTGTATGCATATCAGTGTATATATAACTGATAGCAGTGGGTGTGGGTGTGAGTGCGAGTGCGAGTGCGTGTGCGTGTGCGAGTGTGTGTATGTGTGAGTGTGAGTGTGAGTGTGAGTGTGAGTGTGAGTGCGAGTGAGTGTGAGTGTGAGTGTGAGTGAGTGTGAGTGTGAGTGTGAGTGTGAATGGGTATGTGTGTGTGTAATATATAAATCAGTGTACATATACTATATAAACTAATAATAAGTGTATATCTGGTCATATACATCAATGTACAAAGAAATGTATATATTAATTCAACATATACATACAGTAATGAACTTTACACATACACACATATAAGTATATACACATCGTGTATCACACGCACACACATATCAATGTAGTTTTTACAAACTAATAACTCTATATATAGCTGATAACTAATGTATTGTACTATGCCTCAGTATATATATATATACACTGAAAATAATGGTATATATTCTTATACATCAATACATACACAAAAATTGCTCATAATTGTATATATCACTGATAAAAAGTATATGCATGGTCTTATTTATTAGTGTATATTTAAATTATTTATATATAGACATATGAGCGTGCATATATGCATATCAGTGTACATATACGCTAATAACTGTATAAACTGATAATAAGTATCTATATGGTCATATATATCAGTGTATATAGAAATGTATTTGTGCACTATCAACACGAAAGGGTGTATCTTCTTGCATATATCAGTGTACATATAACTGCTAGCAAGTTTATATATACACACATAAACATATCAGTATATATATATCGTATATATACACACTGTATATATTATATATAAACTGCTAATAAGTATTTATAAGGTAAAGAGATCAGCGTCAATGATAAGTTGCTTTCATGCTTGTTGATCATCAATAATAATAAGAACAAGTACAAATAAGATAAAAAATTTAGATGGATTATCACAATTGGGTATTTACCATACCCAACTCATCAAGAGAAGAAACCCATTCTTATGCCTAATTCTATACATAGTAATATGGAATTTCGGCTCAGCATATCTGATTATAGGTGATAGCCAGAAGCAGTAATTCAAAAAGCGGACCGCTTAGAGCCTAGGCAGGCACCCAGCGCCGAGCCCAGGGCCCGCTCCCCGCTTAGGCGGTATGGAACCCACCTAGGCAGGCGCCCGCCCAGAGGTGGAAATTTCTTTTTTGTTTGAGTTGACAAAAATTGATCAAAACATCACCCATTTATATTAGATTTAAGTTTTGATGTTTTATAAATCTATTAGGAGGTTTCTTAGAAATTTTGAGTCCTTAGAAGCATCTTTGACTGGGCATCCTTGTTGGATTCGATTGGGCCACCCAGGTTCTGGGCGCTCCCGCCTAGGCGTTGGGAGGCCGAGACCCCCCAGGCCGCCTAGGACCCACCTAATGCTTTTTGAAACACTGGCCAAATGAAATAATCTCTTGCTTTAATGCCCGATTTTATCACAGTTTGAAAATTGTATATGCAAGGAAAGGTCATTCAAAGGGAAGATAGTGATTCGAATGGAAAGAGTTGAGAGGAAAATAATAAAAAATGAGCAGGGGGCTAGGTTAATTCACCTTTCTGGCTGCAACAGCCACCTGTGCATTCATATACATATCAATGTACATATACGCTAATAACAGTAAAAACTGAGAAAAAATGTGTATATGCACTAGCAATACGTAAGGGTGCATGTACGTGAGCATATTAGTGTATATGTTTGTGACTATGTTTGTGTTTGTGAGTGTGAGTGTGTGTGTAGTATATAAATTAGTGCACATATACGTTAATACATGTATAAATTGAAAATAAGTGTATATATGTCCATTTACATCAATGTATATAGATCGGTGTACATATACGTTAATACATGTATAAATTGTCAATAAGTGTATATATGGCCACGTACATCAATGTATATAGATCAATGTACATATACGTTAATACATGTATAAATTGAAAATAAGTGTATATATGGCCATTTTTAGACATAATAAAATTGTAAACCACAAGTAAAGCTTCAGAAAATTCAATCCATATTTGCATGAAAGAAGCAAGAGTGTGTGTTAAGAAAAACTTATATAATAAAATTGCAAACCACAAGTAAAGCTCTAGAAAATTCACTCCATATTTGCATGAAAGAAGCAAGAGCAATACTATACTAGAGAAGAAAGAACCATTAAGCAAATCAAGCTAGCAAGATCAAGATCTCAAATATCGAATGATGTAAGGAGATCCGCCTAGATGATAAGTTGCTTTCAGGCTTGTTGATTAACAAGAAAACTCGATGACGATAAATCTCAACAATAATAATAAAGACAAGCACAAATAAGATAAAAAATTAACATGGATTATCACAATTGGGTATTAAGCATACCCAATTCATCAAGAGAAGAAACCCATTCTTATGCCTAATTCTATACAAAGTAATATGGAATTTTGCGAGGCATATCAGATTAGAGGTGATAATATATATTTGTGAGTATCAGTGTTATTGTGAGTGAGTGTGAGTGTGAGTGTGAGTGCAACTGTGAGTGTGTGTGTGTGAGTGCGAATGTGTGTGTGTATGTGTGAGTGTGAGTGTGAGTGTGAGTGTGAGTGTGAGTGTGAGTGCGTGTGTGTATGTGTGTAGTATAAAAATCAGTGTATGTATACGTCAATAAAGGCATAAACTGTATAAACTGATAATATTCGCTAATAAGTATATAAATTGATAATAAGTGTCTATATAGTTATATATATCAGTATATATAGAAATGTATATGCGCACTATCATTGCGTAAGGGCGCATGTGCATGCACATATCAATGTTTATATATAGCAAGTGTATACATAATAAAGATATCAGTATATGCATATCTTATATAGACACATTGTATATATATATATATATATATATATATATATATATATATATATATATATATATATATATATATATATATATATATATATATATATATATATATATATATATAACTATTAATAAGTATCTCTATGGTCATATATATTAATGTATATAGAATGCATGTATTAATATACACATACACAATATATATGCACTTATCAACGTATAACGGTGCATGTGCGTGTGCATATATGTGTATATATATATTGATAATTGTATATAACTGATAACAAGCAATTGTATGTATACTCGCATAAACATATCAGTATAAACACATCGTATATATACACATACAGTCTATACACAATATGTAAACATGTGTAGTATATATATCTGTGAGTGTGAGTGTGAGTGTGAGTGTGAGTGTGAGTGTGTATGAGTGCGAATGTGAGTGCGAGTGTGAGTATGAGTGTGAGTGTGTATGTGTGTGAGTGTGAGTGGTGAGTGTGAGTGTAAGTGTGAGCGAGTGTGTGTGTAGTATATAAATTAATGTACATATACGCTAATAAGTGTATGAACTGATACATCAATATATGTAGAAATATATATATTAGCGTATTGTATAGATACAGTTATGCACTTTACACATACACACATATCAGTATACACACATCGAATATATACAAACATCACACACACACACACATACATATCAATGTATTTTTTACACATTAATAGCTGTATATACACTGAAAACAATGATATATATTGCTAAACATCAATATGTACACAAATTATTCTAATAATTGTATATATCACTGATAGTAATACATGGTCTTATACATTAGTGTATATATATAAACCCTTTATACACATACATATGAGTGTGTATATATAAATATCAGTAGACATATATCAGTTTATACAAAAACTGCAAGCAACAGTATACATACACGCATAAGCATATCAGAATATACATATCGTATATGCACACATCAATCCATTCACAATACGCATATATGTGTAGTATATATATCTGTGAGTGAGAGTGCGACTGCGACTGCGACTGCGACTGCGAGTGTGAGTGTGTGTGTGTGTGAGTGAGTGAGTGAGTGAGAGTGAAAGTGTGTATGTGTGAGTGAGTGTGTGTGTGTGTGTAAGTGTGAGTGTGAGTCTGAGTCTGAGTGTGTGTTTGTAGTATATAAATCAGTATACATATACGTTAGTAACTGTATGAAATGATAGTAAGTGTATATATAGCCATATACATAAATGTATATAGAAATGTATATATTAGTTCACGGTATAAATACAGTTATGCACTTTATACATACATATCAGTATATACACATCGTATATAAACAGACATTACACACACATATCAATGTAATTTTTACACAGTAATAACCCTATATATAGCAGATAACTAATGTCTTGTATGTGTACACTAATACATGCATTCTATCTACATTAATATATATGACCATAGAGACATTTATTAGCTGTTTATATAGATATATACAGCGTGTATATATAAGATATATATACACTGATATGTTTGTGTGTATGTATAAACTTGCTATCATTTGCATATACACTGATATGTACACACACATGCACCCTAATGCATTGGTAGTGTATACGTACATTTCTATATAAACTGATTGATAAATACGACCATATAGACAATTTTTATCCGCTATATATACAGTTATTAGTGTTTAAAAACTACATTCATTTGTGTGTGTGTGTGTAAAGTGCATAACTGTATCTCTATAGTGCACTAATATATACATTTATATACACATTGACATATATGATCATATATATATACACTAATGATGTTTATAAAGCTATTAATGTGTATATGTACACTAATTTATGTACAATGATTTTTATGCACGTGTTTACACTTGATATCAGTTATATATACGCCGATATGCGCACACATATGCATTCTTACACAATGATAAGTTCATACATACATTTCTAGATACACTGATATATATGACCATATGGATACTTATTATCAGTTTATACAGTTATTAGCGTATATGTACATATTAACGCACAATCATATGCATATGTATAAAGTGTTTATACAAACACTAAATTATAAGACTATGTCTATACTTATTTTATGTGATATATATAGTTATTAGAACAAACATATCATATATATACACACATCAGTCCATCCACAACACACATATATGTGTAGTATATATATATATATATATATATATCTGTGTGTAGTACATATAGATATATGTGTATCTATGTGTGTGTGTGTGTGTGTGTGTATTATATATACATATGTATGTGTATATATATGTGTGTGTGAGTGTAGTATATATATATATATATATATACATGTGTGTGTAGTGTGTAGTATATAAATCAGTGTACATATACGCTAAGAACTGCATAAACTGATAAATGTGTATATGGTTATATACATCAATGTCTATAGAAATATATATATCAGTGTACATATACGCTAATAACTGTATAACCTGATAATAAATGTATATATGGTCATCTACATCAACGTAGATAGAAATACATATATTAGTGCACTGTATATATATGTTATGTAGTTACACACACATCAGTACATACACATCATATATATATAGACATCACGCACACACACATCGATGTATTTTTTACACACAAATAGCTGTATATAGAGCTGATAACTAATGTAATGTACGGTTATATGCATCAATATAAATATATATATACTGATAACAATGGTATATATTGTTATACATCAATACGTACACAAAATAGGCTAATAACTCTATATATCACTGATAATAAATAATGGCCTTATACATTAGCGTTTATGTAAACACTTTATACAATTGCATATGAGTGTACGTATATAAATATCAGTGTACATATGCATTAATAACTGTATAAATTGATAATAAGTGTCTATTTGGTAATATATATCACGCCATATAGAAATGTATATATGAAGTTATTAATGCGTAAGGGTGCATGTGCGTGTGCATATATAACTGATAGCAAGTATATATACATTGATATATATGACCATATATACACTTATGACTAGTCTATACAGGTTTTTACGTATATGTACATAGATTTACATACACACACACACACACACACACACACACATATATATATATATATATATATATATATATATATATATATATATATATATATATATATATATATATATATATATATATATTTATACTACACATATATGCATGTTGTGTATGGACTGATGTGTATATATACGATATTTTATTCATATATGTATACACTTGTTTGATATCAGTTAATATATTTATCAATATATATATATATATACACTCATATGCGCACTTAGATGAACCCTTACGCGTTGATAAGTATGCAAATAATATGTAAGTGCATTCTATGTACAGTGCTATGTATGACCATAAAGACACTTATAGACAGTTTACATATAATACAATGTTTATATATATGATATATATATATTGATATGTTTATATGTATATGTATACACTTGCTATCAGTTATATATACCCTGATAAACGCACGCACATGCACCCTTATACATTGATATGTTCATACATACATTTCCATATACCTGATATATATGTCCATATAGACTCTTATTATCAGTATATGTACACTAATATGTATATACGCACACTCATAAGCATATGTATAATGTGTTTATAAATACACTAATCTATAAGACCATGTATATACTTATTATCAGTGATATAGATAGTTATTAAAATAATTTGTGTACATATTGATGAATAACAATACATATCATTGTTTTTAGTGTATATATATACATTGATACATATAACCAAACAATAAAATATAAGCTAAATATAAGGTTGTTAATGTGTAAAAAATATAATGATATGTGTATGTGATGTCTGCATATATACGATGTGTATATACTGATATGTGTGTATGTGTAAAGTTCATAACTGCATATACACAGTGCACTAATATATATATTTCTATACATTGATGTATATGATCAATATGAATACTTATTATCAATTTATACAGTTATTAGTGTATATGTACACTAATTTATATACTAAACACACCCACTCACATACATATATATATATTTATATAAACTACACATATATGCATATTGTGTATTGACTGTTGAATGTATATTTACGATATAAATATATTGATATGTTTATACATGTATGCATACAGTTGCTTGCTGTCAGTAATACATAATAATTAATGTACATATATATTAATATGCGCATGCACATGCACCCTTACACGTTGATAAGTGCATATAAATTGTGTATGTCTGCACTAATACATGCAGTCTATATATACTAATATATATTACCATAAAGACACTTATTAGCAGTTTATATAGGCATATACAGTGTGTAATATCTAAGATATGTATATACTGATATGTTTATGTGTGTATGTATATACCTGCTATCTGTTATATATACATTGATATGCACATGCATATGCGCCCTTATGCATTGATAGTGCATACATACATTTCAATATACACTGAATGATATATACGACCATATAAGCACCTATTATCAGTTTATACAGTTATTAGCGTATATGTACACTGACATGTAGGCACACTGATATGCACATGTATATATACACTAATGTATAAGGCCTTGTATGTACTTATTATCAGTGATATATATAGTTATTAGCACTATTTGTATATATATTGATTTATAAAAATATATACCATTATTTATAAAAATATATACCATTATTTATAAAAATATATACCATTATTTTCAGTGAATATATATATATATATATATATATATATATATATATATACTGATGCATATAATCGTACAATACTTTAGTTATCAGCTATATATACAGTTGTTAGTGTGTAAAAAATACTTTGATATGTGTGTGTGGTGGCTGTATATATACGAAGTGTATATACTGAAATGGGTGTATGTATAAAGTGCATAAGTGTATAAATACGAAGCAAATTACATATATTCATATACACATTCATGTATATGCCCATATATACACTTACTATCAGCTTATACACACACATATATATATATATATATATATATATATATATATATATATATATATATATATATATATATATATATATATATATACTACACATAAGTGCATGTTATTAATGTATATATACACATGATATATGCATACGGATGCACCCTTACGCGTTGTTAAGTGCATATATATCGTGCATGTAGTATACCAATACATGCATTCTATATACACTGATATACATGACCATATAGATACTTATAAGCAGTATATATATATAGTGTGTATATATACGATATGTATATACTGATATGTTTGTGCGTGTATGTATACACTTGCTATCAGTTATATATACGTTGATATGTGGCAAATGCAACCTTACGCATTGCTAAGTTCAAACATATATTTTTACATGCACTGATATATATGACCATATAGACGCTTATTATCAGTTTAACATTTATTATCTGTTTACATAATTATAAATCTATGTGTACACTGATATGTATATACGTAAACCTATATGGATATGTATAAAGTGTTTATACATACACTAATGTAAAAGACCATTTATGTATATAGAATGCATGTATTAGTGTATACACAATATATATATATACACACATCAACGCGTAGTGGTGCATGTACGTGCGTATATCAGTGTATATATACATTGATAATTGTATTTAAGAGATAGCAAGCAAGTGTATACGTACATGTAAAACATATCAATATATACTTATTATATATATACTCACATCAGTCCATACATAACACGCATATATGTGTAGTATATGTATATATTTATATGTGTGCTTGTGTGTACGTTAATAACTATATAAATTGATAATAAGTGTATATATGGCCATATACATCATTGTATATGGAATGTTTGTATAAGTGCACTTTATATATGTAGTTATGCACTTTACACACACACGTATCAGTATATACACATGGTACATATATACAGACATCTACACACACACATCAATGTATTTTTTACACAATAATTGTATATATAGCTGATAATTAATGTATAGAATGGTTATATGCATCAGTATATACACTGAAAACAATGATATATATTGCGATACATCAATATGTATACAAATTGCGCAAATAACTATATATATCATATAGAATAAGTAATATAGGCTTATATATTAGTGTATAAATAAATACTTTATATATATGCATATAAGTATGCGTATATATATATCAATGTAGATATACGCTAATAACTGTATAAAATGATAATAAATGTGTATAAGGTCATATATATCAGTGTATATAAAAATATATGTATGAACCTATCAATACGTAAGGGTACATGTGTGTGCACATGTCAACGCATATATCACTGATTATTAGTTTATACAATAATAAAATATATGTACATGGATTTATATACAACACAGACACACACACATGCGTGTTGTGTATAGATTGATGCATACGATATGTTTATGCGTGTATATATACAATTGCTTGCTATCAGTTATATACAATTGTCAATGTATATATATACATAGATATGCGCACGTAGATGCACCTTTTCACGTTAATAAGTGTATATAATTGTGTAAGCATGTATGTATACACTAATACAAGTATTTTATACAGTAATATATAGACAACTTATTAACAGTATATACTGATATATTTATGCGTGTAATGTATACACTATCAGTTATATATAGCCTGATATGCGCACGCACATGCACCCTAACACATTGATAAGTTCATACATACATTTCTATATACACCGATATATGACTATATGGACACTTATTATCAATTTATATAGTTACAAGCGTATATGTACATGGATATGTATATACGCACACTCAATAGCGTATGTATAATGTGTTTATATATATATATATATATATATATATATATATATATATATATATATATATATACACTAATCTATAAGACCATGTATCTACTTATTATCAGTTATACATACAGTTTTTAACACAATTTGTATAATTACTGATGTATATACCATGTATATACTTATTATCAGTTATACAATTTTTACACATATTGATGTATAACAATAAATACCAATATTTTCAGTGTATATATATATATATATATATATATATATATATTGATGCATATAACCATACAATACATTATTTAACAGCTATATATACAGTTATTAGTGTGCAAAAAATATATTGATATGTGTGTGTGTTTGTGATGTCTATATTTATACGATTGTATATAATGATATGTGTATGTGTAAAGTTTATAACTATATATATATATACAATGCACTATATACATTTCTATATACAGTGTATGTGTAACTAATACATGCATTTTATATACACTGATATATATGACCATAGAGACACTTACTAGAAATTTATATATACATATATATATATATATATATATATATATATATATATATATATATATATATATATATATATATATATATATATACGATATGTATAAATAAGATATATATATATACTGATATATTTATGTGTGTATGTATACACTTGCTATCAGTTATACACACTGATATGTGCATGCACATGCACCGCTACGCATTTGTACATACATTTATATATACATTGTTATATATGACCATATAGAAACTTATTATCAGTTTATACAGTTATTAGCACATATATTATGATATATATGCACACTCAGCATATATAAACTTATATATAAAGTGTTTCTAAATACACCAATGTATAAGACCATGTATATACTTATTATACAGAGTGCTAGCACAGTTATTAGCACAATTTGTGTACGTATTGATTTGTTGAAATATATAACATTATATTAAGTGAATATATATATATATATATATATATACTGATGCATATAACCATACAATACATTAATTATCAACTATATATATAGTTATTAGAGTGTAAAAGATACATTCATATGTGTGTGTGTGAGGTCAGTATATATATGTTAATAACTGTATAAACTGATATAAGTGTCTATATGGTCATATATATCAGTGTATATAGAAATGTACGTATGCACTACCAATGAGCGCATATCAGTGTTTATAAATACCTTGACAATTGTATAAAACTGATAGCAAGCAATTGTATACATACTCTTATAAACATATTAATATATACATATCGTATATACACCCATATCAGTCCATATATAACCTGCAAATATCTGTAGTATATATATCTAAGTGTGAGTGTGTGTGGTGTAAGTGTTAGTGTCAGTGTGTGTGTGTGTGAGTGAGTGTGAGTGTGAGTGTGAGTATGAGTGTGTGTGAGCGTGAGTGTGAGTGTGTGTGTAGTATAAAATCAGTGTACCTATACGTTAATAACTGTATAAACTGATAATAAGTATATATATGATCATGTACATCAATGTGTATACACACATAACAGTATGTACACATTGTATATAGACAGACATCACACACACACATATCAATGTACCTTTTACACACTAATAACTGTAAAAATAGCTAATAACTAAGGTATTATATGGTTATATGCATCAATATATAAAACACTGAAAACAATGGTATATAATGTTATATATTAATACATACACAAATTATGCTAATAATTGTATATATCACTGATAATAAGTATATTCATGGTCTTATACATTAGTGTATATATAAACCTTTTATATATATGCATATGAGTGTGCATATATACATATTAATATACATATACACTAATAACAATATAAACTGATAATAAGTGTCTATATGGTCAGATATATCACTGTAAATAGATATGTATATATGTACTATCATTGCATAAGGGTACATATGCGTGCACATATCAAGGCATATAAAATTGATAGCAAGTTTATACATACACGCATAAACATATCAGTATATACATACCGTATATATGCGCACAATATATATAGACAAACCGTTAATAAGGGTTTATATGGTCATATATAATAGTGTATATAGAATGCATGTATTAGTGTATACATACACAATATATATGCACTTATCAACGCATAAGGGTGCAAGTGCGTGCGCATATCAGTAGATATATATATTGATAATTGTGCACAACTGATAGCAAAGAACTGTATACATACACGCATAAAGTCTGTACACAACACTCATTTATGTGTAGTATATATTTCTGCGAGTGTAAGTGTGAGTTTGAGTTTAACTGAGTGTGAGTGTGTGAGTGTGTGTGTTTGTCTTATACAAATCAGTGTACAAATACGTTAATAAAAGTGTAAATTAATATTAAGTGTATAAATGGTTATATATATCAATGTACATAAAAATGTATATATTAGTCTACTATATATATACAGTTATGCACTTTATGCACAAATATATCAGTATATATACTTTGTATATATACTGACATCACACACACACATCAATGTATTTTTTATACACCAATAACTCTGTATATAGCAGATAACTAATGTGTCGTATGGTTATATGCACCCTTATATATATTTACACTGAAAACAATGATATATATTGCTATACATTAATACGTATTGCTACATACGCGTGGGCAAATCAATGTATATATTACATATAGCAAGTTTATATGTACACACATAAACATATCAATATATAGATATTGTATAAATATACACACCGTATAAATATATACATCTAAATTGTTAACAAGTGTCTACATGGTTATATATCAGTGTATATAAAGACATGTATTAATGTATATATACACAGTATAAACCAATCAATATATACATATCGTATATATACACACATCAGTCCATACACAATACACATATATGTGTAGTACATATATATATGTGAGTGTGAGTGTGAGTGTGAGTGTGAGTGTGCGTGAGTGAGTGCGTGAGTGAGCGTGAGTGTGAGTGTGAGTGTGTGCGTGAGTGAGTGTGAGTGTGTGTTGTATATAAATCAGTATATATACACGTCAATAACTATATAAACTGATAATAAGTGTATATATGACCATATACATCAAAGTATATAGAAATGTATTTATTAGTGCATGGTATATATACAGTTATGCATTTACACCTACACACATATAAGTATATTAAAATTATATTTCTTAATAATATTTAAAGATGGCATCTAATTTGATTGTTGAGCCTCAGCTTTATACAAACTGCACCCAATAAGTATATACATGGTCTTATACATTAGTGTATATATAAACTCTTTATATATATGCATATGAGTACGCAAATATACATACCAGTGTACATAAACGCTAATTATAAACTAACAAAAAATGTTTATATAGTCATATTTATCAGTCTATATAGAAATGTATGTATGCACTATCAATGCATAGGGGTGCATGTGGATGTGCATGTGCATGATAGTGTATATACAACTAATAGCAAGTTTATACATAAACTCATAAACATATCAGTATATATACATATCGTATATATACACCCTGTATATGAATATAAATTGCGAATAAGTGTTTATATGGTCATAAATATTAGTGTATATAGAATGCATGTATTAGTATATATGCATTTATCAAGTCGTAAGTGCATATCACTGTACATATAATTGATAGCATATTTATACATACACGCATAAATGTATTAGTATAAACATATCATATGTATACACACTGTATATATATAAACAACAAATAAGTGTATATGGTCATATATATCCGTGTATATAAAATACATGCATTAGTGTATACATACATAGTAAATAGGCACCTATCAACGCGTAAGGGTGCATGTGCATGCGCGTAGCAGTGTATATATACATTGATAATTGTCTATATCTGATAGCAAGAAACTGTATACATACACGCATAAATATATCAGTTTATGCATATCGTATATATACACATACCAGCCCACACACAATACGCATATGTGTGTAGTATCTATAACTATGAGTGTGAGTGAGTGTGTGTGTGTTTGTGTGTGTGTGAGTGTGTGTGTGTGAGTGTGAGTGTGAGTGAGTGTGTGTGTGTTTGTGTGTGTGTGAGTGTGTGTGTGTGAGTGTGAGTGTGAGTGTAAGTGTGTGTCTATGTGTCGGTGTGTGTGAATGAGTGTGTGTGTGACTGTGAGTGTGAGTGTGAGTGTGTAGAATATAAATCAGGGTACATATATGTTGATAACTTTATAAACTGATAATAAGTATATATATAGCCATATACATCAATGTATATAGAAATGTATAAATTAATGCACTGTATATATACACATATGCACTTTACACGCACATATAGTATCTATACATTCATTATACACACACATATACATATCAATGTATTTTTTACAAACTAATAACTGTATATAAAACTGATAACTAATAACTGTATATATATATATATATATATGCATCAGTGTATATATACACAGAAAACTATGGTATATATGCATCAGAAAACAATCGTTTACATATATGCAGCAGTATATATATATACACAGAAAACAATACATGCATAAATTGTGCTAATAATTTGTACACAAATTGTGCTAATAAGTATATATCTCTGATAATAAGTATATGTCTGGTCTTATACATTAGTATATACATAAACCCTTTATAAATATGCATATGAGTACGCGTATATACATATCAGTGTACATATACACTAATAATAAACTGATAAAAAGTATCTATATAGTCATAGTTATTATTAGTGTATATAAAAATGTATGTATGCACTATCAATGCGTAAGGGTGCATGTGCATGTGCATGTGCATGTGCATGATAGTGTATATATAACTGATAGCAAATTTATACATATCGGTATATACATATCATATATATACACACTGTATGTGAATATAAACAACGAATAACTGTTTACATGGTCATAAATATCAGTGTATATAGAATGCATGTATTAGTATATAGGCACTTATCAACGCGTAAGGGTGTATGTGCGTGCACATATCAGTGCATATATATTGATAATTGTATATAACTCACAACAAGCAATTGTATACATAGATGCAGAAACATATCAGTATATACATATCGCATATATACACACATCAATCCATACACAGCATGCATATATGTATAGTATAATTTACTCATTAATAATGGTATAAATTGTTAATAACTAATGCATTGAATGGTTATATGCATCAGTAGATACACTGAAAACAGTGGTATGTATTCCTATACATCAATATGTATACAAATTGTGGTAATTATTGTATATATCATTGATAATAAGTATATACATGGTCATATAAATAAACACTTTATACATAAGCATATGATGTGCATATATACATATGAGTATATACGCGCAAATAACTGTATAAACTGATAATAAGTGTCTATGTGGGCATATATATTGGTGTATATAGAAATGATGAAATTATCAATGTGTAAAGGTGCATGTGCGTACGCATATCAGCGTCTATATAACTGATAGCAAATGTGTATATATTGATGTATATGACCATATATACACTTATAATCAATGTCAGTTATTAGCATATATTTACACTGATTTATATACTACACACATATACACGTATATATACTACACATATATACGTGTTGTGTATGGACTAATGTGTGTACATATACGATATGCTGATGCGTGTATATACACACTTGCTATTAGGTGTATATAATTATCAATGTATATATATATACTGATATACGCGCTTACATGCACCCTTGTACATTGATAAGTGAATATATACTGTGTACATATATTGATACATACAGTTATTAAAACAATTTGTGTACATATTGATTTATAACAATACATACCATTGTTTTCAGTGTATATATATACTAATGCATAAAACCATATAGAAAATTAGTTATCAGCTATATATACAGCTATTAGTATGTAAAAAGTACATTGATATGTCTGTGTGTATGATGTCTGCATATATACGATGTGTATATATTGATGTGTGTATGTGTAAAGTTCATAACTACATATATATAGTGCACTAATATATATACATTGATGTATATGATCATATAAACATTTATTATCAATTTATATTGTAACTAGCATATATGTAAACTAATTTATATACTACACACACACACACACATATATATATATAAACTATGCATATATATGTGTTGTGTTTGGATTGTTGAGTGCATACATTTACGAGATGTATATACTGATATGTTATGTGTGCATTTATACAGTTGTTTACTATCAGTTATATACAATAATTAATGAATATATACACTGATATGCGTACTCACATGTGCCCTTGCACGTTGATACGTATATATATACTGTGTACATGTACACTAATACATGTATTTTGTATACACTGATATATATGCCTATAGAGACACTTATTAGTAGTTTATATATAGTGTGTTTATGTATGATATGTATATACAGATAGGTTTACGCTTGTGTATGTATACACTTGCTATCAGTTATATATATGCTGATATGCGCATGCATATGCACCATTACGCATTCATAAGTTCATACATACTTTTCTATATACACTGATATCTATGACCATATAGACACTTATTATCAGTTTATATAGTTATTAGCGTTTATGTACACTAATATGTATATACGTACACTCATATGCATATGTATAACGTGTTTACATATACACTAATATATAAGACCATTTATATACTTATTATCAGTGATATATAGAGTTATAAGCACAAACATATCATACACATACACACATAAGACCATACAAAATACATACATATATGTGGTATATATATATGTGCATGTATAGTACATAAATCAATGTATATATACGCTAATAACTATATAAACTGATAATAAGTATATACATGGTCATATACATCAATGTATATAGAAATATATATATTAGTGTTATATAAACAGTTATAAATCAGTCTGCATATACGCTAATAACCGTATATATTGATAATATGTATACATATGGTAATCTACATCAATGTATATATAAATGTATATATTAGTGTACTGTATGTATACAGTTATGCAGTTTATACATACTGTTAGTACATATACATCGTATATATACGGACATCATACACACACACATATCAATGTACTTTTTACACACAAATAACTATATATATAACTGATAACTAATGTATAGTAATGACATCAGTATATATATACACAAAAAACAATGATATATATTGCTATACAATAATACCTACATAAAATGTGCTAATAACTGTAAATATCATTGATAGGTATTACATATTAGTACGTATATACATATCAAAGTACAAATATGTTAATAACTTTATAAACTGATAATAAGTATCTATATGATAATATAACTCACTGTATATAGAAATGTATGTATGAACTTATCAATGCATTTGCGTACGCATATTAGCGCATATATAACTGATAGTAAGTGTATATATATTAATTTATATGACCATATATATACTTATAACCAGGTTGTATAGTTCTTAGCGTATATGTATATTAATTTATATACTACACACATACATATATATATATATACTATATACATATATATGCATGTTGCGTATGGACTGATGTGTATATATACGTCATGTTTATGCTTGTATGCATACACTTGCTTGCTATACATTGTATATACATACTAATATGTGTATATAGATACACCCTTACGCATTGATAAGTGCATATATACTGTGTATGTCTGTATCTATACACTAACACATGCATTCTATGTGTATTGATATATATCACTATATAGATACTTATTAGCAGTTTACAATATATATACAGTATTTATATATACGATATGTATATACTGATATGTTTATGTACCTTGATATGAGGACACATGCACTGTTATGTATTGAAAAGTTCATACATATATTTCTATATACACTGATATATATGATCATATAGACACTTATTGTCAGTTTATACAGTTATTAACATATATGTACATTGATATGTATATACCTACACTCATATGCATATGTATAATGTATTTACATATATACTAATACATAAGACCATGTATATACTTATTATCAGTGATAGATACAATTATTAAAACAATTTATCTACATAATGATGCATAATAACAACACATACTACTATTTTTAAGTGTATGTATATGAATTACTTATACATTTATTAGTGTGTAAAAAATACATTGATATCTGTATGTGATGTTTGTATATATACAATGCGTATATACTGATATGTGTGTATGTGTAAAGTTCATCACTGCATATATACAGTGCATTAATATATACATACAGTGTATTAATATATACATTTCTATATACATTTGTGTAACATGATCATATAACTACGTATTATTAATTTATACAATTACTAGCGTATATGTACACTGATTTATATACTACACACACACGCACATGCATATATGTTTATATATATAAACTACACATATATGCGTGTTGTGTATAGACTATTGTGCGTATAAATACGATATGTATATACTGATATGTTTATACGTGTATGTATAAACTTGCTTGTTATCAGTTATATACAATAGTCAATGTTATAAACACTGATATGCGTTGGCACATGCACGCTTACGAGTTGATAAGTGCATATATAATGCGTATCTGTACACTAATATTATGCATTCTACATACATTGATATATATGACCATAGAGAGACTAATTAGCAGTTTATATATATATACAGTATGTAATATCTAAGATATGTATATACTGATATGTTTATGTGTGTATGTATATACCTGCTATCAATTATATATACATTGATATGCACACACACATGCACCCTTATATATTGGTAGTGCATACATACATTTCTATATACACAGATTGATATATATACACACTGCATATATATATATATAAACTGCTAATATGTGTTGATATGGTCATATATATCAACGTATATAGAATGCTTGTATTAGTGTAAATATACACAATATATATGTACTTATCAATGTGTAATGGTGCATGTACTGTATATACATGCATATTATATATAACTAATAGCAACCAACTGTATACATACATGCATAAACATATCAGTATATACATATTGTACATATACACGCATATATGTGTAGTATATATCAGTGAATGTGTGTGAATGTGAGTGTGTGTCTAAGTTCAAGTGTGAGTGTATGTCTGTGTAGTATATAAATCAGTGTATATATACGTTAATAACTGTATAAACTGATAATAAGTTTATATAGGATCATATAGATCAATGTATATAAAAATATATAGATTAGTGCACTACATAAATAGAAACATCACATACACACACACATCAACGTATTTTATACACACTAACAAATGTATATATAACTGATAACTAATGTACTATATGGTTATATGCATTAGTATATATATATAAATTGAAAATAATGACGTATGTTGCTATAGATCAACAAGTACCCAAATTGTGCTATTAACTGTATATATCACCGATAATAAGTATCTACATGGTTTTATACATTAATGTATATATAAACCCTTTATACATATGCATATAAGTGTGCATATACGCTAATAACTGTATAAATTGTATGTATGCACATATACGCTAATAACAACATAAACTGATAATTAGTGTCTATATGGTCATATATATCAGTGTATATAGAAATGTATGTATGCACTACCAATGCGTAAGGATCATGTGCATGTGCATATCAGTGTATATATAACTGATAGCAAGTGTATACATATATATACATAAACATATCAGTATATATCTTATATATACAAACTGTATATATACATATATATAAACTGTTAATTAGTGTTTATAAGGTCATATATGTTAATATATATAGAAAGTAGATATTAGTTAATATATACACAGTATATATGCACTTATCAGCGCGTAAAGGTGCATGTACATATACGAATAAACATATCAGTATATACATATCGTATATATACAACATGCATATATGTATAATACATCTATGAATGTGAATGTAAGTGCGATTGTGAGTGTGAGCGTGTGTGTGAGTGTGTAATATATAAATCAGTGTACATATATGTTAATAACTGTAAAAACCGATAATATGTGTATATATGATCAATATAAATAATGTATATAAAAATGTAAGATTAGTGCACTACAAAAATACAAACGTCACACACACTCTCACAGACACATCAATGTATTTTTTACATACTAAGAACAGTATATATAGCTGATAACTAACATACTGTATGGTTATATGCATCAGTATATATATATATATATATATATATATACATTGAAAAAAATGGATATGTTGCTATACATCAATACATACATAAATTATGCTACTAACTGTATAAATATCACTGATAATAAGTATATACATGGTCTTTTACATTAGTGTATATATAAACCCTTTATACATATGCATATAAGTGTACATATACATTAATATCTGTATAAACAGTATGTAAGCAAATATACGCTAATTACTGTATAAACCCTTTATACATATGAGTGTATATAAAAATGAATGTATCTGTGTATATAGAAATTAATGTATGCACTACCAATATGCAAAGGTACATGTGTGTGCGCATATCAGTGTATAAATAACTGATAGCAAGAGTATATATACACACACATAAACATATCAGTATATACGTATATTATATATACACACTGCATATATATATATATATATATATATATATATATATATATATATATATATATATATATATATATATATATATATATATATATAAACTGCTAATAAGTGTCTCTATGGTCATATATATCAGTGTATATAGGATTCATGTATTATTGTACACAAACAAAGTATATATGCACTTAACACGTAAGGGTGTATGGGCGTGCGCATATCAATGTATATGTACATTTATAATTGCATACAACTGATAGCAAGAAACTGTATACAAACTTGCATAAACATATCAGTATACACATATCGCATATATATACACACATCAGTCCATACACAACACGTAAATACATGTAGTATATATATCTATGAGTTTGAGTGTGTATGAGTGCGAGTGCGAGTGCTAGTGTGAGTGAGCGTGAGTGTGTGTGTAGTACATGAATCAGTGTACATATACGTTAATAATTGTATAAATTGATACATCAATGTATAAAGAAATATTTATATTAGTGCATTGTCTAAATATGGTTACTTACTTTACACACACACATCAATATATACACATCGTATATATACAGACATCACACACACACAAATATCAACATATTTTTTACACGTTAGTAACAATATATATAGCTGATAACTAACGTATTTCTTTTTATGCATCAATATATATATATATATATATATACATAGAAAACAATGCTATATATTGCTATACAGCAATACGTATACAAATTGTGCTAATAATTTGGTATATATCACTGATAATAATACATGGCCTTAAACAATAGTGTATATATAAACCCTTTATACATATGCATATGAGTGTTCTTATATACACACATCAGCACAAACACAACACACACATATATGTAGTATATATATCTGTGAATGTGAGTGAGTGTGAGTGTGAGTCTGAGTGAGTGTGTGTGATTGTCTATGTATGTGTGAATGTGTAAGTGAGAGTGTGCGTGTGGGTGTGTGTGAGTGTGTGAGTGTGTATAGTATATAAATCAGTGTACAAATACTAACTATATAAACTGATAATAAGAGTATATATAGTCATGTACATCAATGACATTAGTGCAACATATATACACGATAATAACAATATAAACTGATAATAAGTATCTATATGGTCATATATATCAATATATATATAAATGTATGTACGCACTATCAATGCCTAAGGATGCATGTATGTACGCATATCAAGTGTATATATCATTGATAGCAAGTTTATACATACCTGCATACACAAAGTATATATATACTGTTGATAAGTGTCTACATGGTTATATATATCAGTCCATATAGAATGCATGTTTTAGTGAATCCATACATAGTATATCAGCACTTATCAACGCGTAAGGGTGCATGTGCGGGCGCATAACAGTATATATATACATTGACAATTGTATATTACAAATAGCAAGCAACAATATACATACATGCACAAAACATATCTGTCACACCCCAAGAATTTACAATACTGTTATTCTTGAGATGTGACAAACCAAACATATATACATCTATTGATAGGACAAATTTACAGTGGCGAGGTCTTACAAAGTAACAAAAGAAAGCTAGCACAACAACAATATCTTCCAAGGTTGATCTTGACTTGCACTCAAAGTGAATCCGCAGTTATCTTGAAAAAAGGTTTACCATAGTTTGATGAGTTTGGCTACTCAGTAAGTGATCATCATAATCCTAAAAATAATCATGATTGAAAGATATCAATATTTTCCAAAATGAGATCTATTAACAGAAATACATCAACAGTTTCACTTTCAATAAATGCATAATTAAGTATAATCCGAGTAATTGAAATGCTTATAACACGTTTAACGGCAGTGCATAATTCAAAGGATTTCACAAAATACCCTACTGGCGTCCCAAGTAGGTCACCTATATACCCCATCAGCGTCCTAATGGGTCCACTTAATCCCTATCGGCGTCCCAGATAGGTCCACTTAATCCCTGCAGATCCACTTATACCTTACCGGCGTACCGGATGAGTCCACTTAATCCCTACCGGCGTCCCAGATAGGTCCACTTATACCTCACCGGCGAACCGGATGAGTCCACTTGCATACTTAAATTATTTCTAAATCTCTTTAAACATTCGAAAGCAGCAATATCATGTACTTAACATATCACTGAAATCATTAATATGAATTTCACTTAAACCATTAATAACAGTCACTCTCTATAACATTTCAAAAATAACCAATCAAATATTTTGGGCTCAAATTTAGAAAGGTAGCAGTTTGTAAAGGCATTCTAGCATAATTGCCAATTTAATATGTATAGAAAAACTCTTATAGAAATTCAAGAATACGGAATTATCACAATTTATGGGATATCAATCCACAAATAAACATTTCACAACAATACTATAATCAATTGCAAAAATGTCAATTTTTAACTAATAAGGCAGTCATTTGCACATGAATTTTACAATGTCTAAATATTCAAAACAGTAGAAAGAAATATCACAATTTTACTAAAAGCAGAAATATCACATTTATTTCTAACAATAGACAAGAAAAATAAATAAATTTATTTTTCTAATTTACAGCATTCAAAATTTCTAACATAGATAAAATATCACACTTTTTATTAAAAAGATTATTTTTCAAGATAATGAGGTCACGTGCGCATAAAATTTATCGCGCCTAAAATTCATGATAATAAGCAGAAATAATTATTTCATTTTATTTTTAAAAAGAATGGATTATTTTTCGAGACAATGAGGTCACTTACACAAAACTTATAAAATAAAGATCCTAGACGGAAATATCACTATTTATTAAAAACAGACTATTTTTCAGGAAGACGATGTCACTTACCTAAAATATTCGAGAAGGAGCTTCCGATAAGAATTCGGCTAGAGAGAGAGAGATAAGAGGCCTTAGACCAGTACACAAGAAAAGTATTGTATTGTGCACATATACCCCTTTAATGAAGAAAGCAAAGGTTATTTGAAAAAAAACGAACAAGAGTTGGTTTCCTCGTACTCGGAAAGAAGTTGCAGAAACCAAAATAGAGGCTAGGGTTTTAAATGTTTAGAGAGAGAGAAAGTCCTCGTACACATAAAGAAGTTGCAGAAACCATAATAGGGGCTAGGGTTTTAAATGTTTAGAGAGAGAGAAAGAGGAATAAAAAGAAAACACCTCAATGCAAGGTGTTGATTAAAGGAGTGTTGTTGTAAAACTTTATGGTGGTGGACCTAAAGTTCACCCAAGTAAAATTGAACCCTCAAATATATTAACAATAATATCTTTTATTTATTGTTAATATAAAAGCAACAATATCCTAACGGTATATTAGTATTATGATTATTATTATTATCATTACTAATACATACTTATTATTTTATTTATTTATTTATTTATTTTATTTTATTAATTTTGTTTATTTATTTATTTCTGTTAACAACATTAATATTATTATTATTATTATTATTATATATATATATTTTTGAAATTTTAGGATTGTTACATTCTTCCTCCCTTATAGAAATTTAGTCCTCTAAATTTGTGTACCTTATTACTGAAAAAGATAGGGGTATTTTTCTCTGATTTCGTCTTCTCGTTCCCAAGTCAACTCTTCTCTTGAATGGTACTGCCATAATACACGGACCAAAAGAATCTCCTTTATACGCAACACTTGCACCCTTCTATCCAGTATTAAAATTGGCTGCTCAATGAAGGATAGGTCCTTCCTGATCGGTAAAGGTTCATATTTTAAGATATGGGATGGGTCGGGCTGATATTTTCGTAGAGAAGATACATGGAAGACATTATGGACGTTTGCCAATTCGGGTGGTAAGGCAAGTCTATAAGCGACACCTCCGATTCTTTCCAGGATTTCAAATGGTCTGATGTAACGTGGGCTCAACTTTCCTTTCTTGCCGAATCTCATAATGCGCTTTATTGGTGAGATTTTTAGGAAAACTCGATCACCTTCCTCAAATTCAAGATCTCTCCTTCGGTTATCGGCATAACTCTTTTGCCGACACTGAGCTGTCCTGAGCCTTTCACGAATTAATGCTATTTTATCTATGGTTATCTGGACAATTTCTGGCCCCAAAAGCTTTCTTTCACCAACCTCGTCCCAACATATAGGTGACCTGCATTTCCTTTCATACAGGGCTTCATATGGTGCCATCTGAATACTGGCTTGGAAGCTATTATTATAAGCAAACTCAATCAGGGGTAAATGGTCATCCCAGCTTCCTGTAAGGTCAATAACATAGGCCCTCAGCATATCTTCCAAGGTTTGGATGGTCCTCTCCGATTGTCCATCAGTTTGGGGGTGAAAGGCAGTACTAAAGGTGAGTCTCGTCCCCATGGCTGACTGTAGTCTAGCCTAAAATTTAGAAGCAAATCGAGTATCCCTGTCCGATACAATACTGACAGGAACTCCATGCAACCGCAATATTTCCTTAATGTACAACTGAGCCAGTCGATCCAAAGTGTATGTCGTGCGAATCGGTACGAAGTGGGCAGCTTTGGTCAACCGGTCCACAATGACCCAAATGCTATCATGTCTTGAATTTGTTCTAGGCAAGCCAGAGACATAATCCATAGAGATGTGCTCCCACTTCCATTCTGGCACGGGTAAAGGCTGCAACAACCCAGCGGGCCTTTGATGTTCAGCTTTTACTTGCTGGCATGTTAGGCATTTAGACACAAATAGTGTTACCTCTTTTTTCATATTATTCCACCAAAAGATTTTCTTTAGGTCCTGATAAATTTTAATACTTCCGGGATGTATCGTATAACGAGAATGATGTGCTTCTTCTAAGATTACTTTCTTTACACTCTCATCATTCGGGACACAAACCCGACCTTTAAATCTTAGCAAATCCTCACTACATATAGAGAATTCATCTCTCTTTCCTTGCTTCACCTCTTCTATAATTGTTATAAGCTGAGGGTCTTTCTTTTGTGCCAATCGAATCTGTTGGATTAATTGGGGTTCCGCCTTAATGTTGGCAATCATACTTACCACAACATTAATGGACGGAGTTGGATGCCAATCCACTATTTCCTCTAACAATCGCATTTCTTGGATCATTAGATGAGCTAAGACTCCCGTAGATTTTCTACTTAGAGCGTCTACCACAACGTTAGCTTTTCCTGAATGATAATGGATTGTACAATCATAATCTTTTAAGAAATCCATCCATCTTATCTGTCGCATATTTAAATCCTTCTGAGAAAAAAGGTATTTCAAACTCTTATGATCCGTGTATATTACGAATTGCTCACCATATAGATAATGCCTCCATATGTTCAAAGCGAATACTATTGCAGCTAGCTCCAAATCATGAATTGGATATTTTTTCTCATATTCTTTCAACTGTCTGGATGCATATGCCACTACTTTCCCATATTGCATTAATACACAGCCCAAACCTTTATGTGAAGCATCACTATAAATCACAAATCCCCCACTCCCCTCAGGAATAGTTAAAATAGGTGCTGAAGTTAATCAAACTTTTAGTTCTTGAAAACTCTCCTCACATTCACTTGTCCACTCAAATTTTACATTTTTCTGTGTCAATCGAGTCAATGGGGTTGCGATTCGAGAAAATCCTTCTACAAATTTTCTGTAATATCCTGCCAATCCCAAAAAGCTTTGAACTTCAGTCACATTACTTGGTTGTTTCCAATTAACAACGGCTTCAACCTTTGAAGGATCAACTGATAGACCTTCCTTTGATATAACATGTCCTAAAAATGTCACTTGTTCAAGCTAAAATTCACATTTATTAAGTTTGGCATACAATTTATTTTCTCGTAATATTTGCAATACCATTCTTACATGCTGCTCATGTTCCTTCTGATTCTTGGAATAAATTAAAATATCATCGATGAATACCACAAAAGATTCGATTCATCAAATCCATAAATGCAGCCAGTGCATTGGTTAATCCAAAAGGCATGACTAAAAATTCATAATGGCCATACCTTGTTCTGAAAGCTGTCTTGGGAACATCTTCACTTTTAATCTTAAGCTGATGGTATCTAGATCTAAGATCAATTTTTTAAAACACTTGTGATCCTTGTAATTGATCAAATAAATCATCAATTCTAGGTAATGGATACGTATTTTTCACTGTCACTTGATTCAACTGTCTATAATCAATACACAATCTCATAGTCCCATCTTTCTTTTTGACAAACAGTACTGGAGCACCCCAAGGTGACACACTGGGCTTGATAAAACCTTTAGCTAATAATTCTTCCAATTGTTGTTTCAGTTCTTTAAGTTCTGCAGGAGCCATTCTGTAAGGTGCCTTAGAAATTGGTGCTACCCCTGGCAATAATTCAATGGAGAATTCAATTTCCCTGTCACGCGGTAATCCTGGCGATTCTTCTGAAAAAACGTCGGGAAATTCTCGGATAATCGGAGTGGTATCCAAATTTATTTCTTCCTTCCTATCTTCTTTGATATAGGCAAGAAAGCCTTGACACCCTTCTCGAAGGAGGCGATTAGCTCGAATACAAGAGATTAAATATGATGGGGAGTCTTCTTTGACACCATTGAAGTAAAATACTGGTTGATTCGGAATACTAAAGGTAACAATTTTCTTATAACAATCAATACTTGCATGGTATACAGAAAGTCAATCCATGCCTAAGATTACATCAAAATCTTGAATTTCCAGGAGTATTAAATCAACCCTTTTCTTCTATCTTTATTACACATGATTTGTACACTATATTGGTGTTAATTGAATCTCCCATCGTTGTGGCTACCTCTAGAATGTATTCTAATTGTTCTGGTTCTACCTTTAAGTGACATGCAAAGTGTTGTGACACAAATGAATGAGTAGATCCAGGATCAATCATAACATGAGCTCCTTTTTGGAAGATAGTAAGAGTACCTTGGATCACTGATTTTGAGGCCTGAGCGTCTTGCTCGGTAATCGCAAATACTCTTCCCTTCATCTGAGGCTTTGGAGCAATCTCTCCGTGCTTTGGAAGCTGTTGTATCTGTAAGCTAGGACATTGTCTAATCTGGTGTCTCAATTTTCCACACTTAAAACAGGCTCCGGTATTCCAATAACAAGGGCTTGATCCATGATTTTTCTCACATTTTCTATATGGTTCTATTGGGTTTTGAAATGGCGAGGGCCTTGGCTTCTTGTTTGACCTTTCAAACTGTTGTCGATTAGATGATGTAGGTCTAACATGACTGTTCTGATTTTTCGTCTTTTGGTAATCTTCAAAATTTTTTTCGACAATTTGGGCACAATCTACTATTTCAGCATAAGTTCTTAATTTCAAGACTGATATTCTGCTTCTAATAGCTGGCCTGAGACCCCTTTCAAATTTCTTCACCTTTCTTGCCTCATTGTTAATCATATGTGGTGCAAACCTGGCCAACTCAGTAAACTTGGCCTTGTTCTGTGCTACTGTCATATTTCCTTGGATTAATTCTAGAAACTCCATTTCTTTTTGGTCTCGAATAAAATCTAGGAAATACTTTTCATTAAATGCCTCTAGAAATACTTCCCAAGTCAAGGTTTTATTTTCTTTGACCAATACTCCTTTTGCCATTCGCCACCAGTGTTGTGCCTCACCTTCTAACATAAAAACTGCCAAGGCCACCTTCCTATCATCAGGACATTCCATAACCTTGAATATTTTTTCCAATTGCATAATCCATCCCTCGGCTTCCAGTGGGTTTACAGCACCCTTAAAAGAAGGTGGGTTTAATTTCTTAAATTGTTCGATATTACTCCCACCATTTCCTGTAACTGACTGCCTGGGTGGATTGTTGTTTTCCATCTGATGTTGCATTAGAGCAACCATATTTTCCAAGGCTTTGTGAATTCCTTCCATATTGGCTTCAGCTAATCTGGATCTTGACTTTATCCCGGTCTGTACACACAATAAATGTGATTTTAAGTACATTCTTTTTAAATTTCCTAAGAATCTTAAACCTATTGCTCTCATACCATAATTGTCACACCCCAAGAATTTACAATACTGTTATTTCTGAGATGTGACAGACAAAACATATATACATCTATTGATAGGACAAATTTACAGTGGCGAGGTCTTACAAAGTAACAAAAGAAAGCTAGCACAACAACAATATCTTTCAAGGTTGATCTTAACTAGCACTCAAAATGAATCCACAGTTATCCTGAAAAAATGTTTACCGTAGTTTGATGAGTTTGGCTACTCAGTAAGTGATCATCCTAATCCTAAAAATAATCATGATTGAAAGATATCAATATTTTCCAAAATGAAATATATTAACAGAAATGCATCAACAGTTTCACTTTCAATAAATGCATAATTAAGTATAATCCGAGTAATTGAAATGCTTATAACACTTTTAACGGCAGTGCATAATTCAAAGGATTTCACAAAATACCCTACTGGCGTCCCAAGTAGGTCACCTATATACCCCATCAGCGTCCTGATGGGTCCACTTAATCCCTATCGATGTCCCAGATAGATCCATTTAATCCCTACAGGTCCACTTATACCTCACCGGCATACCGGATGAGTCCACTTAATTCCTACCGGCGTCCCAGATAGGTCCACTTATACCTCACTGGCGAACCGGATGAGTCCACTTGCATACTTAAATTATTTCTAAATCTCTTTAAACATTTGAAAGCATCAATATCATGTACTCAACATATCACTGAAATCATTAATATGAATTTCACTTAAACCATTAATAACAGTCATTCTCTATAACATTTCAAAAATAACCAATCAAATATTTTGGGCTCAAATTTAGAAAGGTAGCAGTTTGTAAAGGCATTCTAGCATAATTGCCAATTTAATATGTATAGAAAAACTCGTATAGAAATTCAAGAATACGGAATTATCACAATTTATGGGATATCAATCCACAAATAAACATTTCACAACAATACTATAATCAATTGTAAAAATGTCAATTTTTAAATAATAAGGCAGTCATTTTCACATGAATTTTACAATGTCTAAATATTCAAAACAGTAGAAAGAAATATCACAATTTTACTAAAAGCAGAAATATCACATTTATTTCTAACAATAGACAAGAAAAATAAATAAATTTATTTTTCTAATTTACAGCATTCAAAATTTCTAACATAGATAAAATATCACAATTTTTATTAAAAAGATTATTTTTCAAGATAATGAGGTCACGTGCGCATAAAATTTATCGCGCCTAAAATTCATGATAATAAGCAAAAATAATTATTTTATTTTATTTTTAAAAAGAATGGATTATTTTTCAAGACAATGAGGTCACTTGCACACAAAACTTATAAAATAAAGATCCTAGATGGAAATATCACTATTTATTAAAAATAGACCATTTTTCAGGAAGACGATGTCACTTACCTAAAATATTCGAGAAGGAGCTTCCGATAAGAGTTCGGCTAGAGAGAGAGAGATAAGCGGCCTTAGACCGGTACACAAGAAAAGTATTGTATTGTGCACATATACCCCTTTAATGAAGAAAGCAAAGGTTATTTGAAAAAAAACGAACAAGAGTTGGTTTCCTCGTACTCGGAAAGAAGTTGCAGAAACCAAAATAGGGGCTAGGGTTTTAAATGTTTAGAGAGAGTGGAAGTCCTCGTACACATAAAGAAGTTGCAGAAACCATAATAGGGGCTTGGGTTTTAAATGTTTAGAGAGAGAGAAAGACGAATAAAAAGAAAACACCTCAATGCAAGGTGTTGATTAAAGGAGTGTTGTTGTAAAACTTTAAGGTGGTGGACCTAAAGTCCACCCAAGTAAAATTGAACCCTCAAATATATTAACAATAATATCTTTTATTTATTGTTAATATAAAAGCAACAATATCCTAACGGTGTATTAGTATTATGATTATTATTATTATCATTACTAATATATACTTATTATTTTATTTATTTATTTATTTATTTTATTATTATTATTATTATTTATTTATTTCTGTTAACAACATTAATATTATTATTATTATTATATATATATATTTTTGAAATTTTAGGATTGTTACATTATCAGTATATACATATCGCATATATACACACATCAGTCCATACACAACACGCACATATGTGGTATATAAATTAGTGAGTATGTGTGTGTGAGACAGTGTGAGTGTGTAGTATATAAATCAATGTACATATGCATTAATAACTGTTTAAATTGATAATAAGTGCACATATGGTCATATACATCAATGTATATATTAGTACACAGTATATATACAATTATGCACTTTTCACATACACACATATTAGTATATACACATCATATATATATAGACATCACCCACACACACACATATCAATGTATTTTTTATACATTAATAATTATATATATAGTAGATAACTAATGTATTATATGGTTATATGCATCAGTATAGATATATACACTGAAAACAATAGTATATATTGTTTTACATCAATACATACACAAATTGTGCTAATAGTTATATATATCACTATTAATAAGTATACACATGGTCTTATACATTAGTTTATATATAAACCGTTTATACATATGTATATGAGCGTGGATATAAATATATCAGTGTACATATATGCTAATAATAGTATAAACTGAAAATATGTGTCTATATGGTCATATATAAATATGTAAATAGAAATGTAAGTACACACTATCAATGCGTAAGGGTGCATGTGCGTGCCCATATTAGTGTATATATAACTGATAGCAAGTTTATACATACACGTATAAACATATCAGTATATACATATCGTACATATACACAATATATATATATATATATATATATATATATATATATATATATATATATATATATATATATAAATTGCTAATAAGGGTTTATATGGTCATTTATATATCAGTGTATAGGGAATGCATGTATTAGTATATACATACACAATATATATACACTTATCAAGACGTAAGGTTGAACGTACGTGCGCATATCAGTGTATATATAACTGATAGCAAGTGTTTATACATACACGCATAAACATGTCATATATATATACACACTGTATATATATAAACAGTTAATAAGTATCTACATGGTCATATATATCAGTATATATAGAATGCACGTATACATAGCAGTATATATATACACGCATAAACATCTCAGCATATACATATCGCATATATAAACACATCAATCCATATACAACACGCATATATTTGTAGTATATATTTTTGTGAGTCTCAGCGTGAGTGTCAGTGTGAGAGTGCGTATGTAAGTGTGTGTCGTACATAACTTAGTGTACATATACATTAAATAAGTATATACATGGTCTTATACATAGTTTATATATAAACTGTTTATACATATACATATAAGTGTACGTATAAACATATCAGTGTATATTTACGGTAATAACAGTATAAACTGATTATAATTGTCTAAATGGTCATATATATCAGTGTAAATAGAAATGGAGGTATACACTATCAATGCGTAAGGTTATATGTGTGTGCGTATAACTGTGTATATATAACGGATAGCAAGTATATACAAACACACATAAACATATCAGTATATACATATCGTATATATATATATATATGTATAAACTGATAATAAGGGTCTATATGGTCGTATGTATCAATGTATTTAAAACACATGTATTAGTGTAAACGTACACAGTATATATGCACTTATCAACACGTAAGGGTCCATGTGCCTGCGGATATCGGTACCTAACTGATAGCAAGTTATACATACACATATAGACATATCAGTACATACATATCGCATATATACACACATCAGTCCATACAAAATACGCATGTGTAATATATATTTATGTACGTGTGAGTATGAGTGTGTAACTGTGAGCGTGAGCGTGTGAATGTGTGTGTGTAGTATATAAATCGGTGTACATCTACGTTAATAACTGTATAAACGGATAATAAATGTGTGTATGGTCATACACATCAATGTATATAGAAATGTATATATTAGTTCACTGTATATATATAGTTATGCACTTCACACACAAACAAGTCCGTTTATACACTTCATATAGTTATAGACATCACATACACACACACACATATTAATTTGTTTTTTAAGTACTAATAACGGTATATATAGCTAATAACTAATGTCTTGTATGGTTATGTGCATCAGTATCACTGATTGTGCTAATAATTGTATGTATAACTAATAATAAGTATATATATGGTCAAACGTTAGTATATATTTAAACCCTTGCTACATATGCATATGAGTGTTTATATATAATATCAGTGTCCATATACGTTAATAACTACATAAACTGATAATAACTGTCTATATGGTCATATAAATCTGTGTATATAGAAATGTATGTATACACTATCAATACATAAAGATGCATGTGCGTGTGCATATCTGTCTATATATAACTGATAGCAAGTTTATACATATCGTATATATTTTTATACTGTATATATGTAAAAACTAATAATAAGGGTCTATATAGTCATACATGCACAGTATATATGCACTTATCAATGCGTGTACATGTGTGCGAGTGTGTGTGAGTGTGAGTGTGTGTGAGTGCGAGAGTGAGTATGAGTGTGAGTGCGAGTGTTTGTGTGTTTAGTATATAAATCAATGTACGTATACGTTAAAAATTGTGTAAACTGATAATAAGTGTATTATTGTCATATACATCAATGTATATAAAAATGTATATATTAGAGCACTGTATATATATAGTTATGCACTTTACACATACACACATAACAGTATATACACAACGTATATATACAGGCATCACGTAGACACATACAAGCATCAAAGTATTTGCACACACTAATAACTGTATATAAAGCTGATAACTAATGTATTGCATGGTAATATGCATCAGTATATATAAAATTACACTGAAAACATTGGTATGTATTGCTATATATCAATACGTACACAAATTGTGATAATAAGTATATACATGGTCTTATACATTAGTGTACATATAAACCATTTATATATATGCATATGAGTGTGTGTACAAACATATCAGTGCACATATACATTAATAACTGTATAAACTGATAACGGTGTATATAGAAATGTATGTCAACGCTATCAATGTGTAAGGGTGCAGGTGAATATGCATATCAGTGTATATATAATTGATAGCAATTTTATACATATACACATATACATATTAGTATATACATATTGTCTATATAGACACATAAACTGCTAATAAGGGTCTATATGATCATATATATCAGTGTATATAGAATTCATGTATTAGTGTATACATATACAGTATATATGTACTTACGTAAGGATTCATGTTCTTGCGCATATAAATGTATATATACATTGATAATTGTATATAACTGATAACAAGCAACTGTATATATACATGTATAAACATATCAGTATATACATATCATATATATATACACATCAATCCATACACAACACGCATATATGTGTAGTATATATATTTATGAGTGTGTGTGAGTGTGAGTGTAGGATATAAATTCAGTGTACATATAGGTTAACAACTGTATAAACTGATAATAAAGGTATATGATCATATACATCAATATATATAAAAACGTTTATATTAGTGCATTGTATATAAACAGTTATACACTTTACATACAAACATATCAGTATACATACTCATCGGATATATATACAGAAAACACACACACACACATATCAATGTTTATTTTACACACTAATAACTGTAAATATAACTGATAACTAATGTGTTGTAAGGTTATATGCATTAGTATATATATACACTAAAAACAATGCTGTAGATAGCAATACATAAATACAAACACAAATTGTGGTAATAAATGTATATATCACAGACAATAACTATATACATGGTCTTATACATTGGTATATAAAGAAACTTTTTATACATATGCATATGAGTGTGCGTTTATATAAACATATACGCTAATAACATTATAAATTGATAATAAGTGTTTATATAGTCATATATATCAGTGTATATATATGCACTATCAATACGAAAATGTACATGTATGTACGCATAGCAGTGTATATATCAGTGATAGCAAGTTTATACATACATGCATAAATATATAAGTATATACATATCATATATACATACACACTGTATGTATATATATATATATATATATATATATATATATATATATATATATATATATATATATATATATATATATATATATATATATATATATATATAGGCACTTATCAATGTGTATGCGTCCATGTGCATGTGCATATCAATGTATATATACATTGATAATTGTACAAAACTAATAACAAGCAACTGTATACATACACGCATAAATATATCAGTATATACATATCGTATATATACACACATCAGTCCAAACACAACACATATGTGTAGTATATATATAGGTGAGTGAGTGTGTGTAACTTTCAGTAGGAGTGAGAGTGGGAGTGTGAGTGTCAGTGTCAATATCAGTGTCAGTGTCAGTGTCAGTGTCAGCGTCAATGTGAGTATGTCAGTGTAAGTGTGCATGTGTGTGTGTGAGTGTGAGTGTGAGTGTAAGTGTGTGAGTGTGAGTGTGAGTGTGTGTGTGTGAGTGTGAGTGTCAGTGTGTGTGTGAGTATATGTATGTGTAGTACATAAATCAGTATACATATACGTCAATAACTATATAAACTAATAATAAATGTAAAAATGGTAATATACATCAAGGTATATAAAAATATATATATTAGTGCACTGTATATATACAGTTATGTACTTTATACATACACACATATCAGTATATACACATCGTATATATACTGAAAGAGTGTGTGTTAAGAAAAAGTTACTTAATAAAGATGCAAACCACAAGTAAATATCCAGAAAATTCACTCTATAAGAAAAATTCACTCCATATTTGCATGAAAGAGGCAAGAGCAGTACTTTACTAGAGATCTGTTCATTTACCTTATGGGCTGTAATAGCCACCTGTGCATTCATATACATATCAATGTGCATATACGCTAATAATTGTATAAACTGATAAAGTGTCAATACGGTCATATATATCAATGTATATAAAAATGTGTGTTTGCACTATCAATGTGTAAGGGTGTAAGTGCGTGCGCATATCAGTGCATACATAACTAATAGCAAGTTTATACATACACGCATAAACATATCAGTATATACATATCGTATATATACACACTGTACATATATGAACTGCTAATATATGTCAATGTTGTTAAATATATCAGTGTATATAGAATGCATCATAGACAGTATATATGCACTTATCAACACATAAAGGTGCATGTGTGTGCGCATATCAGTGCATATATACAATGATTATTGTATATAATTGATAGCAAGCAACTGTATATATACACGTATAAACATATCAATCTATACATATCGTATATATACAGATATCAATCCATACACAACACGCAAACATGTGTAGTATATATCAGTGAGTGTGACTGTGAGTGTCAGTGTGTGTGAGTGAGTGAGTGTGAGTATGTATGTGAGTGTGAATGTGAGTGTCAGTGTGTGAGTGTGAGTGTGTATGTGAGTGTATGAGTGTGAGTGTGAGTGTGAGTGTGAGTGAGTGTGTGTGTGTGTTAAAAAAAAGTTAATAAAATTACGAACCACAAGTAAAGCTCCAATAAATTCACTCTATATTTGCATGAAAGAAGCAAGAGTGTGTGTGTGTCAAGAAAATGTTACTTGATCAAATTACAAACCACAAGTAAAGCTCCCAAAAATTCACTCCATATTTGCATGAAAGAAGCAAGAGCAGTAAGTACTATACCAGAGAAGAAAGAACCATTAAGCAAATCAAGCTTGCAAGATCAAGATCTCAAATATCGAATAACGTAAAGAGATCCGCCTTGATGATAAGTTACTTTCATACTTGTCGATTTACACGTAAACTCGATGAAGATGAAGCACATCAATGATAATAAAAACAAGTACAAATAAGAAAAAAAAACTAAATGGACTACCACAGTTGGGTATTTAGCATACCCAATTCATCAAGAGAAGAAACCCTTTCTTACGCCTAATTCTATAGAAATTAATATGGAATTTTGCCTAGGTTTATCTGATTAAAGGTGATAGCCAGAAGAATTAATCTCCATCTTTAATGCCTGATTTTACCAGTGTTTAGAAAATTACATAAGGAAGGAAAAATCATACACAGAGACGATAATGATTCGGAGGGTAAGAATTGAGAGGAAAATAATAAAAAAGGGCGGGGGGGGGGGGAGAGAGGGGGATCAATTTATTTACCTTATTGGCTGCAACATCCATTTGTGCATTCATAAACATATCAACATACATCTACACTAAAATTGTATAAACTAGTAAAAAGTATCAATATAGCCACATATATCAGTGTATTTAAAAATGTAAATGTATGTATGCAATATCAATACGTAAGAGTGCATGTGCGTGCACATATCAGTATATATATAACTGATAGCAAGTTTATACATACCTGCAGAAACATATCAGTATTTACAAATCGTATATATACACACTGTATACAAACACAATATATATCCACTTATCAACACGTAAGGGTGCATGTGAGTGCGCATATCAATGTATATAACAGATAGCAAGCAACTGTATCCATACAAACATATCAGTATATATATATTATATATATACACACATCAGCCCATACACAACACGCACACATGTGTAGTATATATATATGTGCGTGTGAGTGAGTGTGAGTGTGAGTGTGAGTGAGTGTGAGTGTGAGTGTGAGTGTGATTGTGAGTGTGTGTGAGTTTGAGTCTGAGTGTGTGTGTAGTATATAAATGAGTGTATATATGCGTTAATAGCTGTATAAACTTATATATCAATGTATAAAGAAATTTATATATTAACGTACTGTATATAAAACTTTATGCACTTTACACGAACACATATATCAAATATATACACATCATATAAATACAAACATCACACACATATCAATATATTTTTTACACACTAATAACTGTATATATTACAGATAACTAATGTATTATACGCTTTATACACATCAATATATATGCACTGAAAACAATGATATATATTGCTATACATATATGTACACAAATGGAGCTAATAACTGTATACATCACAGATAATAAGTACATACATGATCTTATACATTAGTGTGTATATAAACCCTTTATACATATGCATATGAGTGTGCGTATATACATTTCAATGTACATATACACTAATAACTATATAAACAGATAATAAGTGTCTATATGGTCATATATATCAGTGTATATAGAAATGTATGTATGCATTATCAATGCGTAAGGGTGCATGTGCGTCGCATATCAGTAAACATATAACTAATAGCAAGTTTATATATACACGTAAAAACATATCAATATATACATATCCTTTATATGCACACTAAATATATCAGTATATACATGTCGTTTATATGCACATTGTGAGTGTGAGTGTGAGAGTGAGTGTGAGCGTGAATGTGTGTGTGTGAGTGTGAGTGTGTGTGTGTGTGTGAGTGTGAGTGTGAGTGTGAGTGTGAGTGTGAATTTTAGTTTGTGTGTGTGTGTGTGTGTATGTGTGAGTGTGTGTGAGTGTGTGTGTGAGTGTGTGGTGTGTGTATGTGTGAGTGTGTGTGAGTGTGTGTGTGAGTGTGTGGTGTGTGGTGTGTGTTGTGTGTGCGTGTTAAGAAAAAGTGACTTAATAAAATTGCAAACCACAAGTAAAGCTTTAGAAAATTCACTCCGTATTTGCATGAAAGAAGTAAGAGCAGTACTATACTAGAGAAGAAAGAACCATTAATTAAATCAAGCTTTCAAGTTCAAGATCTCAAATATCAAAAAACGTAAAGAGATCCGCCTCGATGATAAGTTGCATTCATGCTTGTTGAATTACAAGCAAACTCAATGAAGATGAAGCTCATCAACAATAATAAAAACAAGTACAAATATATGATAAAAACTTTAGATGGACTATCACAAGTGGGTATTTTAGCATACCTAATACATCAAGAGAAGAAATTCATTCTTATGCCTAATTCTAAACAAAGTAATATGGAATTTCGCCTAGGCTTATCTGATTAGAGGTGATAGCCAGAAGAAATAATCTCCTTCTTTAATACCTAATTTTATCACAATTTGGAAATTGTATATGGTAGGAAAAATCATTCACAGAGAAGAAAATCATTCGAATGGTAAGAATTAAGAGGACAAAAATCAAAAAGGAGGGGGCAGGGGGATCTGTCCCTTTACCTTGTTGGCTGCAACTGGCAGCTGTGCTTTCATATACATATCAATATCCATCTACGCTAATAACTGTATAAACTGATAAAAAGTGTATATATGGTCATAAACATCGATGTATATAAAAATGTATATATGTACTATCAATTTGTAAGGGTGCATGTGCGTACGCATATCAATGTATATATAACAGACAACAAGTTTATACATACACGCATAAACATATCAGTATATACATATCGTATATATACACACTGTATATATATAAACTGCTAATATATGTCCTTATGGTCGCATATATTAGTGTATGAAGAATGCATGTATTAGTGTATACATACACAGTATATATGAACTTATCAACGCGTAAAGGTGCATGTGCGTGCATATATCAATGCATACATATATTGATAATTGTATATAACTGATAGCAAACAATTGTGTACATACACATAACAATATCAGTATATACATATCGTATTATATATACACACATTAGTCCATACACACCACACATATATGTGTAGTATATATATCTGTGAGTGTCAGTGTCAGTGTCAGTGTGTGTGTGTGGGTGAGTGTGAGTGTGAGTGCGAGTGTGTGTGTAGTATACATATATGTTAATAACTGTATAAATTGATAAATACTGTATATATCGTCATATATACCAATGTATATATTAATGCACTGTATATATACAGTTAAACACTTTAAACATACATATATATCAGTATATACACATCGTATATATACAGACATCACACACATACATACACAGATATCAGTGTATTTTTTACACACTAATAACTATACATATATCAGATAACTAATGTATTGTATGGTTGTATGCATCAGTATGTATATATATACTGAAAACAATGGTCTATATTGTTATATATCAATTCGTACACAAATTGAGCGCATAACTGTATATATTACTGATAATAAGTATATATATGGTCTTTTACATAAGTGTACATATAAACCCTTTATACATATGCATATGAATGTGCGTATATACATTTCATTATACATATACACTAACAACTGTATGCGTAGAATACATATGTGTAGAATATATATCTTTGAGTGTGAGTGTGAGTGTATGTGAGAGTCAGTGTGTGTGTGACGGTGTGTGTGAGTGTGAGTGCGAGTGTGAGTGTGTGTGGGTGTTTAGTATATAAATTGCTGTACATAAACATTAATAATTGTATAAACTGATAATAAATATATATATGATCATATACATCAATGTATATAGCAATGTACATATTAATGCACTGTATATATACAGTTTACACTTACACACATATCAAAATATACACACACATCGTATATATACAGACATCACGCACACACACACACATATCAACATATTTTTTACACACTAATAACTGTATATATAGCTGATAACTAATGTATTGTAAGGTTGTATGCATCAGTCTATATATATATATATATATATATATATATATATATATGTATATACACACACTGAAAACAATGGTATATATTATTATACATCAATACGTACACAAATTGTGCTAATAACTGTATATATCACTGATAATAAAGTTTATACATGATCTTATATTTTAATGTATATATAAACCGTTTATACTTGCAAATGAGTATGCATATAAAGATATCAAGGTATATATACGTTAACAACTAATAAATTGATAAGGGTGTATATTGAAATGTTTGTATGCAATATCAATGCATAAGGGTGCATATGCGTGTGCATATCAGTGCATATATAACTGAAATGTTTATGTGTGTAGCAAGTTTATACATACACGCATAAACACATCAGTATATACATGTCATATATATACACATTGTATATATCACTGATAATAAAGTATATACATGGTCTTGTACTTTAGTGTATATACAAACTGATAATAAGGGTCTATATGATCATACATATCAGTCTATCCGTAATGCACGTATTAGTGTAAACCTAAACAATATGTACGCACTTATCAACGTGTAAGGGTGCATGTGCGTGCGCATATCAGTGTATACAAACATTAATAATTGTATATAACTGGTAGCAATCAACTGTATACATAGACGCATAAACATATTAGTATATACATATCGTATATATACACATCAGTCCAAACACAACACGCATATATGTGTAGTATATATATCTGTGAGTGTGAGTGTGAGAGTGTGTTTTGTAGTATATAAATCAGTGAGAGTGTGTGAGTGTGTGTTTGTGTGTATATATGTGTGTGTGTAGTATATAAATCAGTGAACATATAGGTGGTTACAAACCGTATAAACTGATAATAAGTGTATATATGGTCATATACATCAATGTATATAGAAACGTATATATTTTAACACACTAATAACTGTATATATACAATTATGCATTTTACACACTATGCACTTTACACACAAACATATCAATATATACTCATCGCATCGATACAGATATCACACACACACACGCATATCAATATTATTATTACACACTAATAACTATATATATAACTGATAATTAATGTGCGAGTGTGAGTGTGAGTGTGAATGTGTGTGTGAGTGTGAGTGTGAGTGTGTGGATATAATATATAAATCAGTGTACATATATGTTAATAAATTTATAAACTAATAATAAGTGTATATATGGTCATATACATCAATGTATATAGAAATATAAACATTAAATGCATTGTATATATACAGTTATTTACACTATATAAATCAGTGTACATATACGTTAATAAATTTATAAACTAATAATAAGTGTATATATAGTCATGTACATCAATATATATAGAAATATAAACATTAAATGCATTGTATATATATAATTATTTACACATACACAAAAAACTCTAGATACATATCGTATATATACTGACATCACACACACATATCAATGTATTTTTACACACTAGTAATTGTACATATAGCCAATAACTAATGTATTCTATGCTTATATACATCAATTCGTAAACATATAGAGCTAATAACTATATATATCACTGATAATAAGTATATACATGGTCTTATACATTAGTGTGAGTAAGAGTGAGTGTGAGTATGTGTGTGTGGTGTGTGTGTGTGTGTAAAGAAAAAGTTAATAAAATTGCAAACCACAAGTCAAGCTCCAGAAAATTCACTCCATATTTGCATGAATGAAGCAAAAGTGTGTTAAGAAAAAGTTACTTAATAAAATTGCAAACCACAAGTAAAGTTCCAAAAATTTCACTCCATATTTGCATGAAAGAAGCAAAAGCAGTACTGTAATAGAGAAGAAAGAACCATCAAGACGATCAAGCGTGCAATATCAAGATCTCAAATATCAAATAATGTAAAGAGATCCACCTGTATGGTAAGTTGCTTTCATGCTTGTTGATTTACAAGAAAACTCAATGAAGATGAAGCTCATCAATAATAATGAAAACAAGTACAAATAAGATAAAAAATTTACCTGGACTATCACAATAGGGTATTTAGCATACCCAATTCATCAAGAGAAGAAACCTATTCTTATGCCTAATTCTACACAAAGTAATAAGGAATTTCGCCAAGGCAAATCAAATTACAGGTGATAGTATATATACTTGTGAGTGTGAGTGTGAAAGAAGCAAGAGCAGTAATATATCACTCCATATTTGCATGAGAGAAGCAAGAGTAGTGCTATACTACAGAAGAAAGAACCATTAAGCAAATCAAGCTTACAAGATCAAGATATCAAATATCGAATAACGTAAAGAAATCTGCCTCGATGATAAATTTCTTTCATGCTTGTTGATTAACAGGAAAACTCGACGAAGATGAAGCTCATCAATAATAATAAAAACATGTACAAATAAGATAAAAAATTTAGATGGACTATCACAATTGGGTATCTACATACCCAATTCATCCAGAGAAGAAACCCATTCTTATGCCCAATTTTATACAAAGTAATATGGAATTTCGCCTAGGCTTATCAGATTAGACTTGATACTAAATATATATCTGTGAGTGTGAGTGTGTGTGTGAGTGTGAGTGTGAGTGTGTCAGTGTATGTGTGTGAGTGTGAGTGTGAGTGTGAGTGTGAGTGCGCGTGTGTGTGCGTGTGTATGCAGTATATAAATCAGTGTACATATACGTTAATAAATTTATAACTGATAATAAGTGTATATATGGTCATATACATCAATGTATATAAAAATATAAATATTAATGCATTGTATATATACAGTTATTTATACATACACAAAAATCCGTATATACACATCGTATATACACTGACATCAAACACACACATATCAATGTATTTTTACACACTAGTAACTGTACATATAGCGAATAACTAATGTATTCTATGCTTATATACATCAATACATAAACATATAGAGCTAATAACTGTATATATCACTGATAATAAGTATATACATGGTCTTATAAATTAGTGTACATATAACCTCATTCTTATACATTAGTGTTAGTGTGAGCGTGAGTGTGAGTGAGAGTGTGAGTATGAGTATGTGTGTGTGGTGTGTGTGTGTGTCAAGAAAAAGTTGATAAAAGTGCAAACCACAAGTAAAGCTCCAGAAAATTCACTCCATATTTGCATGAAAGAAGCAAGAGTGTTTGTGTGTTAAGGAAAAGTTACTTAATAATATTGAAAACCACAAGTGAAGCTCTAGAAAATTCACTCCATACTTGGATGAAAGAACCAAAAGCAGTATTCTAATAGAGAAGAAAGAACCATCAAGCAGATCAAGTTTGCAATATCAAGATCTCAAATATTGAATAACGTAAACGATCCCCGTCCTATGATAGGTTACTTTCATGCATGTTGATTTACAAGAAAACTCAATGAAGATGAGGCTCATCAGTAATAATAAAAACAAGCACAAATAAGATAAAAAATTTACATGGACTATCACAATAGGGTATTTAGCGTACCCAATTCATCAAGAGAAGAAACCCATTCTTATGCCTAATTCTATACAAAGTAATAAGGAACTTCACCAAGGCTAATCAAATTACAGGTGATAGTATATATATTTGTCAGTGTGAGTGTGAGTGTGAGTGAGTGTGAGTGTGCGTGTGAGTGTGAGTGTGAGTGTGAATAAGTGTGAGTGTGAGTGTGAGTGTGAGTGCGAGTGCGAGTGCGAGTGCGAGTGTAAGTGTGTGGGTTTGAGTGTGTGTGTGTGTGTATGAGTGAGTGTGAGTGTGAGTGTGATTGTGAGGATGAGAGTGAGTGTGAGTGTGAGTGTGTGTGTGTGTGTAGTATATAAATCAGTGTACATATACGATAATAAAGGTATAAACTAATAATGAATATATATGGTTATATACATCAATGTATATATATAAATGTATATATTAATGCACTGTATATATAAATGTATATATTAATGCACTGTATATATACATTTATGCACTTTACACATACACACAAATCCGTATATACACATCGTATATCTACAGACATTACACACACACATATCAATGTATTTTTGCACACTAGTAACTGTATATATAGCTGATAACTAACGTATTGTATGGCTATATGCAGCAGTTTATATATATAATCTGAAAAGAATGGTATATATTAATATACATCAATACATACACAAATTGAGCTAATAATTGTATATAAATCACTGATAATAAGTATATACATGGGCTTATATATTAGTGCATATATAAACCCATTATACATATGCATATGAGTGTGAGTATATACATATCAGTGTACATAAACACCAATAACTGTATAAATTGATAAGAAGTGTCCATATGGTCATATATATCAGTGTATATAGAAATGTATATGCATTATCAATGCGTAAGGGTGCATGTGCGTGCGGATATCAGTGTACATATAACTCATAGGAAGTTTATAGATACATGCATAAATAGATCAGTATATACATATCGTAAATATGCACACTGTATATATATGTAAAGTGCTAATAAGTGTCTATATGATTATATATATCAGGGTATATAGTATGCATGTATTAGTGTAAACATCCACAGTATATATGCACTTATCAATACGTAAGGGTGCATGTGCATATATGTATCAGTGTATACATCATACATTGACAATTGTATATAATTGAAAGCAAACAATTGTATTTATACACGCATAAACATATCACCGTATATATACACACATCAGTCCATACACAACACTCATATCAGTGTACTATATATCTGAGTGTGAGTGTGAGTGTGAGTGCGTGTTAATGTGTTTGACTGGGTGTGGGCGTGAGAGTGTGTGTGTGAGTGTGAGTGTGTGTGTGAGTGTGAGTGTGTGAATGTAAGCATGAGCGTGAGTGTGTGAGCGTTATTGTGTGTGAGTGTGTGTGTGTGTGAGTGTGTGTGAGTGTGAGTGTGTATGTGTGAGTGAGTGTGTTTGTGTGAGTGTGTGTGTGTATGTGGTGTGTGTAGGTGTGTGTGTTAAGAAAAAGTTACTTAATGAAATTGAAAACCACAAGTAATACTCCAGAAAATTCATTCCATATTTTCATGAAAGAAGCAAGAGTGTGTGTGTGATAAGAAAAGGTTACTTAAAAAATTTCAAGCCACAAGTAAAGTTTCAGAAAATTCACTTCATTTTTGCATGAAAGAAGAAAGAGAAGTATTATACTAGAGAAGAAAGAACCATTAATCAAATCAAGCTTGCAAGATCAAGATCTCAAATATCGAATAACGTAAAGAGATCCACCCCGATGATAAGTTTCTTTCATGCTTGTTGCTTTACAAGCAAACTCGATGAAGATGAAGCTCATCAATAATAATAGAAACAAGTACAAATAAGACAAAAAATTTAGATGGACTATCACAATTGGGTATTTAGCATACTCAATTCATCAATAGAAGAAACCCATTTTTATGCCTAATTTTATACAAAGCAATATCAAATTTCACCTAGGCTTATCAGATTAGAGGTGATAGCCAGAAAAAATAATCTCCTTCTTGAAGGCCTGAATTTATCACAGTTTGGAAAATTGTATACGGAAAAATCATTCACATGGAAGATAATGATTCGAATGGAAAGAATTGAGAGGAAAATAATCAAAAAAGAAGGGGGGGGGATATGTTTAACCTTATTGGCTGCAACAACCACCTGTGCATTCATATACATATCAATGTACATCTACACTAATAACAATAGAAACTGTTAAAAATTTTATATATGGTTTATATCAGCGTACATAAAAATACATATATACGCAATCAATGCATAAGGGTGCATGTGCGTGCGCATATCAGTGTATATATAACTGATAGCAAGTTTATACATACATGCATAAACATATCAGTATATACACTGTATATATATATATATATATATAAACTGTTAATATATGTCTATATGGTCATATATATCAGTGTATATAGAATGCATGTATAAGTGTATGCATACACCTTATATATGCACTTATCAACGCGTAAGGATGCATGTGTGTGCACATATCAGTATATATATATTGATAATTGTATAGAACTGATAGCAAGCAACTGTATACATACACGCATAAACATATCAGTATATACATGTCGTATATATACACACAATAGTCCATACACAACATGCATATATGTGTAGTATAAATATCTATGAGTGTGAATGTGAGTGTGTGTGTGTCTAAGTGTGAGTGTATGTGAGTGAGTGCGAGTGCGAGTGGGAGTGTGAGTGTGCGTGTGAGTGTGAGTGTGAGTGTGAGTGTGAGTGAGTGTGAGTGTGAGTGTGAGTGTGTGTGAGTGTGAGTGTGAGTGTGAGCATGAGTGTGAGTGTGTGTAGTATATATAAATCAGTGTACATATATGTTACTAACTGTATAAACTGATAATAAGTGTATATATGGTCATATACATCAATGTATATATAGAAATGTACATATTATAGTCATATAATGCACTGTATATATAAAGTTATGCCCTTTACACATACACACATATCAGTATATATACATACACACACATACATGTCAATGTATTTTGTACGCACTAATAAGTATATATAGAGCTGATAACTAATGTTTTGTATGGTTATATACATTAGTATATAAAAATACACTGAAAACAATGGTAAACATTGTTATACATCAATACGTACACAAATTGAGCTAATAACTGTATATATCACTGATAAACCCATTATACATATGCATATGAGTGTACGTATATACATATCAGTGTACATATGCACTAGTAACTGTATAAATCAATAATTGTCAGTATATACATATCGTATATATACACACATCAGCCAATTCACAACATGCATATATGTGTAGTATAAATATCTGTGAGAGTGAGTGTGCGTGTGAGTGTGAGCATGAGTGTGAGTGTGAGTGTGAGTTGAGTGTGAGTGTGAGTGTGAGTGTGAGTGTGTGAGCGTGAGTGTGTGTGTGTGTGAGTGTGTGTGCATGTGAGTGTGAGTGTGAGTGTGAGTGTGAGTGTGAATGTGAGTGTGAGTGTGAGTGTGAGTGTGAGTGTGAGTGTGAGTGTGAGTGTGAGTGTAAGTGTGAGTGAGTGAGTGTGTGTCAGTGTGTGTGTGAGTGTGAGTGTGAGTGTTAGTGTGAGTGTGAGTGTGAGTGTGAGTGTGATCTTATGCGTTGTCATTGGATATGCACTCTATGCTTCATATGTTGTTGGTCACTACGCAAAGGGGGTTATCCAATCCTCTGTTCGCTAGGGTTTTAAGCATAAGATAAGCCTCTTTTCTTATTTCAAAAGCCCAAAATGTTGGCCCCTTTCTTTTTAAAATTTTCCCCATGGGTACTCTGGTAAAAGCAAAGGCCTCATGTGTCTTTAACCCTACATGCTAGAATACTTTGATAATTTTCCTAGCCACCATAATTATCCAGCCATAAAAGTGGTGCAGATTGAGGTGATGTGACACCCAAGCATGGTGCAGATTGAGGTGATGTGACGCCCAAGCATTGCGCCCTCCTACATCTTCCTCATTCTTCATCCTTTTTCGTCATCTCTATGCTTCCTCTTCTTCTCCTTCTATCTTTTCATGCAGTTAAGAGTAAGCCCGTCCACTACTCGTAATTTCGGCAAGGTCCCACAACTCCGGCAATGAAAAATAACATCCCCGTATTTTTGTTCATTATCTTTCCTGAACCTCAAGGTCGCTCAGACATCGTTATAGCTCATCTGAACCCTGTTCGCAAAACCAATTTCTTGGAGGCTCTAATTTTTTGCCATCTTCCGACTCTATTGTTAATATCCAATGCCCTTTTTCAAGAGCTTCAACTATTTTGCATAATCGTTAGTTATTTAACACCACAAGTAGAGCCTGCAGGACCTGGGTTTCATATCATCGACTTTCACCTGAGCCCTGATTTTTCTAGCAAAAATTCGTCAAAGAACGGTAAGTGCTTCCATTTCTTTTCATATCTAGCATTTTTTATTTTATTTTATTTTTCGTCCTGCATTCCTTGGTTGTAATCTGATACTTGAGCGTATGGGCGCAACAGGGACAAGGTGCAGTGGTTTCAATCAATCCCGCTTCTTTTAATCACAGTCACTGGGATCGCCTAGACTTTGGCTTTTGGTTAACTGAACTTTAGGATTTTTCAAAACTGTCAACCGACATTTTGACAAATTTTGGGATTCAATCTCTCATGCGGAAGCTCTGCCAAAAATTTCATGAAATCCTTTAGGATTTTTCAAACTTTGAGTGAACTACTTTCTCATGTGCCGTTGGTTAAATATCAGGAATCCAAAATTGGATTTGCCCTAATTGTTTAGCTAGTGCCAATCAAATGGGTCATCTGTCAAATGCCCAGTTTTGAGCCTTTCACCGGCGATGAAATCATAAAAAAAAAGCTATTCGTCATCGATCAAAACTCAGAACCCCCAAATTAAGCTCTATATGTTGTTGATTTGGGCATTTACTGTCCATTAATAACATTGAGATGATTCTAAGGCTAAACCTGTGACCAAACTCATCTCAGGAGCACTGGTTGTCAGACAAAGCCTTAACACTTGTTGTCGGTCAAAGCTTTAGGAAGAATATATCTGGAATAAGTCCAAGGTTGGACTTATGACCTAAGCCATATCATGAGCATTAGTCGTCGGTCAAAAACCTCTGAGAAATATATCTGGAATCAATCCGAGGTTTAGACCTATGACTTGAGCCATACAAGGGGTATTAGTCGTCAATCAAAGCCAAAGACAATATATATATATATATGTATATAAAAGAAATGAGTCTAAGGTCGGATCTTCGACTTAAGCCATATGAAGGGCAATTGTCATTGGTCAGACTCTTAGACTAATATGAGAAGTGAGTCTAAGGTCGAACCTTCAACATCAGCTATAACAGGCATCAGCCCTTGGTCAGAGTCTTAGATCAATATATGAGAAATGGATATAAGGTCGAACCTTTGACTTAAGCTATGACAAACATCAATCATCCGTCAAAAGCTTAGGTAATATATGAGATATGAGCCTAAGGTCGAACCTTCGACTTAAGCCATAATAGGCATAAGCCGTCGATTAGAGTTTTAGACCAATATATGAGAAATTGAACTAAGGTCAAACCTTCGAATTAAGCGATGATAGGCACCAGTCACTGGTCAGAGTCTTAGCCTAATATATGAGAAGTGCACCTAAGGTCGGACTTTCTACTTAAGCCATGACATGCATCTGTTGTCGGTCAGAGCCTCAGGCAATATATGAGATATGAGTCTAAGGTCGAACCTTTGACTTAAGCCTTAACATGCATGAACTATCGGTCAAAATCTCAGACCAATATATGATAAATGGAACTAAGGTTGAACTTTCAACTTAAGCCATGACAGGCATCAATCGTCAATCGGAACCTTGGTAATATATGAGATAGGAGTCTAAGGTCGAACCTTCAACTTAAGCCATAACAGGCATGAGCCATCGTTTAGAGTCATAGACCAATATATGAGAAATTGATATAAAATCGAATCTTCAACTTAAGCCATGACAAACATCAATGATCAGTCAGAGTCTTAACCCAATATATGAGAAATGTAAGGTCAGACTTTCGACTTAAGTCATGACAGGAATCGGTAGTTGGTCAGAGCCTTAGACCAATATGAATGATATGCAGATAAGTTCCGATTAAATGAAACTCTTTTATCCTATGTTAGATGTCATGTGTCCCAAGAAATTCCAGAAGGAAGGAGATGATTGGTGGGAAAAGTGCACCGGAGTTGAATTAGCTCGTCTTAGACCCGTATGCCAAGCTGACGACAATGTCAATGAATATCTAAGATGGCCCCTTTCTATAAATTAAATGATCGAGCCTCTTGGCCTTAGCAAGTTTAGCAAGGATTATCATCAGGGTCTTCCTCCATAAAGCCTCCTTCTCCATTATGAGCATAAAATTGTCGTTGGAAATAGAATATTTCCTATACTTGCACATCTAAATCAAGGATATGTTTTATATATATATACATACGTATATATATATATATATATATATATATATATATATATATATATATATATATATATATATATATATATATATATATATATATGTAATATACATATGTGTAATATATATATGTGTGTGTGTGTGTGTGTGTGTGTAATATAGATGCAATATATATATATATATATATATATATATATATATATATATATATATATATATATATATATATATATAGATAGATATATGTGTGTGTGTGTGTGTGTTTTAGATATGTATATGTATAATATATATATATATATATATCGTTGGATATGTTTTAGATATATATATGAATAATATATGTTATATATATATATATATATGTGTGTGTGTGTGTGTGTGTGTCTGTGTGTAATATATATACTTGCACATCTAAAACAAGGATATGTTTTAGATATATATATATATATATAATATATATATCGTTGGAGATGTGATATCTAAAACAAGGAAATTAATATTAAAGAAAAGAAAAAAAAAAAAAAAGGAAAATATCTCCTTATCTCTTATTTTTAACTTTCATATCTCATAGGATCCAAGAAATGAAAATATTGCTTGAAAGCAAAATGCCTTCATTTTTTCTATTTTACAATCGCCTGGACCCCTTTAACCATAAAAGTTTGACCCAAACAAACATTGAAATGACACCCTATTCAAACTACATCACTCTCAATCTCTCTCTCTTCGTTTCTCGGTGAGTTTACCAATCAAGGGGTTTAGCTTGAGCTCGAACACGAACACACTTCTTATATGTGAGAGAGAGATGGAGCTAGGGTTTTAGAGAGAGATGGAGTTTTAGAGAGAGAAAGATGAAGTTTGAGTTTTAAGAAAGAGATGGAGTTTTGAGTGTGTGTGTGAGAGAGAGAGACGATGAGGTGAGAGAGAGAGACAGAGTTTGGGTTTTAGAGAGAGATGAAGTTTTGCGATGATGTGTGAGAGAGATGGAATTTTAGAGAGAGAAACAGATAGAATCATTTCATAAGTTATTGAGGCCAATAATACATAGTCAAAAGGGTTTAGGAGGTTGGAAGATAAAAAAGATGGAGTCATTTTGCTTACAAGGAATATTTTCAATTCTTGGGTCTAATGAGATATAGAAGTTAAAAATAGAAAATAAGAGGATATTATCCCAAAAAGAAAAAATACACTCTCAATGTGCCTAAAAAGAATAGAATCCCAAGATTGCACTGGAACCATCCAATTTTTGGAGGATATGATCTAGATGTTCAAGAACTCAAAATCTACAATGTTTTTTATATGAAAATAATCATCTAATTATAATTAGATGAAATGCAAACTTTCAAATGCAAAAAAAATTCTTTAAAATAAATGTTTCACCCGATGGAGTAAATGTATAGTATGCTCCCGAACATACACAATGCAAGGAGAGAGAGAGTGTGTGTGTTGGCATGTGGGCCTTTAAATAGTAGTTACTACATTCCATTACTGGAAATAATCATCAACATTTAACCTCTATCGACGCAGAAAAAGCACTGGTTACAGTTGTGAAAATTAGATTGGCACAAAAATCAAGGGAAAAATGATTGGAGTTTGTTATGTCATGATAGTCAAGGTCTGTTAGTGAGATGTCTAGGGCTGGCAATGGATCGGGCTAACCCATTGCCAGCCCGACCCGGCATTGCCAAGACTGGGTCAAAGGGATATTGGCTCAAGCCAAGCTGGGTCACATAGACTATTTAAAAAAAAAAGAAAAAAAAAAAGAAGAAGTCTTTAAGGAGAAACATCAAGACTGGCAGGGTCTGGCCCTAGTAGACTTGGCCCTTGAGCCGCAGTGGCTTGGTCCTCAGGCCATATTTTGTGGCCCATAGCCTACCTCTTTTGGAATCAGGCCGGACTGTGTGACCCATTGCCAACCCTCTTAGTTAACCGCTCGCCACAAAAAACCTTTAAAAATAAGGATTCTATACAATGAAACCATTAAACTTTAGTATACTGAGGTCACAATTACTTATAACCATCGGATGTAAAACCTAATAGCTTGAGGGTGTCACAAAGTTCGAAAAAATTTATGAACCTTGAGCTCGGTCAATGAAATAAATATACCACCGAATTTGACATCCAATGGTCAAGATTATTTGTGACCACCATGTACCAAAGGTAAATGGTCTCATTGTATACTTTCCCTTGAAAATATAGTAGTTTTGCAAGTACATTCATTAAGAAGCCTTTGGTTACCAAAAACGCTAGATTTACGGTAGGAAAAGTGTTCCATGCATCAGGGGACGCATGCCATATGCGCTCCCTTTGATGCATCAAACATCCATCTCAAAAATATCATATTTTATTTTTAAAAGTCATTCTTTTTTAGATTCATATTCACCGTGATGGAGATTCTCAACTCCTAAACTTTTGGATCTAGAATCCATTTCGAAGATGAGATGGATTTTGGTGGGAGGACTTATATAAATAGACGAGTCGGGGGACCGTCATTTATGGTTTCACATACATACAGTTACTAAAATTCAATCCTCGAATGCCCATCACATTCCAATAACCTGTTGAAAAGCTTAAACACCCCTTGTCCTTAGACAAGTTTCAGTATGAAATACCTTCTTTCAAAAATCATGCAATGGGTGTGGAATATTTTCCTTTTGAGTATTGTACAATTGCTCCATCTTTGAGGTAAGATCATAAAATAAATGCAGAAAAATGAATGCAGAAAAATGAATTCAAAAAATAATTATCAGATTAAATTATAATATACAATGTCATGGCTAATACATGAAGAGACAAATAAATAGATGGAAATGGACAGATGGATGGATTGATAGGTAGACAAATAGATAGATAGATAGATAGAGGGAGAAAAAGAGAGTATTGCAAATTAATTGTTATACACAGCAACTTCAAGTGAAGATCAGAGCAAATATTGAATGAATCAGCAACCTCTTTTGGTTCTGTTTCTTTCCTCCTACCTCTGCAACTTTTAGGGAAATGAAAGGCCGGTTCTTCTTCTTTTACACCAATCTCCTATTGGAATTCGACTTTTGGTCCTTCACGCTGATAATACATAGGCAAATTTACAGTGTTAACTAGTGCAAATGAAAACCTTTTAATCAGGTAAACAAAGGAAAAATGACATTGTTGAGATGGCTTTGAGAGAGAGAGAGAGAGAGAGAGAGAGAGAGAGAGAGAGAGAGAGAGATGTTTAGGACTCCTCAGATTAAATCACAAGATAGCATTAAGTTTGATGATGCATATGATATTAGACACCGATGAGGTGGGGGGAGGGGAGAGATATTTAAAACTTCAGATTAATATCGGGGGGGGGTTGGGGGTGGGGAGAGATATAAAACTTCAGATTAATACGGTGGGGTGGGGGTGGGGGAAAGCAACCATCCCTTGTTCTTCAGTGCTCTCAACTGGATTAGCATTTGAAAGTGATGTAGTAAGGATAGCTCCCTATCATGTCTGGATCACATCTTTCAAATGCCTTTTCCATTCCTCCATTGCTCAGACATTGCAATAGCTAGAGTTAGCACAACCATTGAAAAGTTCTTCAAGTTCAAAACAATTGGGATATTGGCATTGCTCACCCAAGTCGAAGAACAAGATCCTACTCTATTTGAAGCTAAGTAAAGAGATCATGCAATCCAAGGCTGTAAAATAACTATTAGAACCCCTTTCCCATGTGTGTGCATGAAAGGTAACAGGTAGATTTGTTGATTTTGCTTTTGTCTTCAAAGATGAGATTGGGTTCATTTGATCATTTAATTTTTTTAGTTATCTTTGGTAATTAAGTCTTTTTTTGTTATAGAGAACTGAGTGATAGAGTTGGAATTGAATTTGAGAAGATAAAGGGCTAAGATTTAATAGTGACTAGGGTTTCTTATGAGGAAAGTGACTTAAGGTTACTTTTATAAATATGTAGGAAGGAAAACAGAAATAGAAGTACTGAATTTTGGGTCTCATAAAAGATTTTTTATGTTTTATTTTCCTTCTCTCATTTTCCTAAATCATGTTGTAATATGCAATGCACTCTCATGACTCATGTTACACAAAAATCATACAATCTTCGAAGGAATATTCATCATGAGAAGACAATGATATATACATGGTCAAGGGATATTATGACGTAACCCAATACATTGTAGAAATCCCCATTCACCCTCCACTAAAGCCGTGGATAGTGATGGAGGAATAGTGGCAACCACCCTCAGGTGAGTGGCTCCATGTCAATCTCTATCACTGTCCATCACTTCAATGTATAAGGAAGATCCAACATGACCGGGGTTTTACCATACTACAGTGGATTAGAATATACTTTGCCCATGGTAAAACAAATGTAACTAACTACATATTTATCAATCCATAGAAACCCCAGAATGGGTCCTTTGACAACTTTATAGTGATTCAACTTAGCAACATATTTTAATAGGAATGTTCAACAAACCCCTTTTCTGCTCACCTTGTTATTTTCCGCTTGACCCTTCAGTGGCTGACAATGTAAGCTCTTACTGAAATTGTCATGAAGAATATCAATGATCAAAAAAGAGGAATGCTTTGCATGGCATAAGGTATCAAACTGTAAATGATTATCTACAGAGAAGCCTAGGAAGGCTTGTGGTGTATAAAATATTTCACTTTGCAAAATACCATCCTTGTCCTTGGTGCTTGAAGGAGGATCATTCATCTCAACCTGCAAGAAGTTAATATGTGGTGTTCATATAGCCAAAAGCATAGCGATCAAAAAGCTAAATGAAGCTGTAATAGAATTTAGTAAGGGTAAATATAACCTAATAAAATTGAAATGGGTAAAGCAATGTCGATTGGCTTATCAACCTCCATTGATGGGATGGAGAGTGATGGAGAGAAGTAAGATTTCCATGTCAGTTCAAGTGAACCCAACACACACTCCATCACGGCCTATCTTTCAAAATGGTCTGCAATGACCCAATGGACCATGATTTTTATATAGTCTATCATACTATACAGTCACATTTAAGAAATCTATAACTATTAACAGTTGAAATGCACAGAAGATAATCCATGTATGCTGAAATTTAGATGAGAGACTTCATGTCTAATTGCTCTACTTACAGGAGAAAAGGAATCCTTTCCCCTTCTGTTATAGGGAATTTGATTCTTGCAATCAATGTTTTGTTCGGCTTCATAACAACTTCAAGATAAACAAAAAATAAGTTAACATTTTCATCATTTAAAAGTTAAAAACTACTTTTGATTCAAATAGATATTGCATCGCATACTGACTGAATTAAAAGGTGAAAGTATAAGTTCTTTAAAATATCCACTTTAGTGCATTTTTGCAATTAAATTCTATGGCATTCATTCAGTTTACGAAAGCTTTTATTTTCAGTTCTTAATAAAACATAGATGATATGATTTTCAAGAATCATGTGAGTTTATCTTAAGACCAACATTTGTAAGACAACAGTCACTTAGAAGGGTAAATTGTAAAAATTCATTCACTATATTAAAAATAAGCACTTACTTCTCACAAAGATAAAAATTTTCACACAACATGCAAACCCGGAGCTTCCCAGATAATTCAAATTCACCACATTACTTGCATGCATGATGCATGTGAACCACAATAAAATCCTCCCTCTTCTTATGAATGGAATCTCCAGGCTAGCAAAGGAAATACAGTGTAAATTAGCATTACATTCAATAAGATGAACAAACTAACAAAGAAAGAACCACACAAACCCTTAAAAGGATGGAAAGAATGTTAAAGATCCCAAGAAAATGGCAAGTTAACTAATTAATGATGTTATCTTTGTAAAAAAGTGGCATCTGAGGACAAATGTGGTTTTTTGATAAGTGGTCAAGAATGTTTAATATATAACAGTTCAAGTAGCAAAAAAAAAAAAGACCATTATTTTGAAAGATATAGCTAAAGGAAAATTGGTCCATACTTTCTGTGTCAAGAGTGCTTCCTTTGCAGTATCATTTGCAACAATAGCTTGGGTTGAATATTTCGGAGCAACTTTTGAAGGTGGTCTTTTCCACTCTTTTGTCGTTTTTCAGCATCTTCTTTATCAATATTAGCAATAATATACTCTGCCCTTCTAGAAAAGTAATCCCCCTCAAAATATGGCACAAAAGTCAAGGTCACCTTTGCCTTCTTTTCACCAGTACGCACAAAGAATTGTTCATACATATTAGTATGCTCCACTACAATATCTTCATCTGTAGCCTTTTGTATCGTATCAAGATACCTAGGAAACAAACAATTAGTTATACTCCGGCTCATTATAAGTTCCCCTCTAAGACAGAGTACTTTAAACCTCAAAAATTGGCATTTCTTGTTAAAATGACTGGATGCAGATGAAAATAAAAATACACTGGCCCACACACGTACACATGCACACACTGCAAGAAAGAGAGAGCTCACCATTGACGTAGTCTATCCAACTTTGGATATATTCTATTTCCACACAGTCACACACACACTCACACTCACAGTCACACTCATAGATATATGTATTACACATATATGTGTGTTGTGTCCCCCAAAATGTTTCGGCGGTACTTTGGTCAATTTTTGTTTCACAAATTATTATTTTTATATTTTTATTAGGTGCGCTTACTAAGATATACACACGCTCCAATTTTCAAAACATTCTGATTTGTAGAAAAAAAAATGAAAAATGAAATACTACCAAACAATCGTGACCCTGCAATAAACTTTGGACGGTGATGAGGGTAGGCGAAATCACTATTCATTTCGCCTATAAGCGTTGGGAAGACTTTTTCTTATATATATATATATGTGTGTGTGTGTGGTATAAAAATCAGTGTACATATACGCTAATAATTGTATAAATATATAATAAGTATTTTTATGATCATATACATCAATGTATATAGAAATGTATATATATTGGTGCATTATATATATGCAGTTATAAACATTACTCATACACACAGATTAGTATATACAAATCGTATATATACAACTTTCACATACACATATGAATGTATTTTTTACACACTTAGAATTGTATGTATATAGCTTATAGCTAATTTATTGTATGGTTATATGCATCAGTCTATATATATACACTGAAAACAATGGTATGTATTGCTAAACATCAATATATACAAAAATTATTTTAATAACTGTATGTACATTAATGTATATGACCATATGACCATATATACAGTTATTATCAGTTTATACAGTTATTAGTGTATATGTACCCAGATTTATATACTACACACACACACACACACACACACATACACACATATATATACATATATATATATATATATATATATATATATATATATATATATATATATATGTATATATATACTAGACATATATGCATGTTGTGTATGAACTGATGTATGTATATTTACGATATGTATATATACTCATATGTTTTTCTGTGTATATATATACTGATTTGTGCACGCACATGCACCCTTACGTATTGATAAGTTCGTACATACATTTTTATATTGACTGATATATAGGACTATATTGACACTGATTATCATTTTATACATTTAGTTAGCAGCAATTTTAGTAGTGAATTTAGAGCACAATCTATTTAATTTATTCTAAACACACAACTTATTCTAACAATACATGAATTTTTATAAGAAAAAATACTAATAGACAAATAGAAAATAATACAGGAGATATATCTATCACAAACCAATTAACATAGGTAGAATTACTAATTTTTAGACAAACCACAAATTTAAATTGCATAATAAGAACTTACATCAAGCACTTGCAATAACTGCAAAATATTTTCCACCCTTCAAGGCAGTAGCTCGGTAGAGTGTTCAAATTACAATCACACATATATTTTCTTACAATTTACAGATTCAGGGTGGCTAGATATACCACCCGATATACAACAGTAGGAAAGAAAGAAAAGATAATAGTAAAGTAGAGAGATAGTAATAGAGGAGAGTAATAGTGATGGCTGAGGATACAGAGAGATGACTGAGAGCTTAGAAGGATAGTTGAGCACAGAGAGAAAGAGTAGAGAAAAGCTAAAAGACGAGAGGAGAGTAACAGCAATGGCTGAGGGTACAGAGAGTAACAATAGAGAGAGGCTGGTTACAAAGATGACCGGAAGAAACACATAATTGTAGATGCTGACAGTTGTAGAGAGGTTACAGAAAGATATTACAGACTTAGAGCATAAAAGAAGAAAGAACTCATACCAGAGAGAAAGCTTGCGAACGTTTAAGAGCTTAAGGGTGGAAAACCAAAGCAAGCTTGTACCAGAGAGAATTGAGAACCAAGGTAGCTGGTAGTGGAGCAGCGTGGAGAGAATAAGGGAAAACAAGAGCTTTAGAAAGAGAAGAGAGCTTACTGAGAACTAAGTAGAGAGATAAAGAAGTTAGAGTGAGCAGAGTAAGAGGGAACTTGAGAGAGAAGAAGGCTAGAGAGGAGAGAGATAGACACTGGGGGAGAGCACTTGGATGCTTTTGCTTCTACCCGTACTCCTCCTTTTATAAGCCACGGACCTCAAAGGCGTATTAAATTGGCTTCACGAATCCGCCAGCTCAAAAGAAATTGTCAGTGGCATAGTAACTTGAGGGGACCAAAAGCAGCACAGTAAAAGTTGAGGTGACACAAAGTAGCATAGTGAAAGTTGAAGTGACAGAAAGCAACACAGTGAAAGTTGAAGTGACAGAAAGCACCACAGTGAAAGTTGTCGGCAGCATCTTGTCGATACCATCTTGTCGGAAGCATCCAGCAATAGTATAAAGTTATTAGTAGTGTCATTCGGGCCTATAGAAAATCAGGGCGAGGTTGCTGGAGTTCACATTCTTCATTTTCTAGGGCGTAATCTTCCTCATTTTGTGTTGATGTCGACATGGCTTCTTCCTCATCTTCAAACATTTGGAGCAGTTCTTTTTTAAGTTCTTCCTTGCTTGGTGAGGGGTTTTGCTGTTGCATTCTATTTATATATTCTGACATGTTGATCCCTGTGTCTGAATAGTTGACGGGGACCTTTTTTATTTTGATATTATCCGGGTCTAGAGCTTTGTTCTCATAGACGTCCCACCATTTTATATATATTTGTCTTCCTAGTTCAGGAAAATATTCCCATGTATGTATATAATCTTCTGATATCTAATAAGACTACTTCATAATCCATGGTATTTGATACATAGCCATGAAGTACATATGTAGATCTATTTTTGTATTATTCTTGTTATTGAATTCTATAAACTTTCTCTGTGAGGCTTGTATTGTTGGTGGTAATATTTCTGTGCCCGATCCCCAAAACTGGAAGTAGCGTTTAAACCAATTTGGGAATTCCCCAATTACCGATATCTTTATTTGAATAAACCATGTGTGGGAATTATTATTATTTTGGAAGAAGAAGACCTTATTCCAGGTTGTTATATAATCAGAATATCTAAAATATTTGTTGCTAAATCCTTATGTTTGTAACCTCCTGGATTTTGTTGGATCCATACCCCATTCTTCATATGATATAATTTTTCGTATCTGAAGTTTGGAGTAGGCCATTATATTAGTATTCTTCCTATAGAAATGGACCAATGTAACTAATCCTGTTTCTAGTAGGATGGCTTCAAACCATTCGGGTTTATCAATATAAGATGGTTATTTAGATAAATATTGGCTATTTCATTTGGATCTCTATCTTTATGTATATTTTCTATTATTATTGTGGACACAAAAGAGTTTTCAATAAACCTTGTCTTTTCTCCTGAATTATTAGATATTGGATTTGCTTCAGGAGAGAAGATTATTTCTTGTGCTTGTTTTTAACTAATTGGGTTGGAGTTGGTGGAGAGGTTATTATGGGTTTCCCTGTCCCTGTACTGAGACTATATCCATTTTACCCTTACCTTTGGGTGTTATTGGTGTTATTCTCATGTCTTTGTTCCCCTTGCAAAAACTCACGGGTTAAAAAATCAGGCAAATAGTTAGTATTTCTTTTTATGTGTTCAATATCGAACTCAAAAGAGGATAAGATACCTTACAATCGTGCAAATATTGAAACTAAAAGTCGTCGTGACCCGCACTATCTAAAAAGGCCAGGAAGAGCCGTGAAAAAGGTATATGGACTGTTTTCGACTGACTCAGTATTCAACTGTTTTCCTGAAATGGCAAATTTTATTAGGACTCTATCCAATAGAACAGCATCTACATCAAACAGCACACTACGCGTAAAAAATAAAGAAGAATTAACTATAGATAATATAGAATGACAAATACAGAATTGGAATATCCCTAAAGTACCTATAACAGATATATATAAGAAAGGATATTTTGAATTCAAGTCTAGCTATGCTATTAAGATAGTAGAACAAAGTATATCAATTAATAATGAGCAGGAAAGCTTCCAATTACTTTATGATAGGATGAATCAAAATCATAAGTCTAAAGAAAATAAGTATTTACATATAGGACTTATACAGATTGCCATAAAACCCTTAACCCGGTTAGGATTAAATAACTCTGTCTTGTTATGCTTACGTGATGATAGACATAGTAAATTCTCAGATTCCCTTTTAGGAATAATAGAATCTAGTCTTTATAATGGACCTATATATTTTAATTGTTTCCCAAATTATTCAGTCTCCTCATCAGACCCTAATCTTTTAAAAGTTCGTACATTAAATATAAAGACCCAAGGGTTTGACATGAACCCTGGATCGTAGAGTGTTGCCTTAGTATACAGGATATGTTATAAAGTGATGAACACTTTATGTTCTAATGCCATCCAAATGGACACCAAAGGACAAACTGTGTTTTTCCAGGCCAATATGGAAAAATCTATTACAGTCATACCCAAATCTATAAGCTGGTCCCAAATAACTTTACCAGAAAATTGGTCCTTACACTGTGAGAACCAACAATCTAGAATCCCAATAAATAGGGAACCAGATCAAATTATTGAATACCATGACGGTGATATCGAAATACAATTTAATTCGAACAGACGTACCAGAATTAATTTATCTGAAGAATCTGTACGCAAACCGTCCAGACTTTCGAAACCTTCCAGGCATTCTACCTCGTCTATACCGTAAAAACACAAACTAGATGGATTGAGCAGGATTAATAGTAATATACAAAGACCTATTTATAAGGTCTATGAACCTAGTTCATCAGAAAATGAACCTACTCCTTCGGATTTAGATTTTAATATTCTTACCCTTCAAAAGGAAGAAAAATTTAAAATCGATATAGAAGGGCTTAAAAATGATTTCCTATCTGAGGAAAATAAAGAAATACGAGACTGGTATCTAGCCAAATTCCCTCAAGAATTACTAGACCCCTTCCATAAAAGATTCAACAAGTTTATAAAGAAAAATAAACAAAATAGAGGATTCCTTGTTTTGTTAAGACATGCCCTAAAAAACATATCCCTATTCTACATTTTGTCCTTAATTCTATAGAAACACAGTACCAGACTTTCATACTACTAAAGGAGAAGAAATACAAAGTATTCATCCTTCTGAGGAAAGTCTCCAGTTGAAAGGGGCACTAAAAGAAAAACCAGAAACTAAGGCCTCTCCATATAAAATAATTCCAAAAGAAACAGATCATCATACACATAAAATTAATGTAATACCTCATATAATTGAACAAAATAATTATACTAGCCTTTGTCTTCAAACCATAGGAAAACAAACAACAAGAATAGAAAATTTGATAGGTAAACCCCAAAAAATATCTCAAGAAAAGACAATTGAGAAAAAAGCTTTGTTGTTCAAACCTCCGCCTGAACTCAATAAAACCCAGTTCAGCCTCAAAGGAATAAAAAATAAGGAAGATAATAAAGAACTAATAGATGAATTGGTGAAAAAGTTGACAAAGCTCAGTATAAAGGATAAAGGAAAAGAGAAAATTACCGAGCAAGAGGCTATGGTATTATAAGAGGAATATCTATCCAATAGCGAAATACAACAGATAGAGGAAGCCTTCAAGACGGAGAACCTTGAAGTAAATAAAATAGATTATGGTAAAAAATTCAGACCAACTTCCCAAACTAGAATGTACTACCCAAGACCAACTCCTGTAGACATCCAGTTTGAAGAAGACTTAATAACTAGTACGGTATCATACTCAGGGAGAACGATAGTCAACTGAAATATAGATGGTATGTCTGACCACCAAATTTTTGATGCCATGAAACAAATGACTATGTATGCCACAGCATGCAAAATAAGTGGTAATCATGATCAGGAAATAGCCGAAGCAATTATCTGTGGTTTTACCAGATGTTTAAGAGGATGGTGGGACTTCCATATGGATGAAACAACCAAAAATGAAATACTGGCCGCCACAAAACAGTGGATAATAAAAAATGAGTTCGGCCAAGATATAGTTAATAGTGAAAGTGATGCCGTCAATACTTTAATATATACAATCACTCTCGACTTTGTAGGGAGTACGACACTACTAGATGCTAAGTCAGAAGACCTGCTTTCCAATCTTAGATGCCCTACATTGTCTCATTATAAATGGTATAAAGATGTATTTTTCTCTCGGCTTCTTTCCAGAGAAGATAGCAAATCAGACCACTGGAAAGAAAAATTCATTACCGGTTTACCCCACTTTTTTGCCGAAAAAGTTAAGACCAGATTAAAAAATAAACATGGGGAACTAATACCGTATACTTTATATACATTAGGATAATTGTCAGCAGAAATATGTGCTGAAGGACTAGCCCTCTGCACGGATCTAAAATTAAAAAGACAATTGGAAAAGCAGATAATGACAGGCAGAAAAGAACTAGGAGATTTTTATAAACAATTTGGATACAATACTCTGCCTATGAAGAAGGATATTGAAAGAAGAAAAAATAAAATAAGAAATACAAATCAAGTAAGTTTAGAACAGCGAAAGAAAAGTTTGCTCAAAATTTCTCTCCCAAAAATAGTTTTAAAAACCAAAGGGAAAAAGGAGAATACATGTTTGTTATAATTGTGGCAAGGTAGGACATTATAAGAATAAATGTCGAATAAATGCCTTGCAATTGGAAGAAAATATCAAAAGTCAACTGTTCCAGATATTGCAAATAGATGAAGAAACCTCCAGTGACTAATATGATTCTAACTCAGATCAACTTGTTGGGGAAATATTGATGAAAATTTAATACTTAGTAGTTCAGACTCAAACTCAGAGGATAATAATAGCAATTGTTTCTGCAATGCACTTTCTAAAGAAGAAAACCTAATACTTGATATAATAGATGAAATAACTGAGCCCGAGCCTAAAAGAGAAGCCTTAATACAATATATCAATATAGCAAAGATAAATAAAAAGCCTCCTCCTCTTGTCCGAACTTAGGAAGATTATAATTTTGCTAAAATCCTAAAAAGAATTGAAGATAAAAATAATGTTAAAAAAGAACCATCTATAGCTGATTTGAGACAAGAAATTAATGATGTACGGATTGAATTAATAAGTTTGAAAAATAGGATACAGATATAAGAACTAGCTTCTAACCCTCAAGATAATAGCCCTGATAATACTGATGAAGAAATAGAATTTGACAATATTATAAATAAGTATAAAACACCTTGACCTATAAAAAAGGAAGAACCAGAGTCTTCTAATATAATACAACCTGATAATTATGTAAACTTACTGGATAAAGTTATTACTCAAAAATGGTTTACTCTTGTAAAAATAATAGTTCATAAAGAATACAGTTTTCAAACTTTAGCTTTAATCGATTCAGGAGCTGACTTGAATTGTATAAATAAGGGACTAGTACCTACCAAATATTTCAGCAAAACAACTCAAATATTAAATACTGCGGATGGTAGTAGATTAATCATAAATTATAAACTTTATAATAATGCAGTATGTAATAATGAAAATTGTTTTGAAATGCCTTTTATAATGGTAAAAGGACTAAACCAGTCTGCTATACTTGGTACTCCGTTCCTAAATATGTTATATCCATTAAAAATTAATAGCTCGGGGATTGAATCTACAATAGAAGGACATAGAGTAAAATTTGAATTTGTTGATAAGCCAGAAATTCGAGAAGTGAATAATATCAAAGAAACTATTTCTAATAAAGAAAAATTTCTTTACCATCTTAAAGAAGAAATAAAATATAAAACAGTTGAGGATAAACTCATGAATTCAGAAAATAAAAATCTAATTGAAAATATTAAAAACAAAATTGCAAAAGAGATATGTGCTGAGTTGCCTAATGCTTTTTGGAATAGAAAAAAGTATATTGTAACTCTACCATATGAGGTAGATTTCCATGAAGATAAAATGCGTACTAAGGCGAGACCTATACAGATGAACCCTCGACTCTTAGATATATGCAAGAAAGAAATTGATGATTTATTGCAGAAACAGCTGATCAGAAAAAGTTCTTCTCCATGGAGCTGCTCTGCATTTTATGTAGAAAAAGCCTCTGAGAAAGAAAGAGGGGCGCCTCGTTTGGTAATAAACTACAAACCCCTTAACAAGGTCTTAAAATGGATCAGATATCCCATATCTAATAAAAAGGATTTACTTGATAGATTAGTCAATGCATGTATCTTTTCAAAATTTGACTTGAAATCTGGATATTAGCAGATTCAAATTGCTGAGCAAGGTAATTATAAAACTACCTTTAATGTTCCATTTGGACAATATGAATGGAATGTTATGCCCTTTGGGCTAAAAAATGCTCCTTCAGAATTTCAAAATATTATGAATGATATTTTTAATCCATATATGAAATTTATGATAGTTTATATAGACGATGTCTTAATATTCTCATAAAGTGTTGAACAACATTTTAAACATTTAAATGTTTTTATCAAAGCAATAAAAACTGCAGGATTGGTGGTCTCAACTAGAAAATCAGTCTTTGCTAAACTAAAATAAGATTTTTGGGACACAATATCTTCCAAAGAAGTATTGTCCCAATAGATAGGGCAATTGAGTTTTCTAATAAATTCCCAGATATTATATTAAATAAAACTGAACTCCAAAGATTTTTGGGATGTCTCAATTATATTGCCGATTTCTATAAAGAATTAGCCATTGATGCTAAACCTTTATTTCAAAGGTTAAACAAGAATCCACAAAAGTGGACAGATGAGCATACATTGGCTGTAAGAAAAATAAAGATAAAGGTAATGGAACTCCCTTGTCTTACACTCTCAAATCCTATTGCATTTAAAAGAATTGAATGTGATGCTTCAGAGATAGGATTAGGAAGAATATTGAAACAAAAAATTTCGAATACAGAGCTATTAGTTCGTTTTACATCACGTGCTTGGAACCAAACACAGCAAAATTACTCCACGGTTAAAAAAGAAGTTTTAGCCATTGTTCACTGTGTTACCAAATTCCAAAGTGATCTTATAAACCAAAATTTCTTATACGAACTGACTGCAAAGCGGCCAAAGATATTCTTCATAAAGATGTCAAGAACCTTGTCTCCAAACAAATTTTTGCAAGATGGCAAGGTATATTATCCTCTTTTGAGTTCGATATTGAACACATAAAAGGAATTACTACTTATTTGCCTGATTTTTTAACCTGTTAGTTTTTGCAGGGGGGACAGAGACAGGAGAATACTAATAACACCCAAAGGAAAGGGCAAAATGGATATAGTCCCAGTACAAGGACAGGGAAAACCCATAATAACCTCTCCAGCAACTCCAACCCAATTAGTTAAAAAACAAGCACAAGAAATGATCTTCTCTCCTGAAGCAATACCAATATCTAATAATTCAGGAGAAAAGACAAGGTTTATTGAAACCTCTTTTGTGTCCACAATAATAATAGAAAATATACATAAAGATAGAGATCCAAATGAAATAGCTAATATTTATCTAAATAATCATTTTGACCCATCTTATATTGATAAACCCAGAGAATGGTTTGAAGCCATCCTATTAGAAACATGATCAGTTACATTGGTCCATTTTTATAGGAAGAATACTAAAATAATAGCCAACTCCAAACTTCAGATACGAAAAATTATATCATATGAAGAATGGGGTATGGATCCAACAAAATCAGGGAGGTTACAAACAGAAGGATTTTGCAACAAATATTTTAGATATGTTGATTATATAAGAGCCTGGAATAAGGTCTTCCCCTTCCAAAATAATAATAATTCCCACACATGGTTTATTCAAATAAAGATACCGGTAATTGGAGAATTCCCAAACTGGTTTAAACGCTGGTTCCAGTTTTGGGGATCGGGCACAGAAATATTACCACCAAGAATACAAGCCTCACAGAGAAATTTATAGAATTCAATAATAATAATAATAATACAAAAATAGATCTACATATGTACTTCATGGCTATGTATCAAATACCATGGATTATGAAGTGGTCTTATCAGATATCAGAAGATTATATATGTACATGGGAATATATTCCTGAACTAGGAAGACAAATACATATAAAATGGTGGGACGTCTATGAGAACAAACCTCTAGACCCGGATAATATCAAAATAAAAAAGGTCCCCGTCAACTATTCAGACACAGGGATCAACATGTCAGAATATATAAATAGAATGCGACAGCAAAACCCCTCAGCAAGCAAGGAAGAACTTACAAGGAAACTGCTCCAAATGTTTGAAGATGAGGAAGAAGCCATGTCGACATCAACACAAAATGAGGAAGATTACGCTCTAGAAAATGGAGACTGTGAACTCCAGCAACCACGGCTCGAATTTCTATAAGCCTGAATGACACTACCAATAACTTTCTACTATTGCTGGATGCTGCCGACAACTTTCACTGTGCTGCTTTCTGTCACTTCAACTTTCACTGTGCTGCTTTCTGTCACTTCAACTTTCACTGTGCTACTTTGTGTCACCTCAACTTTTACTGTGCTGCTTTTGGTCGCCTCAAGTTATTGTGCCACCGACAATTTCTTTTGAGCTGGCGGAATCGTGAAGCTAATTTAATACGCCTTTGAGGTCCGTGGCTTATAAAAGGAGGAGGACGAGTAGAAGCAAAAGCATCCAAGTGCTCTCCCCCAGTGCCTATCTCTCTCCTCTCTAGCCTTCTTCTCTCTCAAGTTCCCTGTTACTTTGCTCACTCTAACTTCTTTATCTCTCTGATTAGCTCTCAGTAAGCTCTCTTCTCTCTCTAAAGCTCTCGTTTTCCCTTATTCTCTCCATGCTGCACCACTACCAGCTACCTTGGTTCTCAGTTCTCTCTCGTACAAGTTTGCTTTGGTTTTCCACCCTTAAGCTCTTAAACGTTCGCAAGCTTTCTCTCTGGTATGAGTTCTTTCTTCTTTTGTGCTCTAAGTCTGTAATTTATTTCTGTAACCTCTCTACAACTGTCTGCATCTACAATTATTTGTTTCTTTCGGTCATCTCTGTATTAGCGTATATGTATACTGATATACATATACGCATACTCATATACATATGTGTAAAGTTTTTATATATACAGTAATGTATAAGACCATGTATATACTTATTATCAGTGATATATACTATTATTAGCACAATTTGTGTACATATTGATGTATGCATTACATTAGTTATCAGTGATAGGTGCATATATACTGTGTATATATACACTAATACGTGCATTCTATATACATTGATATATATGACCATATAAACGATATGTATATACTGATATGTATATGTGTATCTTGATGTATTTATGAGTGTATAAATATGGCCATATAAATGATATATATGAGTAGTTTATATATGTCTATATAGTGTGTATATATGTGATATGTATATACTGATATATTTCTGCGTGTATATATAAACTTGCTATTAGTTATATACACACTAATATGCACACGCACATGCAACCTTTTGCATTTATAGTGCATACATACATTTCTATATATATTGATATATAGGACCATATAGACAGTTTTTATCAGTTTATACAATTTTTAGCGCATATGTACACTGATATGTATATACGCACACTCATATGTATATGTATAAAGGGTTTATATAAATATTAGTGCATAAGACCATATATAGACTAATTATCAGTGATATATACAGTTATTAGCACATGTTTTGTACGTATTGATGTATAACAATATATACCATTATTTTCAATATATATATATATATATATATATATATATATTGATGCATGAACCATACATTAGTTATCAGCAATCTATACAGTTGTTAGTGTATAAAAACTACATTGATAAGTGCGTGTGTGATGTTTGTATATATCCGTATCTGTGTTTTGGTAAAGTGCATAACTATATATATATATTGCACTAATATATACATTTCTATATACACTGATATTTATGACCATATATATACACTTATTATTTGTTTATATAGTTGCTTGTTATCATTTATATACAATTATCAATGTATATATACACTGATATGCGTACGCACATGCACCCTAACGCGTTGATAAGTGCATATATATTGTGTATGTATACACTAATTAATACATGTATTTTACATACATTAGATGATAGATATGCACGTATCAACGTGTAAGGGTCCATGTGTGTGCACATAGCAGTGTATATATACATTGATAATTGTATATAACTGATAGCAAGCAACTGTATACATACACGCATAAACATATGAGTATATACGTATCGTATACATATACACACATCACGCCATACTGCGTGTGTGTAGTATATATATCTGTGAGTGTGAGTGCGAGTGCGAGTGCGAGTGCGAGTGTGAGTGTGAGTGTGCGTGTGTGTGTGTGTGTGTGTGAGTGTGAGTGTGTGTGTGTGTGAGTGTGAGTGTGTGTTTGTGTGTGTGAGTGAGTGTTTGACGATTGTGTGAGTGTGTATAGTACATAAATCAATGGACATATACGTTAATATATGTATAAATTGATAATAAGTGCATATATGGTCATATACTTCAATGTATATAGAAATGCATACATTAGTACATTGTTTATATACAGTTATGCACTTTACACATACATATCAGTTTACACACATCGCATATATACAGACATCATGCACACACACACATAGCAATGTATTTTTTACACACTAATAACTGTATATATAACAGATAACTAATGTATTGTGTTGTAATATGCATCAGTATAACTAATGTATAGCAGATAATTAATGTATTATATGGTTATATATAATGAAAAAAATGGTATATATTGCTTTACATTAATACGTACAGAAATCGTGTTGATCACTATATATATCATTGATCATAAGTATATATACATGGTCTTATACATTAGTTCAAATATATACAGTCTAAACATATGCATATGAGTGTGTGTATAAACATATCAGTATATAGATAAGCTAATAACTGTATAAACTAATGTATTGTATGATCATATATATCAGTGTATATAGAAATGTATATATGCACTATCAATGCGTAATGATGCATGTGCGTACGTATTTCAGTGTATATATACATTGATAATTGTATATAACTAATAGCAAGCATGCATACACGCATAAATATATTAGTATATACATATCGCATATAAACACACATCAGTCTATACACAACACGCATATATGTGTAGCATATATTTCTGTGATTGTGAGTGTGAGTGTGAGTGTGAGTGTGAGTGTGAGAGTGAGTGTGAGTGTGAGTGTGTGAGTGTGAGCGTGAGTGTTAGTGTGAGTATGTGTGTGTCGGTAGTATATAAATCAGTGTACATATACGTTAATAACTTTATAAATTGATAATAAGTGTATATATGGTCAGATACCGCAATGTATATAAAAATGTATATATTAGTGCACTATATATAGAGAATTATTTACTTTACACACAAACACAATCGTATATATATATATATATATATATATATATATATATATATATATATACACTGAAAGCAATGATATATATTGCTATACATCAATATGTACACAAATTGTGCTAATAATTGTATATATCACTGATAATAAGTGTATACATGGTCTTATACATTAGTCTCTATATAAACCTTTTATACATATACATATGAGTGTGCGTATATATATATATATATATTAATGTACATATACGTTAATAATCGTATAAGCTGATAATAAATGTCTATATGGTCATATATATCAGTGTGTAAAGAAATGTATTTATACAGTATCAATGCGTAAGAGTGCACGTGCGTGTGCATATCAGTGTACAAATAATTGATAGCAAGTTTATACATACATGCACAAACATATTAGTATATACATATCGTACATATCTACACACTGCATATATATAAACTGATAATAAGGGTCTATATGGTTACATACATTAGTGTATATAGAATGCATGTATTAGTGTATACATACACAGTATATGTGCATTTATCAACGTATAAAGGTACTTGTGCATGCGCATACCAGTGTATATAAACATTGATAATTGTATATAACTGATAGCGAGCAAACTATATACATGCAAGCATAAACCTATCAGTTTATACATATCGTATATATAGACACATCAGTCTATGCACAAAATGCATATATATATAATATATATATATCTGTGAGCGTTAGTGTGAGTGCGAGTGCGAGTGTGAGTGTGAGTGTAAGTGTGAGTGTGTGTGTGTGAGTGTGAATGGGAGTGTGAGTGTGAGTGTGTGTGTGTGTGAGTGAATGTGTGTCAGTGTGAGAGTCTGTGTGAGTGTGAGTGTGAGTGTGAGTGAGTGTCTGTGTGTAGTATATATATCAATATGAGTGTGTGTACAGTATATATATGAGTGTTCGTATACGTTAATAACTATATAAACTAATAATACATGTATATTTGGTAATATACATCAATGTAACTACAAATGTATATATTAGTGCGTTGTATATATACAGCTATGCACTTTACAAACACGTATAAGGATATACACATCATATATATACATTCATCATGCACGCACACACACACACACATCAATGTATTTTTTACATATTAATAACTGTATATATAGTTGATAACTAATGTATTGAAATGTTATATGCATCAGTATATATATATACTAAACACAATGGTTATATACACACTCTATATATATAATCAGCAAATACGTATCTATATGATCATATATATCAGTGTATATAGAATGCATCTATTAGTGTACACATACACAGTATAGAAGCACTTATCAAAGCGTAAGGGTGCATGTGCGTGTGCATACCAGTGTATATATACTTTGATAATTGTATATAACTGATAGCAAGCAATTATAACATACATGCATAAACATATCAATACATACATATCGTATATATACACACATCAGTCCATACATAACACACATATAGGTGTAATATATATATCTATGAGTGTGAGTGTGAGTGTGTGTGTGTGTGACTGTGTGAATGTGAGTTTGCGTGAGTGTAAGTGTAAGTGTAAGTGTGAGTGTGAGTGTGTGTGTTTGTGAGTGAGTGTGTTTGTGTGTCTGTGTGTGAGTCTGGGTGTGAGTGTCTGGGTGTGTGTGTGTGTATATGTTTTAGTATATAAATTAGTATACATATAGGTTAATAATTGTAAAAACTAATAATAAGTGTATATAGGGTCATATAAATCAATGTATATAGAAATGTATATATTAGTTCACGGTTTATATGCAGTTATGCCCTTTATACATATAAGCATATCAGTATATACACATCGTATATATACAGACACCACGTACACCCACACACATATCAATGTGTTTTTCCACACTAATAACTATATATATAGTTGATAACTAATGTATTGTATGGTTATATACATCAATATATATATATATATATATATATATATATATATATATATATATATATATATATATATATATATATATATATACATATATATATATATACACATACACACACACGCACACTGATAGCAAGTGTATACATACATGCATCAACATATTAGCATATACATATCGTATATATAGACATTGTATATATATATATATATAAACTAAAAATAAGGATCTATATGGTCATATGTATCAGTGTATATAGAATGCACGTATTACTGCAAACATACAAAATATATATAACTGATAGGTAACAACTATATACATACACTCATAAATATATCAATATATACTTATCGTACATATACGCACCAGTCTATACACAACACACATATATGTATAGTACATATATATGTGAGTGTGAGTGAGAGTGTGTGAGTGTGTATACATACACAGTACATTGACACTTATCAATACGTAAGGGTGCATATGCATGCACGTAGCAGCGTACATACATTGATAATTGTACATAACAACAGATAGAAAGACACTGTATACATACAGACATAAACATATCAGATCATACATATCATATAAGTACACACACAATACGCATATATGTGCAATATATATATTTAAGTGTGAGTGTGAGTGTGAGTGTTAATGTGTATGTGTGTGTGTGTAAGTGTGAGTGTGAGTGTGAGTGTGAGTGTGAGTGTGAGTGTGAGTATGAGTGTGTGTGTGAGTGAGTGTGTGTGTAAGTGTGAGTGTGTGTAAATGTGAGTGTGTGTGTAGTCTATAAATCAGGGTACATATACGTTGATAATTATATAAACTGATAATAAGTGTATCTACAGTAATATAGATCAATGTATATTGAAAGGTTAAATGCATCAGTATATATATTTACACTAAAAACAATGGTCTATAATGCTATACAACAATACGTACAAAATTTGTACTAATAACTGTAAATATAATTGATATTAATTATATACATGGTCTTAGATATTACTGTATATAAAAACCGTTTATATATTTGCATATGAGTGTGCGCATATACATATCAGTGTACATATACGCTAATAACCATATAAATTGATAATAGGTATCTATATGGTCATATATATCAATGTAAGTAGAAATTTATGTATGCACTATCAATGTGTATAGGTGCAGGTGCGTGCGTATGTCAGTAGATATATAATTGATAGCAAGTTCATACATACACGCATAAACATATCAATATATACATATTATATATATACACCCTGTATATATATATAAACCGCTAATAAAGGTCTACATGATCATTATATCAGTGTATGTAGAATGCATGTATTAGTGTATACATATACAATACAAAATCACTTATCAATACATAAGGGTGCATGTGCGTGCGCATATCAGTGTATATATACATTGATAATTATATATAACTGATATGAAGGAACTGTTTGCTACACGCATAGACATATCAGTATATACCTATCGTATATATACGCACATCAGTCCATACCCAAAGTGCATATATGTGTAGTATAAATATCTGTGAGTATGAGTGTGAGTGTGAGTGCGCGAATCTGAGTGTGAGTGCGAGTGCGAGTGCGAGTGCGAGTGCAAGTGCGAGTGTGAGTATGAGTGCGAGTGTGAGTGTGTATTTTTTACACACTAATAACTATATGTATAACTGATAACAAATGTGTTGTATGGTTCTATGCATCAGTATATATATATATATATATACATTGAAAACAATGGTATATATTACTCTACATCAATATGTTTTCAATTTGTGCTATTAACTGTATATATCACTGATAATAAGTATATACATGGTCTTATACATTAGTGTCGATATACACCCTTTAAACATATGCATATGAATGTGCGTTTATACATATCAGTATACATAGACGCTAATAACAGTAAAAAATTTTGGGTAAAAATAATAGCAAAAATTGATAATAAGTGACTATATGGTCAAATATATCAATGCATATACAAATGTATGTTTGCAGTATTAATGCGTAAGGGTGCATGTGCATGGGCATATCAGTGTATATATAACTAGAAGCAAGTTTATACATACACGCATAAACATATCAATATATACGAACTATATATATATATATATATATATATATATATATATATATATATATATATATATATATATATATATATATAAACAGCTAATAAGTGTCTATATGGTCATATATTTCAGTATATATAGAATGCATGTATAAGTGTATACATACACAGTATATAACTGATAGCAAACAGCTATATACATGCACGCATAAACATATCAGTTTATAGATATCTTATAAATACTCACATCAGTCCATATATAACACGCACATATGTGTAGTATATATATCTGGGAGTGTGAGTGTTAGTTTGAGTGTGTGTGTGTGTGAGGTGAGTGTGAGTGTGCGTGTGCGTGTGAGTGAGTGTGAGTGTGAGTGTGTGTGTGTGTGAGTGTGAATGAGTGTGAGTGTGAGTGTGAGTGTGTGTGTGTGAGTATGAGTGTTAGTGTGAGTGTGTGTGTGTGAGTATGAGTGTCAACGAGAGTCTGTGTGTGTGAGTATGAGTGTCAAGGTGAGTGTGTGTGTAACATATAAATCAGTGTACATATACGTTCATAACTGTTTAAACTGATAAATAGTGTATATATGGTCATACACATCAATGTACGTAAAAAACTATATATTAGTGCAGTGTATATAAACAGTTATGCACTTTACATATACACACCTATCAATATATACACATCGTATATATACAGATATCACACAGACACAGACACATATCAATGTATTTTATACATACTAATAACTAATGTATTGTATCGTTATATGCATCAGTATATATATATACACCAAGAACAACGGTATATATTGCTATACATCAATACGTAAATAAATTGTGTTAATAACTGTATATATCACTGATAATAAGTATATACATGGTCTTATACATTAGTGTATATATAAACATATGAATATGAGTGTACATATATACATATCAGTGTACGTATATGCTAATAACTGTAAAAACTGATAAAATGTATCTATATAGTCATTTATATCTGTCTATATAGAAATATATGTAAGCAGTATCAATGCGTAAGGGTGCATGTATGTATGCATATCAATGTATATATAACTGTTAGCAAGTTTATACATAAACGTATAAGCATATCAGTATATGCATATCGTATATATACACACTATATATAAATATAAACTGCTAATAAGTACATGGAATGCATGTGCGTGCACATATGCGTGCATATATACTTTGATAATTGTATAAAACTGAGAGCAAGCAACTGTATACATAGTATATACATATCGTATATATGTGTATATATACACACATCAGTTCATATATAACACGCATATATGTGTAATATATATATCTGTGATTGTGAGTGTGAGTGTGAGTGTGAGAGTGAATGTTAGTGTGTGTGAGTGTGAGTGTGTGTGTGAATGTAGTATATAACTCAGTATACATATATACCTTCATAACTGTATATGGACTAATCAACGTGTAAGGTTGTATCTGCATGTGTATATCAGTGTATATATACATTAATAATTGTAAATAACTTATAACAAGCAACTGTATACGTAGACGCATAAATATATTAGTATATATACACACATCAGTCCATACACAATATGCATATATATGTAATATATATATATCTGTGAGTGTGAGTGTGATGTGAATGTGTGTAAGTGAGAGTATGAGTGCACGTGTGTGTGTGTGGGTATATGGATGTAGTATATAAATCAATGTACATATCATATATATACATACATCAGTCCATACACAATAAGCATATATGTGTAATATATATATCTGTGATTGTGTGAAACTGTGAATGTGAGTGTGAGTGCGAGTGCGAGTGCGAGTGCAAGTGCGAGTGCGAGTGCGAGTGTAAGTGTGAGTGCGTGTGTAAGTGTGGGTGTAATATATATATCAATGTACATATATGTTCATAACTGTATATATACAGTTATGCATTTCACACATACACATATATCAGTATATACACATTGTCTATACAGACATCACACACACACATCAATGTAGTTTTTACACACTAATAATAATATATGTAGCTGATACCTAATGTATACGTGCACGCATAAACATATCAGTATATACATATCGTACATATACAAATATCAAAATACACAACAAGCATATATGTGTAGTATATATATATTTATGTGTATGGCCATATATACACTTATAATTAGTTTATACAGTTATTAGCGTATATATATATATTTATATATATACATACATACTACACATAGATGCGTGTTGTGTATGGACTGATGTGGGTATATCAGTGTATATAGAAATGTATGTATGCACTACCAATGCGTAAGGGTGCATGTATGTGCGCATATAAGTGTTTGTAAATACCTTGATAGTTGTATATAACTGATAGCAAGCAACTGTATACATACTCGTATAAACATATTAGTATATACATATCATATATACACACACATCAGTCCATATATAACATGCAAATATATGTAGTATATATATCTGTGAGTGTGAGGGTGAGTGTGGGCTGTGAGTGTTAGTGTGTGTGTGTAAGTGTGAGTGTGAGTGTGAGTGTAAGTGTGTGTGTGTGTGTGTGAATGAGCGTAAGTGTGAGTGTGTGTGTGTAGTATATAAATCAGTGTACCTATCTGTTAATAACTGTATAAACTGATAATAAGTGTATATATGATCATATACATCAATGTTTATATACATATAACAGTATATACACATCGTATATAGACAGACATCACACACACAGATATTAATGTACATTTTACACATTAATAATTATAAAAATAGCTAATAAGTAAGGTATTATATGGTTATATGCATCAATATATAAAAACACTGAAAACAATGGGATATAATGCTATATATCAATATATACACAAATTGTGCTAATAATTGTATATATAACTGATAATAAGTATATTCGTGGTCTTATACATTAGTGTATATATAAACCATTTATACATATGCATATGAGTGTGCATATATACATATCAATGTGTATATACACTAATAACAATATAAACTGATAATAAGTATCTATATTGTCATATATATCAGTGTAAATAGAAATGTATATATGTACTATCATTGCATAAGGGTGCATGTGCGTGCACATATCAGTGCATATAAAATTGATAGAAAGTTTATACATACATGTATAAATATATCAGTATAAACATATCGTATATATGCACACAGTATATATAGATAAACCGCTAATAAGGGTTTATATAGTCATATATAATAGTGTATGTAGAATGCATGTATTAGTGTATACATACACAATATACATGCACTTATCAACGCATAAGGGTGCATGTACATGAACATATCAATGGATATATACATTGAAGATTGTGTATGACTGATAGCAAGGAACTGTATACAAACATTCATAAACATATATATATATATATATATACATATCATATATATACACACATCAGTTCGTACACAACACTCATTTATGAGTATTAAATATTTCTGCGAGTGTAAGTGTGAGTTTGAGTGCGAGTGTGTGAGTGTGAGTGTATGTGTGTTTGTCGTATACAAATCAGTGTACAAATACGTTAATAAATGTGTAAATTGATATTAAGTGTAAAAATGGTCATATATATCATTGTATATAGAAATGTATATATTAGTATACTATATATATATATAGTTATGCACTTTATACACAAATATATCAATATATACACTTTGTACAATGTATTTTTTATACACCAATAACTGTGTATATAGCAGATAACTAATGTGTTGTATGGTTATATGCAGCCTTATATATATTTACACTAAAAACAATGATATATATTGCTATACATTAATACGTAATGTTGCATGTGCGTGGGCATATCAGTGTATATGTTACATATAGCAAGTTTATATATACACACATAAACATATCAGTATACAGATATTGTATAAATATACACACCGTACATATATATACATCTAAACTGTTAATAAGTGTCTACATGGTTATATATTAGTGTATATAAATACATGTATTAGTGTATACATACACATTATAAACCAATCAATCTATACATATCGTATATATACAAATATCAGTCAATACGCAATACACATATGTGTAGTATATATATATGTGAGTGTGAGTTTGAGTGTGCGTGTGAGTGTGTGTGCGTGTGAGTGTGAGTGTGTGCGTGAGTGTGTGTGTGTGTGTGTAGTATATAAATCAGTATACATACACATCAATAACAGTATAAACTAATAATAAGTGTATATATGATCATATACATTGATGTATATAGAAATGTATTTATTAGTGCATTGTATATATACAGTTATGCATTTACACATACACACATATAAGTATATACACATCACATATATACAGACACCACGCACATACACACACACATCATATATATACATGCACCACGCACATACACACACACATCAATATATTTTTTACATACTAATATCTGTATATATAGCTGATAACTAATGTATTGTAAAGTTATATGCATCATATATATATACATATATATATATATATATATATATATATATATATATATATACATATCCTGAAAACAATGGTATATATTGTTATACGATAATACGTATGTAAATTGTGTAAATAACTGTAAAAACTAATAATAAGTGTCTATACGGTCATATATATCTGTGTAAATAGAATGTAAGTATGCACTATCAATACATAAGCGTGCATGCGCTGCGCATATCAGTATATATATAACTGATAGCAACTTTATACAGATACGCATAAACATAACAGCATATACATAACGTATATACATACACACTGTATATATATATATATATATATATATATATATATATAAACAGATAATAAATGTCTAGTTGGTCATATATATCAGTGTATATAAAATGCATCTATTGGTGTACACATACATATTATATATGCACTTATCAACGCGTAAGAGTGCATGTGCGTGCGCATACCAATGTATATATACTTTGATAATTGTATATAACTGATAGCATACAACTGTATACATACATGCATAATTATATCAACATATATATATATATATTGTATATATGCACACATCAGTCCATACACAACACGCATATATGTTTAGTATATGAATCTATGAGTGTGAGTGTGAGTGTGTGTGAGAGAGTGAGTGTGTGTTTGTGTGACTGTGTGAGTGTGAGTCTGAGTGTGAGAGTTTGTGTGTGTCATATATATTAGTATTTATAAAAATGTATATATGAACTATCAATTCGTAAGGGTGCACGTGCGTGCGCATATGAGTGTATATATAACTGATAGAAAGGTTATACATACATGCATATATATATATGTATATATATCTCTTATATATACACATTGTATATATATAAACAACAAATAAGTGTCTATATGGTCATATATATCAATATATATAGAATGCATGCATTAGTGTATTCCTACAAAATAAATAGGCCCCTATCAACGCGTAAGGGTACATGTGCATGCGCGTAGCAGTGTATATATACATTGATAATTGAATATAACTGATAAAAAGAAACTGTATACATACACGCATAAACATATCAGTTTATACATATAGTATATATACACACATCTGTCCACACACAACACGCATATATGTGTAGTATCTATATATATACATATATATTCATATATATACATACATATATATATATATATATATATATATATATATATATATATATATATATATATATATATATATATATATATATATATGTGCGTGTGAGTGTGAGTGTGAGTGTGAGTGTGTGTGTGTGTGAATGAGTGTGTGTGTGTCACTGTGAGTGTGAGTGTATATGTGTGTGTGTAGAATATAAATCAAGGTACACATACGTTAATAACTGCATAAACTGATAATAAGTGTATATATAATCATATACATCAATGCATATAGAAATGTATAAATTAGTGCACTGTATATATACCGTTATACACTTTACACATACACACATATCAGTATATATATAGTCGTCACTTACACACACATACATATATCAATGTATTTTTTACAAGCTAATAACTGTATATAAAGCTGATAAACTAATGTATATATGCATCGGAAAACAATGGTATACATATATGCATCAGCATATATATACATAGAAAATAATACATACACAAATTGTGCTAATAATTTGTAGGCAAATTGTGCTAATCTTTGTATATATCACTGATAACAAGTATGGAAAAATTTTATATAGAGCCTAGGCTCTAAACAGTCAAATTAGAGCCTACATCAAAATTTTCACTAAAAGAGGTTTTATTGACACCCAAATATCATAAAATTGATTATCTCGACATCAAGATGTATGGACATGAGAAAAAAATGGATTTTGAGTTTTAGAAATAATGCATCTTGTAATGTATTTTTAGACTGTCAATTTTCAAGATTTTCAAGTTTTAATAGATTGACCCGATTTACACTATTTTTTAATCTTTAAATTTTATAACTAAAGATGAAAATATAATTTAAGGCTATTACAAAAATTTCTAATATTAAAATTATATTTCTTAATACTATTTAAATATGGGATCTAATTTGATTGTTTAGAGCCTCAGCTTTATACACCCAATAAGTATATACATGGTCTTATACATTAGTGTATATATAAACCCTTTATACATATGCATATGAGTACGTGTATATACATATCAGTGTACTTATACGCTAATAATAAACTGATAAAAAATATCTATATAGTCATATTTTTCAGTCTGTATAGAAATGTATGTATGCACTATCAATGCATAAGGGTGCATGTGCATGTGCATATGCATGATAGTGTATATATAACTGATAGCAAGTTTATACATAAACGTATAAACATATCATTATATACATATCGTATATATACACACTATATATGAATATAAATTGCGAATAAGTGTTTATATGGTCATAAAAATCAGTGCATATAGAATTCATGTATTAGTATATATGCATTTATCAAGTCGTAAGGGTGCGTATATATACAGCAAAGTGTCAGTGCATAAATATCAGTGCATATAGAATTCATGTATTAGTATATATGCATTTATCAAGTCGTAAGGGTGCATATATATACAGCAAAGTGTCAGTGCATATATATACAGCAAAGTGTCTAAATGGTCATATATAATAGTGTATATAAAATGCATGCATTAGTTTATACATACACAGTAAATAGGCACTTATCAACGCGAAAGAGTGCATGTGCATGCGCGTAGTAGTGTTTATATACATTGATAATTGTATATATCTGATAGCAAGAAACTGTATACATACACACATAAATATATTAGTTTATGCATATCATATATATACACATATCAGCCCACACACAACACGCATATATGTATAGTATATATAACTGTGAGTGTGATTGTGAGTGATTGAGTGTGTGTGTGTGTATGTGAGTGTGTGTGAGTGCGAGTGCGAGTGTGAGTGTGAGTGTGTGTGTATGTGTCTATGTGTGTGAATGAGTGTGTGTGTGTGACTGTGAGTGTGAGTGTGTGTGTATGTGTCTGTGTGTGTGAATGAGTGTGTATGTGTGACTGTGAGTGTGAGTGTGTAGAATATAAATCAGGGTGCATATACGTTAATAACTATATAAACTGATAATAAGTATACATATAGCCATTTACATCCATGTATATAGAAATGTATAAATTAGTGCATTGTATATATACAGTCATGCACTTTACACACACATATAAGTATCTATACAGTCATCATGCACACACACACACAAACATATCAATGTATTTTTTACAAAATAATAACTGTATATAAAGTTGATAACTAATAACTGTATATATTCATATGTGTCAATGTGTATATACACAGAAAACTATGGTATATATGCATCAGAAAACAATCGTTTACATATATGCCTCAGTATATATATAAACACAGAAAACACTACATACATAAATTGTGCTAATAATTTGTACACAAATTGTGCTAATAAGTATATATCTCTGATAATAAGTATATACCTGGTCTTATACATTAGTATATACATAAACCCTCTATACATATGCATATGAGTGCGCGTATATACATATCAGTATACATATACACTAATAATAAACTGAAAAAAGGTGTCTATATAGTCATATTTATTAGTCTATATAGAAATGTATGTATGCACTATCAATGCGTAAGAGTGCATGTGCATGTGCATAATAGTGTATATATATAACTGATAGCAAATTTATACATATCAGTATATACATATCGTATATATACACAATGTATGTGAATATAAACAACGAATAAGTGTTTATATGGTCATAAATATCAGTGTCTATAGAATGCATATATTAGTATATATGCACTTATCAACGTGTAAGGGTGTATGTGCGTACGCATATCAGTGCATATATACATTGATAATTGTATATAACTGATAACAAGCAATTGTATACATAGATGCATAAACATATCAGTATATACATATCGTATATATACACACATCAGTCCATACACAGCACGCATATATGTGTAGTGTACATTTCTGTGAGAGTGAGTGAGTGTGAGTGCGTGTGTGTGTATGGGTGTAGTATATAAATCAGTGTAAATAAACGTTTATAACTTTATAAAGTGATAACTATATATAGTCATATACATCAATGTATATAGAAATGTATATATCAGAGCACTGTATATACACCGTTATGCAATTTACACATACAGACATCATAACACACTATGCAATTTACAAATGCACACATCATAACACACACATGTCAATGTATATTTGTACACAATAATAACTGTATATGTGTAGTCTATATATATTTATATGTGTGTGCGTATTTGTGTGTAGTATAAAAATTAAAGTGCATTTACGTAAATAACTGTATAAACTGATAATAAATACATATATGGTCATATGTATCAATGTATGTAAAAATGTTTATATTAGTGCATTGTATATATGCAGACACTTTACACACACACATATCAGAATATACACATCGTATATATATCGATATCACATACACACATCTAACAATGTATAATTTACTCATTAATAATAGTATAAATTGCTGATAATTAATGCATTGAATGGTTATATGCATCAGTAGATACACTGAAAATAAACAATTTATGCATATGCATATGAGTGTGTGTATATACATATGAGTGTACATATACTCTAATAACTGTATAAACTGATAATAAGTGTCTATGTGGTCTTATATATCGGTGTATATAGAATATAAACTGATAATAAGCGTCTATGTGGTCATATATATCGGTGTATATAGAAATGATGAAATTATCAATGCGTAAAGGTGCATGCGCATGCGCATGTCAGCGTATATATAACTGATAGAAAATGTGTATGTATTGATGTATACGACCATATATACACTTAAAAATCAATGTCAGTTATTAGCATATATTTACACCGATTTATATACTACACACACACATACACATATATACGTGTTGTGTATGGACTGATGTGTGTATATATACGATATGCTGATGCGTGTATATATATACTTGCTTGCTATTGGGTATATACAATTATCAATGTATATATATACTGATATGCGCACGTATATGTACCCTTGTATATTGATAAGTATATATATACTGTGTATATATATATATATACGCACACTAATTTATAAGACCATGTATATACTTATTATAATAGATACATACAGTTATTAAACAATTTGCATACATATTGATTTATAGCAATACATACTATTGTTTTCAGTGTATATATATATACTGAGGCATATAACCATACAGTAAATTAGTTATCACCTATATATACAGCTATTAATATGTAAAAAGTACATTGATATGTCTGTGTGTGTGATATTTGCATATATATGATGTGTATATATTGATATGTGTGTATGTGTAAAGTTCATAACTGCATATATATAGTGCACTAATATATATACATTTCTATATAAGTTGATGTATATGATCATATAAACATTTATTATCAATTTATATAATAATTAGCATATATGTAAACTAATTTATATACTACACACACACACACACACACACACATATATATATATATATATATATATATATATATATATATATATATATATATAAACTACGCATATATACATGTTGTGTTTGGACTGTTGAGTGTACACATATAGTAGATGTATATACTGATATACAATTGCTTACTATCAGTTATACAAAATAATCAATGAATATATACATTGATATGCGCACGCACATGTTCCCTTACACGTTGATAAGTGCATATATACTACATATATGTACGCTAATACATGCATTTTACATACACTGATATATATGACCATAGAGACACTTATTAACAATTTATTTAGACAATGTGTTTATATATGATATGTATATACTGATAGGTTTATGCGTGCATATGTATACACTTGCTATTAGTTATATATATGCTGATATGCGCATGCAAATGCACCCTTACGCATTCATAAGTTCATACATACTTTTCTATATACATTGATGTCTATGACTATATAAACACTTATTATTAGTTTATACAATTATTAGCGTATATGTACACTAATATGTATATACACACACTCATATGCATATGTATAACGTGTTTACATATAGACTAATATATAAGACCATGTATATACTTATTATCAGTGATATATACAGTTATAAATCAGTGTACATATACATTAATAACTGTATATACTGATAATATGTATACATATGGTCATCTACATCAATCTATATAGAAATATATATATTTGTGTACCGTATGTATACAATTATGTAGTTTACACATACTGTTAGTACATACATATCGTATATATACAGACATCACACACACACACATACACATATCAATGTACTTTTTACACACAAATAACTGTATATATAGCTGATAACTAATGTATAGTAATGACATCAGTATATATATACACTAAAAACAATGGTATATATTGCTATACAACAATACCTACATAAAATGTGCTAATAGCTGTATATATCACTGATAGGTATTATGTATTAGTACGTATATACATATCAGTATACATATACGTTAATAATTATATAAACTGATAATAAGTGTCTATATGGCAATATAACTCACTGTGTATAGAAATGTATATAAGAACTTATCAAATATACGTGTGCATATTAGCGCATATATAACTGATAGTAAGTGTATATATATTAATGTATATGACCATATATATACTTATAACCAGCTTATATAGTTTTTAGCATATATGTATACTGATTTATATACTACACACACACATACATATATATATACTATATACATATATGCGTGTTGTGTATGAACTGATGTGTATATATACGATATGTTTATGCTTGTATGCATACACTTGCTTGTTATACGTTGTATATACACACTAATATGCGTACATAGATGCACACTTACACATTGATGAGTGCATATATAATGTGTACGTATGTATCTATACACTAACACAAGCATTCTGTGTACTGATATATATCACTATATAGATAAGTATTAGCAGTTTAAAAAATATATACAATGTTTATATATACGATATGTATATATTGATATGTTTATGTACCTTGATATGCGGAAACGCAAGCACTCTTATGTATTGAAAAGTTCATACGTACATTTCTATATACACTGATATTTATGATCATATAGACACTTATTATCAGTTTATACAGTTATTAACGTATATGTACATAGATATGTATATACGCACACTCATATGCATATGTATAATTATATATATACTAATATAAGACCATGTATATACTTATTATCATTGATAAATACAGTCATTAAAACAATTTCTGTGCATAATGATGTATAGCAATACATACTACTGTTTTAAGTGTATATATATAAATTGCTTATACATTTATTAGTGTGTCAAAAATACATTGATATGTGTATGTGATGTTTGTATATATACAATGTGTATATACTAATATGTGTGTACGTATAAAGTTCATAACTGCATATATACAGTGCACTAATATATACATTTTTATATACATTGATGTAACATGATCATATTAATACGTATTATTAATTTATGCAGTTACTAGCCTATATGTACACTGATTTATATACTACACACACACGCATATACATATATGCTTATATATATCCGTGTTGTGTATAGACTATTGTGCGCATATATACGACATGTATATACTGATATGTTTTATGCGTGTATGTACAAACTTGCTTGTTATGAGTTATATACAATAGTCAATGTTATATACACTGATATGCGCTGGCACATGCATGCTTACACGTTGATAAGTGCATATATAGTGTATCTGTACACTAATATCATGCATTCTATATAAACTGATATATATGACCATAGAGAGACTAATTAGCAGTTTATATAAATATATACAATACGTATTAACTAAGATATGTATATACTGATATGTTTATGCGTGTATGTATATACCTGCTATCTGTTACATATACATTGATATGCACACGCACATGCACCCTTATACATTGGTAGTGCATAGATACATTTCTATATACACTGATTGATATATATACACACTGCATATATATATATATATATAAACTGCTAATATGTGTTGATATGATCATATATATCAATGTATATAGAATGCTTGTATTAGTGCAAACATACACAGTATATATGCACTTATCAATGCGTAATGGTGCATATACTATGTATACATACACATTATATATAACTAATAGCAACCAACTATATATATACATGCATAAACATATCAGTATATACATATTGTACATACATACGCTTATATGTGTAGTATATATATCAGTGAATGAGTGAGTGTGAGTGTGTGTCTGAGTGAAAGTGTGAGCGTGTGTGAGTGTATGTCAGTGTAGTATATAAATCAGTGTACATATACATTAATAACCGTATAAACTGATAATAAATTTATATAGGATTATATAAATCAATGTATATAAAAATATATAGATTAGTGCACTGCATAAATACAAACATCACACACACTCACACACACATCAATGTATTTTATATACATTAACAAATGTATATATAGCTGATAACTAATGTACTGTATGATTATATGCGTTAGTATATATATATACACTGAAAACCATGATATATGCTGCTATAGATCAACATGTACTCAAATTGTACTACTAACTGTATATATCACTGATAATAAGTATATATACATGGTTTTATACATGAATGTATATATAAACCTCTATACTTATGCATACGAGTGTGCATATACACTAATAACTGTATGTACGCATATATACGCTAATAACAGCATAAACTGATAATACGTGTCTATATGATCATATATATATGTGTATAAAGAAATGTATATATGCACGACCAATACGTAAGGATGCATGTGCGTGTGCATATCAGTGTATATATAATTGATAGGAAGTGTATACATATATATATACATAAACATATAAGTATATTTCTTATATATACAAATTGTGTGTATATATATATATATATATATATATATATATATATATATATATATATATATATATATATATATATATATATATATATAAACTGCTAATTAGTGTTTATAAGGTCATATATGTTAATATATATAGAAAGTAGATATTAGTGTATGCATGCACAGTATATATGCATTTATCAATGCGTAAGGGTGCATGTACATACACGAATAAGCATATTAGTATATACATATCGTATATATACATATCAGTACATGCATATCATATATATATACATCAATGTATTTTTTACATACTAATAACAATATATGTAGTTGATAACTAATGTACTGTATCGTTATATATATATATATATATATATATATATATATATATATATACATTGCAAACAATAGTATATATTGCTATACATCAATACGTACACAAATTGTGTTACTAACTATATAAATATCACCGGTAATAAGTATATGCATGGTCTTTTACATTAGTGTATATATAAACCCTTTATACATATGCATATGACTGTACATATACATTAATATCTGTATAAACAGTATGTATGCAAATATACGTTAATTACTGTATAAACCCATTATACATATCAGTGTATATAGAAATGAAAGTATCTGTGTATATAAAAATTAGTGTATGCACTATCAATATGTAAGGGTACATGTGAGTGCACATATCAGTGTATACATAACTGATAGCAAGTATATACATACACACATTAACATATCAGTATATACATATATTATATGTACACACTGCATATATATATATATATATAACTGCTAATAAGTGTCTCTATGGTCATATATATCTGTGTATATAGGATTCATGTATTATTGTACACATACAAAGTATATATGCACTTATCAACACGTAAGGGTTCATGGGCGTGTACATGTCAGTGTATATATACATTGATAATTGTATATACCTGATAGCAATAAACTGTATACAAACTCGCATAAACATATCAGTATACAAATATCGTATATATATACACACATCAGTCCATACACAACACACAAATATATGTAGTATATATATCTATGAGTGAGAGAGTGTATGAGTGCGAGTGCGAGTGTGAGTGAGTGTGAGTGTGTGTGAGTGTGTGTGTAGTACATAAATCAGGGTACATACACGTTACTAATTGTGATACATCAATCTATAAAGAAATATTTATATTAGTGCATTGTATAAATACAATTATGCACTTTACACACACACATATCAGTATATATACATCGTATATATATCGACATCACACACACACATATCAGTATATATACATCGTATATATACCGACATCACACATACACATATCAACGTATTTTTTACACACTAATAACAGTATATATAGCTGATAACTAACGTATTTGGTTATATGAATCAATATATATATATATTTATATATATATATAAAAAAATTAAAAACAATCGTATATATTGTTATACATCAATACGTACACAAATTATACTACTAACTGTATAAATATCACTGATAATAACTATATACATGGTCATTTACATTAGTGTATATATAAACCCTTTATACATATGCATATGAGTGTACATATACACTAATATCTGTATAAACAGTATGTATGCAAATATAAGCTAATTACTGTATAAACCCTTTATACTTATCAATGTATATAGAAATTAATGTATGCACTACCAATATGTAAGGGTACATGTGCGTGCGCATATCAGTGTATATATAACTGATAGCAAGTGTATACATACACACATAAACATATCAGTATATACATATATTATATATACACACTGCATATATATATATATATATATATATATATATATATATATATATATATATATATATATATATATATATATAGATAAACTACTAATAAGTGTCTCTATTGTCATATATATTAGTGTATATAAGATTCATGTAATATTGTACACTAACAAAGTATATATGCACTTATCAACATGTAAGGAATATCAGTGTATATATACATTGATAATTGTATATAACTGATAGCAAGAAACTGTATACAAACTCGCATAAACATATCAGTATACACATATCGTATATATATACACACATCAGTCTATAGACAACACGTAAATATATGTAGTATGTATATCTATGAGTGTGAATGTGTATGAGTGCAAGTGACTGTAAGTGTGAGTGTGAGTGTGTGTGCGTGTAGTACATAAATCAGTGTACATATACGTTAATAATTGTATAAATTGATACATCAATATATAAAGAAATATTTCTATTAGTGCATTATATAAATACGGTTATGTGCTTTACACACACATGTCAGTATATACACATCGTATATATACAGACATCACACACACACAAATATCAAAGTATTTTTTATACATTAATAACAATATATATAGCTGATAACTAACGTATTTGGTTATATGCATCAATATATATATATATATATATATATATATATATATATATATATATATATATGTACAGAAAACAATGGTATATTGCTATACATCAATACGTACACAAATTGTGCTAATAATTTGTATATATCACTGATAATAATACATGGTCTTAAACATTAGTGTATATATAAACCCTTTATACATATGCATATGATTGTTCTTATATACACACATCAGTGCAAACACAACACGCACATATATGTAGTATATATATCTATGAATGTGAGTGTGTGTGTGATTGTCTGTGTATGTGTGAGTGTGGGTGTGTGTGTGTGGGTGTGTGAGTGTGCGTGTGAGTGTGTGTATAGTATATAAATCAATGTACAAATACGTTGATAACTATATAAACTGATAATAAGTGTGTATAAAGTCATGTACATCAATGTATCTAGAAATGTACACATTAGTGCAACATATATATATGATAATAACAGTATAAATTGATAATAAGTGTCTATATGGTCATATATATCAATATATATATAAATGTATGTACGCACTATCAATGCATAAGGGTGCATGTATGTACGCATATCAAGTGTATATATCATTGATAGCAAGTTTATACATACTCGTATACACATATCAGTATATAAGTGTCTACATGGTCATGTACATCTGCGCATATAGAATGCATGTTTTAGTGATTCCATACATAATATATCAGCACTTATCAACGCGTAAGGGTGGTGCATAACAGTATATATATACATTGACAATTGTATATTACAGATAGCAAGCATCTATATACATACACGAACAAACATATCAGTATATATATATCGTATATACACACACATCAGTCCATACGCAACACGCACATATATGTAGTATATAAATTAGTGAGTGTGAGTGTGTGTATGTGTGAGTGGTGTATGTTTGTGTGCGTGTGCGTGTGTGTGTATGTGGATGTGAGTGTGAGTGTGTAGTATATAAATCAGTGTACATATACATTAATAACTGTTTAAATTGATAATAAGTGTATATATGGTCATATACATTAATGTATATATCAGTGTATATAAAAATGTACGTGTGCACTATCAATGCGTAAGGGTGCAAGTACGTGCGCATATCAGTGCATACATAACTGATAGCAAATTTATACATACACACATAAACATATCAGTATATACATATCGTATATATACACACTGTATATATATAACTGGTAATATATGTCAATGTGGTTAAATATATCAATGTATATAGAATGCATCATAGACAGTATATATGCACTTATCAACGCATAAGGGTGCATGTGCATGCGCACATCAGTGCATGTATACAATGATTATTATATATAATTGATAACAAGCAACAGTATATATACACGCATAAACATATCTAAATATACATATCGTATATATACACACATCAGTCCATACACAACAACACAAATATGTGTAGTATATATCAGTGAGTGTGAATGTGAGTGTCAGTGTGTGTGAGTGAGTGTGAGTGTGAGTGTGTATGTGAGTGTTTGAGTGTGAGTGTACGAGTATGAGTGTGAGTGTGAGTGTGAGTGTGTGTGTGTGCGTGTGGTGTGTATGTGTGTGCGTGTGTGTGTTAGAAAAAAGTTAATAAAATTACAAACCACAAGTAAAGCTCTAAAAAATTCACTCTATATTTGCTTGAAAGAAGCAAGAGTGTGTGTGCGTCATGAAAAAGTTACTTGATAAAATTACAAACCACAAGTAAAGCTCTCGAAAATTCACTCCATATTTGCATGAAAGAAGCAAGAGCAGTAAGTATTATATCAGAGAAGAAGAGCCATTAAGTAAATCAAGCTTGCAAGATCAAGATCTCAAATATCGAATAACGTAAAGAGATTCGCCTTGCTGATAAGTTACTTTCGTACTTGCCAATTTACACGTAAACTCGATGAAGATGAAGCACATCAATGATAATGAAAACAAGTACAAATAAGAAAAAAAAATAGATGGACTACCACAATTAGGTATTTAGCATACCCAATTCATCAAGAGAAGAAACCCCCAATTCATCAAGAGAAGAAACCCATTCTTACGCCTAATTTTATACAAACTAATATGGAATTTCGCCTAGGTTTATCTGATTAGAGGTGATAACCAGAAGAATTAATCTCCATCTTTAATGCCTGATTTTATCACAGTTTAGAAAATTACATAGGGAAGGAAAAATCATACACAGGGACAATAATGATTGGAAGGGTAAGAATTGAGAGGAAAATAATAAAAAAGGAAGGAGGGGGGGGGGGGGGTAAGCGAGGGGGATTAGTTCATTTACCTTATTGGCTGCAAAATCCATTTGTGCATTCATAAATATATCTACGTACATCTACGCTAAAAACTGTATTAACTAATAAAAAGTATCAATGTAGCCATATATATCAATGTGTAAGGGTGCATGTACGTGCACATATCAATATATATAATTGATAATAAGTTTATACATACATATAGAAACATATCAGTATATACAAATTGTATTTATACACACTGTATACATACACAATATATATCCACTTATCAACATGTAAGGGTGCATGTGAGTGCGCATATCAATGTATATAACAGATAGCAAGCAACTGTATCCATACAAATATATCAGTATATACGTATCATATATATACACACATCAGTCCATACACAACACGCACACATTTGTAGTATATATATATGTGAGTGTGAGTGAGTGCGAGTGTGAGTGCGAGTAAGTGTGAGTGTGAGTGTGAGTGTGAGTGTGAATGTGAGTGTGTGTGAGTATGAGTCTGAGTGTGTGTAGTATATAAATCAGTGTATTTATACGTTAATAACTGTATAAACTGATAATAAGTGTATATATGGTCATATATATCAATTTATAAAGAAATTACGTATTAATGTACTGTACATAAAACCTTATGCACTTTACACATACACACATATCAAATATATACACATCGTATATATACAGACATCACACACACACACACATATCAATGTATTTTTTACACACTAAAACTAATGTATTGTATGCTTTATATTCATCAGTATATATGCACTGAAAACAATGATATATATTGGTATACATATATGTAAACAAATTGAGCTAATAACTGTATACATCAATGATAAGAAGAACATACATGATCTTATACATTAGTGTATCTATAAACCCTTTATACGTATGCATATGAGTGTGCGTATATATATACACGTATAAACATATCAATATATACATATCGTTTATATGCACACTGAATATATCAGTATATACATGTCGTTTATATGCACATTGTGAGTGTGAGAGTGTGAGAGTGTGAACGTGTGTGCGAGTGTGAGTGTGAGTGTGAGTGTGAGTTTTATTTTGTGTGTGTCTGTGTATGTGTATGTGTGTGTGTGTGAGTGTGTGAGTGTGAGTGAGTGTGTGTGTGTGTGTGTGTGTGGTATGTGAGCGTGTGTGTGTTAAGAAAAAGTGACTTAATAAAATTGCAAACCACAAGTAAAGCTCTAGAAAATTCACTCCGTATTTGCATGAAAGAAGCAAGAGCAGTATTGTACTAGAGAAGAAAGAACCGTTAAGCAAATCAAACTTTCAAGTTCAAGATCTCAAATATCGAAAAACGTAAAGAGATCCGCCTTGATGTTAAGTTGCATTCATGCTTGTTGAATTACAAGCAAACTCAATGAAGATGAAGTTCATCAACAATAATAAAAACAAGTACAAATATATGATAAAAAATTTGGATGGACTATCCCAATTGGGTATTTTAGCATACCGAATCCATCAAGAGAAGAAACCCATTCTTATGCCTAATTCTATATAAAGTAATATGGAATCTTGCTTAGGCTTATCTGATTAGAGGTGATAGCACGAAGAAATAATCTCCTTCTTTAATACTTGATTTTATCACAATTTGGAAATTGTATATGGTAGGAAAAATCATTCACAAAGAAGATAATGATTCGAATGGTAAGAATTGAGAGGAAAATAATAAAAAAGGAGGGGGCAAGGGGATCTGTCCTTTTACCTTGTTGGTTGCAACTGCCACCTGTGCATTCATATACATATCAATGTACATCTACGCTAATAACTGTATAAATTGATAAAAAGTGTACATATGGTCATAAACATCGGTGTATATAAAAATATATATATGCACTATCAATGCGTAAGGGTACATGTGCGTGCATATATCAGTGTATATATAACAGACAACAAGTTTATACATACACGCATAAACTACTAATATATGTCCTTATGGTCATATATATAAGTGTATAAAGAATGCAAGTATTAGTGTGAGTATGAGTGTGTGTGTGTGTGTGTGTATGAGTATGAGTGTGAGTGTGAGTGTGAGTGTGAGTTTGTGAGAGAGAGTATGAGTGGGAGTATGAATGTGTGTAAGTGTGAGTGTGAGTGTGAGTGTGTGTGTAGTATATAAATCAATATATTTTGTACATACTAATAACTATATATAGAGCTGATAACTAATGTTTTGTATGGTTATATACATTAGTATATAAAAATACACTGAAAACAATAGTAAACATTGCTATACATCAATATGTATACAAATTGAGCTAATAACTGTATATATCGCTGATAAACAATTTATACATATGCATATAAGTGTACAAATATACATATCAGTGTACATATGCACTAGTAACTGTATAAACTGATAATAATTGTTTATATGGTCATAAATATCAATGTATAAAGAAATGTGTGTATGCACTATCAATTCGTAAGAGTGCATGTGCGTCCGCATATTTTTGTATATATAACTGATAACAAGTTTATATATACGCGCATAAACAAATCAGCATATACATATCGTATACATGCACACTATATATATATATATATATATATATATATATATATATATATATATATCTATATATAAACTGCTAATAAGTGTCTATATGGTCATATATATCAGTGGATATAGAATGCATTTATTAGTATATGCATACACAATATATACATTACTAATTGTTTATAACTGATAGCAATCAACTGTATACATACACGTACAAACATATCAGTATATACATATCGTATATATACGCAAATCAGCCAATTCACAACATGCATATATGTGTAGTATAAATATTTATGAGTGTGAGTGGGAGTGTGACTGTGAGTGTGAGTATGAGTGTGTGAGCATGAGTGTATGTGTGAGTGTGAGTGTGAGTGTGAGTGTGAGTGTGCGTGTGAGTGTGAATGTGAGTGTGAGTGTGTGAGTCCATGATTGTGTGTGAGTGTGAGTGCGTGAGTCCATGATTGTGTGTGAGTGTGAGTGTGAGTGTGAGTGTGTGTGTGTGTGTGTGAGTGTGTGTGTGATTGTTAGTGTGAGTGTGAGTGAGAGTGAGAGTGTTAGTGTGAGTGAGACTACAAGTGAGAGTGAGTATGTATGAGTGAGTGTGAATGTGAGTGTGAGTGTGAGTATAAGTGTGAGTGTGAGTGTTAGTGTATATAATTGCATGTATTAGTGTATACATACATACTTACACAATATATATGCATTTATCAACAAGTAAGGGTGTATTTACGTGTGCATATCATTGTATATATACATTGATAATTATATATAACTGAAAACAATCAAGCGTATTACACGCATAAACATATCGTATATATACGCACATCAGTCTATACACAATACGCATATATGTGTAGTAGTATATACACAATGCGCATATATATGTAATAGTATATACACAATACGCATATATATGACTTCCTCTCTCTAGTAGCACCCTGGTGATGACTCCCTCTCTCTCACGCCCTATTGTCCTGTGAGTGCCCCAATCCTTCTTCCCCTAACGCCGCACGAATATAATCCCATTGTCGTGCCGCACGTTAGCATAACCTATCGCTGCGCGAACCTCTACCTATCGCCGTCTCGCGCGAACCTCTACCTATCATCGTGTTGCCCGAACCTCTACCTATCGCCGTCTCGGGCGAACCTCTTACCTATCGCCGTCTTGCGCACCCGTCTTGCCTATTGCCGTGTGCATAATAAACCCCAACACCGTGTACAACCCATCTCCCCCATCGCCGTGCTTGACCGAGGCCCATCGCCGTGCGCGATCAACCTCTTCTCACCATGATGCACAACCACTAGCAGCCACAGCTCCGCTACTCTCCCGTGCTCTTCATCCCATGTTACTTCTCACATTCTCTCTCTATCTAACAACCAACTAGCTCCCCTGTTGCTGTTAGCCCCTCTCTCCACCTCTGCTGCTGTTTTCGCTCCCCCTCTACTCCTCACCACACACCACCTGCAACTAACCACCCCTTTTATTCCTCAGTAGCACCCCTGTTCTTCGCCCTTCTTCTGTCGTCACCACCCCAGATCAGCTACTACCACCCTCTTCTTTCTTACCTACTCGAATTTCTGCCACTTCGCCGCTCCAGCCTCCGTCACTCTCGACCAACTCACAACCCACTGCCACCATCACCCACAATCAGGCAGCAACCTTTTTCTTTCGCCTAGCTGCTTGGAACCTCCACCACCCATAATGACGGCAGGCTCCCTCAGCTTGGTTGTTCTCGCCGGCGGCTTGGTTGTTCTCTTTCTTCACCGTCTTCTCTGCAATCGTGCGCTCTCCTTTCACTCCAATTTCAGCAACCTCGTGTGCTCCCCTCTTCTTCCCTGCACTTTCTCTCACTAAAAAAACCCACCAAGCAAAACCCACAAACAATACTTACTTCCTCCTTTTTCCTAATTGCGCTTGGTTGTCCTTTTCGTCAAAGTTTCGTCCCCCCTCCTTTCATGTCCTTTGTCCAAGCACTCTCTCTCTCTTAACCAAAAGCACTACCCATTTTTTTTTACTTACCGTCCTTCATGTACGTGAGGTCCTACAAGCTCTTTCTCTCTCAACTTATGTATTCCTCTTCTTTTATGTTATGAAACTACTCCAACTCCTTCTCTCTCAATTAATGTTTATTTTTCATTTTATTATTAAACCACCTCATTTCATCTCCTCTACCCTCTTCCTTTTATTTTATTCCATTACAACCCTTCCCCGTCCTTTTATTCAAATGTACCACTCATTTTATTTTCTCTTGTCCGATGTTATTTATTTCACTCATGTTTATCTTATCATACCTTGCTCTATTTTCATTCATTTATCATCTCATTTTATTTTATTTTCTTCTATCCCTTTTATTTTATTTTACCCCATTTCAATTTATTTATCCCACTTCACTTCATGTTAGTTTAATTTATTTAGTTCCATTTTTCTAATTTAATCTTATTTTATTCATCTCTTTCATTTCATTTCATCTCATTCCACTTTACTTTTCATTTCACTCCATTTTATTTATTTTTATCTTCGACAAGTCAGGGTTCCCAGACCCACTTGTTAGGACGTCTTACGTGTGTGTCTGTGTGTTTTTAGGAAAGGAGAAACAGGTCAAAGGAGGCGATTCCAATCCAGCCATGGGCTAGGGGGCTTCCCAACGTGATCTACGAGAAGCGAGCCAGCCCAAGTGTGTCACGGACCCACATGAGGTAAGTCCCGCCTCACGACCCAAATTCCTCTCTCACTAGTTGGACAACTGTCCTTGTTCTGTTCCCGAGAGAACGATCTCAGGTTCCGGGTCCACCTCGAACCCGGAGCCACGACATTAGGTCAACCCGACCCGAAAGGTGAGATCGAGACACCTAACTAGGGGCAACCAACAAAAAGGAGTGATCAATGCAGTTGTCACCGTAAGTGATCCAAAGAAAGCTCCCTCCCAAACTTTGGACCTCTCCAAATGGGTAAACACAACAAAAGGGCCTCAAGAAGGCAAGCAACAACAGTCGTACAACCACGTACCCCCACCTGCGCATCTTAATCGGGATGATTATTGGACCAGGCATAGGAATAAGTCTACCACTTTGAGAAGGAATGGGTCCCTGCACTACTTCGATTATTACTGGAACAAACATGAACGAGCTCCCAGAGACCAAGTTCCCTGATTAAGCTGGATTTGATACTCAGGCGAATTATTATTCTTACCATTGAAGGATCAACCACTCCATAGATGACTGCTACACGCTAAAAGACCTCATCGAGGCCCTAATTCAAAAGGGTCAGATAAAACTTGATGAGCTAAAGAAAGCATTCGGGGCAGCAGATATTTCTCACGCAGTGACAGTCCAAGAGGAAGACGAAGCGCCTGATCTTCTTCGCGCCTTGTTTGTTATGATGCTTCAAGAAGGTCTTATCACACAGAAACCGGCAAGGCAACCCTGACACCTTTCTCAAGGGATTGAGGACCATTGGTGCCCATATCATCAGATACGGGGCCACGACCTAACCGAATGCTCCAGTTTCCATGATATAATTGCAAAGAAAATACAGGGATGTCAAAACCTTTGTAACGTTCCAGTAAATGATTCACAAGATACTACTCCACCAGTACAAGAGGACCTCCTTACACAAGACTTGGGTACAGATGACTCAAATCCAACTGAACCCTCGACTTTCCAACCGTGGATAGTCCATCACGGGCGGAGTAGACTCAAGTCCTTAGGGCAAGAAGCAGTTCGCCAAGCCATGGCTGTTCATAAGCCTAGCAATGCAAATCAAGCGCTTCCAATGAAAATCAAGAGAAGACGAGCACTAAGGGCTGCTCGCTGGAAAAACAAGACGGCTCAACTGCCAGTTGAACAGGAATTTCTCAGGCCTCCTTCCCCATTGCCAACTTTACTAGACTTTATCCCCGGTGCGATCATCTTTCCTTCCTCATCCCATCAAAAGGACGTCCTCGAACCATCTTCTCTTCGGAGCATGTCCAATGAGGGTGACGACGTTTAAAGCACACCCCAACAGTCTAAGCAAGAGAAAGACCTAAACGATTCCCTGCACACGTTCAACTCTGGTGATGATGCAAAAAGTTGCCCAGATTGGTTCGATGAGGGAAATGACCTTAAAAATCCCTCACTTTCTGACCCTTCTCCCTTCTTCTTCTTCTGCTTCTCGTCCTTCCTCTTCTGTGTCTCTTGTAGGTACAACCATGAAATATCCAAACTTTAAGGCTCTTGATAGGGAACTTGAAAGAACCAACATAAGCAGGACGCATCGTAGGTGGTTGAAAAAGACACTGGCCTAGGTAGCAGGATTCTTAACAGTTGCTGATGTCCTGGTGGCTCAAGCCAAGTTAGAGCCCTCATCCTCCGCAAAGAAGCACAAGAAGTCAAAACCAAAGAAACCCCAGTGGCCCCTCCCAACTTTGAACAGAGATTGAGAGAATCAAGGGGGCAAAGCTTCTATTCTCAGGAAGTCTGTCACGTGGTGCAAATATCAGAAGCGTCACCCAACACAGGGCAAATGAGCCTCAGATCTGGGAAAACGCTGCAACCTTCACCTTAGAAGCTAGGCATCTAGAAGTTTCCTGGTTCACCACTTCTTTCTCTCTTGAATACTTCAAGCAATCCATCCATCCTACAGCTCCCTCGGCTCATTCCTTGTCCAGGTACCCTGGACAATCCACCCATCCTCCAACTCCCTGCAAGGTCGCTGGTCCCATATACCCAGCCATCTCCTAAGCCTCAACCTCAAATCTCCATCACCCAAACTAAGCCGGTTGTGCAATCAAATTAGCCAACAGGCCAAAGCAAACCTCCTCCACCTAAACCTCCTCCACCGAAACTTGCTCCTCAAACCAAAACGGCAGGGCTAAGAACACAAAAGGCTGATGAGGAAAAGGTGAAATATAATGTGATGGGGAACTTAAGGAAAATTCTGGCCCTTCTTAGCATCTACATGCTCTCATGCTCTCAAGAGACTATCTTAGGGCTCTGATCCAGGCTCTTTCAGATCCAGAGGTATATGAGACTAAAATGGAACCCATTAAAGTGGACCCATCGATCTTGGGTACATGTATAGTGATCATCTTCTCAGAGGATGATCTGCAATTGGGAGAAAAATTTCACAATCGCCCTCTCTTTGTGACCGGTGAATTACATGCATACCCAATCAACCGAATTACGTTGGATGGAGGGTCAGCAGTCAACTTCATCCCAAGGAGAATCCTCGCTTGGTTGGGATTAGGTTCTAAAGATCTCACTCCGACTCATATCACTGTCCAAGGATTCAACAAGTCAGGAGAAAAGTCGGCTGGCACTGTCCGCCTTCATTTCAACATTAGTGAATTAAACAACTATGCTCAGTTTCACGTAATCGACATTAACACCTCCTACAACATCCTTCTTAGCCGCCCGTGTCTCCATGACCAGGTGGTGGTTTTGTCCACGTTGCACCCATGCTTCAAGTATAGTCGAGATGGGAGACAGCATAAGGTCTATGCCAATAAAAGACCGTTTCCTATAGCTGAAGCTCAATATGTTGATGCCAAACATTACTTCACAGATTCGGTGTCAGCCCAAAAGTCAAATAATGGTGACTACAAGTTTGTAAGAAAGACAGGACCTTCGTCTCATGAATATGTTGAGGACATCGGGCGAACACTGGTGGACATGTTCAAAGAAGAGTTTTACAAGGCAAAATTCTTCCTTTGACTCCCCTTCACCTTAGCATGTTATTCACTACCCCTGAAAAACCTCCATCTCGCCTGAAGACAAAGCTTCCCCTTCTCCTTCCAGTCTAGAGCCACCTTTGCAGGAAGATGAACTAGTGCTCACTCCTGAAATTCAGGAAGTCATGGGGAAAGAATTCTCGGCTCCGAAGGTCACCTACAAGCAGCAAAAAATCATGCATGCCCCTTTTGCACTCTTGAAAGCAGAAGCGGTGCGCCAACCACCGTGTAAGATTTTTCAAAACCTGGTTGCTATAAGCATTGAGGATTCTCCTCGTTCTACCACAGGGCCAGCTCAGACTAGTAGTCAACCACAAGTTCTGCACTTCCTTGGTCACTTTGAGAAAGAACAACCTTCTTGCCCACAGGAACAGGATCCCCTAACAGAGTTAAGAAGCGAAGTTCGCAATCTCTAAAGCTAATTGGAGTTATTCGTATCGCTTCAAAACATCTGAAGGAGTTCGTGCCTGAGACTAAGAGCTAGGATAGGCTTGAAGTAAATGCACCTCAAATAGAGGCTAAAGCCCCTCCTGATCGGACTGTTTATAGTGAGCAGGCTCATCATATGATGAGAAAAATGAATTATGATCCCTTGACCAATCAAATGTTAAGGGGAGATGAAGCAATTTCTCCCCCATTCGATGTCATTGAAGCCACAGTAGCTCGTCACAAGACTAGACAACGCCTAAGGTATTAGCCCTTTGAGACAATAAACATTTCGAGAGGCGTTCAAGCCCAAAACAAGTCAAAATGAGATGCAACAAAATGAAAGAAGAATGAAATCATGTAGCAAAATCAGGCAGAAGAGAAAGATAAGTATTTCATTCATAAAATCAAAAAGTTTTTTACAAGTGCTAACAAAGGAAGGACACCCTCAAAAAATATCAACGATCTTATTGATCTCTGCCCTAGATGCGGCGGAAAAATTCTCGACATGCTGGATACACTCCTTCTGCTCAACCACCATTTGAGTTTCCTGCTCCATGGAGGTGGTTTTTGATTCAATGGTGTGAGTGAGTTCAGATAGATCCTCAGCCAGAGAAGTATCCAAAGCCCTTCTATGAATCATCTCCTTCTGAAGATCACCAAATTCTTCTCTTAACTTTCGCATCTCCTCCCTTATTCCAAAAATCCAATTAAAACAAGTTCTCCCCTCCATCTTGAGGTCGCGCTGATGAGAAACCATAATGGCCTTCTTCTAAGTGCAGGCATCTATTCCCTCGCAACGATGCGAGATTGACATCTCCAAGGAAGCCAACCTGTTGGTCTCAACCTCATTATGCAACCTCCAGCTCTCCATCTCATCTAAAGTAGCATGAAAATGAGAGAGGACATCTGATGCATCCCCTAAAATGTTGGTCGCAGCAGCAAACTCCCTCAGTTTGACTATTGCCTCGCCTAGCTCAGTGACAGGCAGCTCCCTTAGACCCTAGAGACCCGCACGGAGCATGCCCACAATTATCCCAGAAATTCCATTAAAAATAGGCCTGGATGGTACTCTTAGGTCCACCACCTCTGAAGGAACTTCGGTTTCTGAGGCTGGGCATGAAGGAACGATAGCCATATGAGTCACTTGCTCTTTTAGAGCAATTGTGAATCCTGAAGCCTCGAGCACCCCAGATTCAGAAGCAATGCCCTCCCCTTATCTCTCATTCTCTATTATAACCTCAACAAGTTCAAGGTCAGCATCACTTTCTTATTCCCCACTCTCCTGAACTGTCACTTCAACTTCCACAAGTTCAGGGGTTACCTTTTCCCGCTGACCTTCATCTTCTAAGGTCACTGCTTCAAGCTCAGCCATGACCTCTTCTACCTAGCCTGCATCCTCAACAGCCAAAACCTCGGTGATGAAGAGCTCAACCCCTTCCTCTCCCTGACCTGTGCCCTCTAAGACAGTAGCCTCTTGATACTCAACAGCTTCGCTAACCATGGGGCCCTTCTCAAGAAAGATGCTTGGGCCTTCATCATCCATTACCTCAGCCGTCTCAATCAGGGCAGTAATTTCTTGAGGTTCAGAGGCCATGTTAGTGATGCGTTCCTTTCTTGGAGTAATGATTGCAGGGTCTTCAGCCTCATTGACCTCCATTGGAATCGAAACTGACTCAGGAATCCCCCTTGGACTTGTAGACACCACCCCAAGTTTCGAAGTCCCCTCTCGATCAGAAGTGGTAATAATAGGCTTAGAGGGGTTGGATTCATCCACTTCAGTCTCTGAAGAAGTAGAAAACAGTTCAGGAGAGGCAGAAGATGATCGAGAAAGCGTAGAAGGTGACACTGAATGAACAGCTAATGAATCAGAAGAGGAAGAACTTCTAGCAGGTCTACCAGCCTGAGCCTGTGCATTAGGACCGGTAGGGGTAGAGTGTTTCCTTTTCTTCCCTCCTATTGGAGGAGGAGCAACTGCTTTAGAATTCCCTCCTTGAGAAGGTCCCACAGCAAGTCTACTGTGAGGACCACTCTCGATCAATGCGTTCATGTCCTGGACTGGATGCCCCTCATGACCTGGGACTTTCGGCCCTCTTTCCATTCAAAGACAGAGCTAAGTTTATCAATGATGCTCCCAATCTTCTTCATCATGGAAAGAAATTGTGGCAAAGTTTCGTCAGCCGCTATACCTCGAGGGACCCCAAGAGTCTGCCAATTCCATGAGTACCCCAAGTCAATAACCTCCCCAACAACCGGAGCATTGACGATCCTCCTGATCTGGGGTGGTGACGTCGAAGGATAGATAGGAGTTGTCTCCTTAGCAACTGCCTTCCCCTTCTTTCTTGAAGAGCCTCGACCATCCTCAGGGTAATCCCCGCAAAGGAATTTCACCCATTCGGTGAAGGTTACTCGACTCTTGCTAGACTTGGAATGAAGCAACTGGTATATCTCATAAATCTTCTAAAGACTGGCAGGTGATTCCTCACCTCTTAGGAGAGCACCACCAAAGATGACTGAGTTCTGGGGCACGAATTTGTCATACATGGCCCCGATCAGTGGAACTCCGCCAATAAAATGAAGGTCCAATAAAGAGATCCCTGCTTCCCCATGCTCAAGGAGACAAGTGTTGCTAACATGACACCATGTTTCCAGCAGTACCTTGACAGTATAGGAGCACCGGTCATAATAGCTAGCTGAGCACTAAACTGCTGCTAGCAAAGAGGCACGGTCAAGAATGTCTCTGAATGACTCTAGCACTTGGGTCATCTAGGAAGAATATCCTTTCAAATATTGGTGCTCTCCCTGCACTCGGAGATCACAAGAACACCACATCATCCCTTGGGTCTTCACCATTCTCTTCCCCAAAGTGGGTAGATGGACATCGGAGGCCACATTCCTGTGCATACAATGAAGGTGCGCCACCCCTTCTTCAATGCTAACATTATCGTCATCATCCCCTTGGACTTCAAAGCGGACAGGGTTAGTAACAAACGTGACACTGAGAGGCCACTCTGGCCTGCACAATGCATTAATGAGCCAAATAGGCTTGCCCTTCACTAGACTCTCACCAGTAAAATCACTGGTGCTGACCTCTCCTCCTCTCAGAAGGTTATTTACATTAGGAATACTGTGAAAGGGCCCGACCATTCTTATCAAGGTGAAGTACCTACTCCTATATGGAAATCACTGAGGCACATGATAGTGCCGGCTCTGTTTCTCAAAAGTTACCGCCCGTACCCAATGTCGACTGTGTTCTTAATCACCCAGCGCCGGTTGTGTTCTCAATCACCCACCGTTGACATTGTTCTCAATCACTCAGTGCCAATTGTGTTCTCAATCACTCAGCGCCGGCTGTGTTCTCAATCACCCAACACCGGCTGTGTTCTCAATCACCCACCGCCTGCTGTCTTCTCAATCACCTAGCACCGGCTGTGTTCTCAATGACCCAGCGCCCACTGTATTCCTAGGTTTAGCGTCATGTGTGTTGTCACTGCTCACGCTAGCGCTGTGCATGTTCTAGTGCCACGCGTGCTAGAACCTGGCTACCACTGTGTGTGTCTTACCACTATCCCCAGTGGAGTTGCACCCAGGCCATGATACGTCATCCTCAATAGAGTTAGGTGCTGGCCACTTTCCCTCATCCCCAATAAGAATTACACTCATACTGTAGCCCATTGATCCCTGATGGAGGTAGGAACGTGCTTACCCCTTTAATCCCCTGTGGGTCAGTCGCACACCAAGCTATCATATCCCCAAGAGTCCGGTTAACTTTCATGAGCCCATTCCCCATGGAGTTCCATCTTTCACCTTAGTGAAGTCATACTTGTCCCCTAATCCCCAGTGAAGTCTTCTTCTCAATCTAAATCCATACTGGCATTAATCTTTTTATCCTCAGGGAGTCAGATGGCTATCCACAGACATATTCCCCATGGAGTTTCACCTACATGGAGACCCACACAATTGTTTGAGCTGCATGACATTAAACTGCACTGGTTAGGTGCCTTGATCACGCCCTCTAGATCTAGATAATCTGGTGGCACATATCTCAGGTTTTTGACGAACCCGGGATTTGAGATCGCTCTCTTAGAACCTTGGTAGAGAGAAAGGGTAGGTATACTAACCAATGAGAGAGGAATTGAAGGTGAGTTCCGGACTTACTCGAACTGACTCTCTTGGGAGGCCTTTTAGATCATGTAGAAAGCCCCTCAGCTGCTTTAGCTGGTTCGGAATGGCCTCCCTTGACCTACCATCCTCTTGCTTTCCCGTCAACACTTATATGGTTAATTTGCGAGACAAGAGGGTCAAAAAGACCCACCCTTGTGTTAGTGCACTGTACGTTCACACGAGAGGGCGATGAAGCGTAAGTTTCAAATAAATATAGAAAAGGGAAAAAAACTTGATGAAGAGGAAATACTAGCATTGCAGCAGAGAAGTCATCGACTAGGAGTGGTAGCAACATGGGCTTGATTCTTAGAACCAGCATGCAGCAATGCTACGCAAAACCGATATGGTGGTGCTAGGCTAAGTCTACCCTCAATCAAGCGAGAAGAACTAAGAGAATGAAAAGAAGAGACGAGACGACAGAGAGATGAGGTCCCGACTGTGCTAAGCATTACCGCTCACGACTGTGGAGTAGTAGTGTCATGGCCCTTGAGCAACGCTCGACACTGCTGATCATGGCTAGAAAGTGAGGAATGAACTACAGACGGTGCTAGGCATCACCATTAGCAACATAAGAAAACAACACGCCCCCGCGAGGGCGGTGATAGTTTTTGATGAAGCGCGACACGATGGTCATGCATGAAGCGCGTGGTGGTAATCCTCAAGTGGCACACGACGATAGGTTTAGGACATAGGAAGGACGACGATGAATGCCGAACAGACGAAGGAAGCTTGCAGACGACATTAGATGTTGCCGAGGCCTATAGTGGGCGGCGATGAGTATCACCGTCTGCTATATATGCGCAATAGGGAAGGACCCCTATGAGCGGCAATGGGTTTCACCTTCTAGGTTCTTCACAAAGAGGTCCATGCTACGTCTGTGGATGGCGATGGTCAGCGTCGTCTACAGGTCCCATTAGACGAAAGAGATAGAAGAAAAGAAGAAGGAGGCTCACGCATGGCGCTACCATCGTAATGTGTGGCCTGTGTGACCTCAGGGGAGGCATGCACAACATTTCCACTGCCGTGCATGACCTGTACGAGGAGCTAAGGTAGGAAAGAGGGAGAAGAGAGGAAAGAAGAGAGAGAGAAGAAAAAAGGAAAAGAAGAGAGAGAAGATTTACCTCGAATCTAGGGGGATCGGTCAAAAGTTTTTCTCACCTCACTCTCTCTCTCAAATGTGACCTAACAATGAGAAGAAAGAGAAACTTGTAGTAAGTAAAGACACTCTCTTTTGTGAAAGGTTGAGTCCTCTTGTGCGTACAATGCTTGTACGTATATATAGAATTTCCCCAAACATGGGTGGATGATCAAAATTAACCATAATTGCTAAAAATTAAGATTAAATTGAATTAAAAGAAATTAGAAAATAGGGTGCAAAATAACAGATTTGCATGTTCTTAACAATTCATGGAATTCCAGAACAGTCCTTGTGTTGCCCTAGAACTTGCATGATCTTGCATGGCTGATTTGGGGTCGTTATGATGCCCAATTGATCATAAGATGATTGTTTTCTTGTAAGGCTCGGCATAGCGATCGATTTGATACCAACTTCAAGTCATGGATCGTTCTTTTAGTACATGATCATGTGACTCGAAATTTGAATGGATCTTGAAACTACGGATCGATAGTGTACTTGTTCCTTGATGTTTTTTGGTGATTTCTTTGCTGAATTACATTGAGCATGGTGTTACAATCGCGAGGCAATAAATTGAGCATGCTGTTACAGTCGCTTCATGATCTTTGTGTGTAGAATCCGACCGTTCATCACGTATGGGGTTCAGGTCAGTGATAGAACGAGACCTTACGCACACAACGAAATTGGTCTCGTGACAATCAGGATAGCGAGCAGCATGATCTGGTCGCTCAAGCAAGGCATAACGCTGTTGAATTTCTTGCACTTTCTTAATGGATCAGCAACTTCTCTCTAGTGTTTCTTCTCGCTCGGGTCATCACAAGGCGTGCCACATATCAAATCGCTTGTCTTGACTAGACGAACATGCTCACCAAATTTGAATGTGATCCGCCTGTGGATGGGTGAGATATGAGCATCGAAATTCACTGATTGTGACTATCCTTTTCATGATGTGGAGTTGCAGGGTGGCCGCATCGGAATATCATGTGGCCCCTCCTGTTTTACTCTTTGACCTATAACATCTTCCTGAAGTGTCCATTCGGGCTGAAATTTGATCCCTAGGGGTTGTCGACCATGTCGGATCCAATGGTGGTGATCCCATAATAGTTTGAGAAATAAAAAATGTAGATCTAGTTATAGAGGTTATTTCAGGGTGCTAGAGGCTGATTCTACCGGAACTGTTTCTCAGTCTGCATTGCCTTAGACATGTCGAAATGTGACGAAACTTGGCAGGAGACTTTTGAGAGACCTCATGAAGATCTTGGTCGATTCCAGGGCTATTTTGAGACTGTCAAAATTTCCATTATTTGCTAGGCTTTATTGAGCAGGGGCCCATGGTGATGAAAAATTCCTTCCAATAGCTTGCCCCATCGAATGTTTTGCTTTGAGAGAATAGAGAAGTGCAATCATTCAGGATGTTTTGAGGGATCTTGTTGAATTCCTCAACCTCAAGGGACTACCAGGCTTTTTCTGAAGGCCAAATGCTATGAACCTTTGGTTGGCATCGTTCACTACTACACTAGGTTTACTTTTGATGCTCAGGGTATCTCTGTAGGTCCCATCCAGTGAGGTCTAGTTGGGGGCTTCTGAACCGTTTCGAAAGTTTGATCTCATGTAGGCTGGGGGTTTTGGCGAGATGTACCCTGAAGCCTATGGCAGGTTAGACCCTGGCTTCGTCAGTTTCTTAGCTTCGTGATGGTTCTTAGCATTTCTAGAAGGATCTTTTGGTCATTTTCCTCACTTCAAAGGCTCTTGATGTTGTTGAACTGGGGAGATCTTATGCGACTCACTCCGTGATGAGCCATGTTGAAACGTGGGAGAATCTTATGCGACTCTCACCCCCTGATGAGCCATGATGGTTGGGAGATCTTATGCGGCTTTCACTCCCTATGAGCCATGTTGAAACGTTGGGGATCTTATGCAGCTCTTACCCCCTGATAACCATGATGGTTGGGAGATCTTATGCGGCTCTCACTCCCTATGAACCATGTTGAAACGTGGGGGATCTTATGTAGCTCTCACCCCTTAATGAGCTATGATGGTTGGGAGATCTTATGTATCTCTCACTTCTTGATGAGTTATGTTGAAATGTGGGGGATCTTATGCGGCTCTCACCCCCTGATGAGCCATGATGGTTAGGAGATCTTATGCGGCTCTCACTCCTTAATGAGCCATGTTGAAATGTCGGGGATCTTATGTGGCTCTCATCCCTTGATGAACCATGATGGTTGGGAGATTTATGCTGCTCTCACTGCCTGATGAGCCAGGTTGAAACGTAGGGGTTATTATGCGACTCTCATCCCCTGATGAGCCATGATGGTTGGGAGATCTTATGCTACTCTCACTCTCTGATGAACCATGTGGTGCTGTGATCGGATGCTGGCTTTTAAGGATTTTAGGCAGACCTCATTAGTCAGGATTGTGACTGTTTCGAGATTGAATGTCGGCTGAGGCGGTGGTCGTGTGTCAGCCTGTCTTGTTGGTCCAAGCACCCTTTTGCTAGTTTTCACTTGAACAGGGGAAGTGGTGTCGTGAAGATGGTTTTCACCAATGTCTGCTATTTTTGGGCTCATTTACCCATGGCCTGCTGTCATGTCCACCCCTTTTCATCGGTTTTCACTCACGATGCCCTTTTGGGGTTCTCACCGTGCCTGGATTTTGTTTTCCATGCAACTCTCTTACTCATGGTCATGTCCGTCATTTTTACTCATGGCGTTCCCTTGTCAGGTGTACACCATGCCCATTTTTTTATGTGAAGGCGTATTTAGAGTCTTTCCTTTGAGACCTGTGCGAAGCCTTTTAACGTCATGGGGCTAGAACGTGTACTATAGTTTCGGGTCATACAACTGGATAGTGGTTATGCAACTAGGACCATGCAATTTAAGGTTGTGCAACTAGACCTTCGCTATAGTTTAAGGTCGTACAGTTTGGACCATGGCTGTGCAGTTTAAGGTCATGCAACATGGACATGGTCGTATAGTTTTGAGTCACGAAACCAGGACTATGCAGTTTAAGGTCGTGCAACTAGAGCTTTGCTACAGTTTAAAGTTATATAGTTCGGACCATGCAGTTTAGGGTTGTGCATCTGGACCGAGGCTGTGTAGTTTATGGTCATGCATTATGGACCAGTGTGTGGGTTGTCATGTAGGTAAAGCTACATGGGGGATGGGTTGTGGATAGCAATCTGACTCCCTGAGGAAAGAGATAGTTAAGGCTATACACAAGTGAGGTTTAGATAGAGATGGTGGAACTCGAGGAGTGGCAGGCAAACGTGAGGTCACCAGGAATTAGGAGGTCCAGTGTGACCTCTTAGGGATAATGAGCAATGGCATGCATGTGACTCTACTGAAGATGACAGGCCAGAGCATAGATGGACCTCATGAGGGTTGAGAGGATAAGAAGGGCCCTAAACTCCCTGGGGATTGTGGGTCGTAGTAAGACGTGACTCTCACTGGGATGTTGGTGTGAAACAAATCCATTAGAGTTTAAGGTCATCTTGTAGCTTAGAGTTTAAGCTCTCCAAAAAACCATGGCTATGCAGTTTAACGTCATGCCGTTAGGACCATGCAGTTTAAGGTCGTGCAACTAGACCTTCGCTACAGTTTAAGATCGTATAGTTTTGACCATGGCTGTGTAGTTTAAGGTCATGCAACATGGACCGTGGTCATAAAATTTTGAGTCATGAGACCATGACGATGTAATTTAAGGTGGTGCAACTAGACATCCGCAATAGTTTATGGTCATATAGTTCAGACCGTGCAGTTTAGGGTCGTGCATCTGGACCGTGGCATGGTGTGGGGGAATAGAGCCGTCACCAGAGGCTGGACTCCCCAAGGAGTGAGGCTGTGGTGCAGGGGATGAATTTTCAGAGAGTACAGGATGATGGTCCAGCTAAGAGTGCCATGGAGTGCATGTGGCACTAAGTGTCGGATGGCGCACACAGCATTAGGGCCCCTTGGTAAAGTGTAGAGCAATGGCCCTTGGCCAAACGCGCGACGATAATTCTGTCGACGAGGTGTGCAGCGATGGCCCTTGATGAAGGCATGCGACGATGACCCTTTGAAGAGGGCGCGCTATGATGGCCCTAAATGAAGGAGCGCAATGATGGCCCTCTGGGTGAAGGGCAAGGCAATAGGCCTCTCGGGTCTCGGGCTAGACCAGCCTTGGCCTGGTCTTATTGCTGCTAAGAATTGGGGATTGGAGCATCATTTCATTTTTTTTTAGGGCAATTTATGACACTGCTGAGTATAAAAGGGGGAGAAACCCCACTGTACTATTTTATTGAAGGGTAAAACAATAGAAGGGTTTTTAGCGAGGGAGGGCCAAAGCTTTTGACGAAGGTTTTTCGACGAGAACTTCTAGGCCCAAATTTGTAAAGACAAGTGTTTAGGAGCTTTTTTGGAGAGCTTCAGAAGGTCGCGAAGATTTGGTCCGTGATTGCGAACCTTTTTGGGAAGTTTCGAGTCTTTCTGAGCAATGAACAAGGCTTCTCGGGGACTTAGCAGGATTTGCAGAGGTGCCTTGCCTGGGTTTGAACACTTCTCCGGTTATTCTACTGCTGAACGAATGATTGCAGCGAGTTCAGAGGGCTCTGTAGGTCCTCTGGTTATCAGAGGAGAAGAAGGGAGAACAACATTGGGCACACCGGGAATTGGATAGAATTCCGGTGAGTTTGTGGTGAACTCGCTGAGGTGGGAAGAGCAGGGAGAAGAGAGATCCGCAGGGTCTTAGGGAAGCCTTCTTCGGATATGACTCAGGGAGAAATCATCTAACTGGGCCATGTAGGATTTGGCCGTGTCATGATAAGGCTTGACTGTGTCTTTTCTTATGTCATAAATCCCCTTAAGTTGCCGGATGACCAGCTCAGAGTCACCGAAGATGTTCATGTGTTCCAAGTCTAGCTCTTGGCAGATTTCCAATTCGATTATGAGGGCTTGATACTTGGCTTCGTTGTGAGAAACACCTCTACAAGTGAGAAGGATAGAGGGATCATTCCGCCATCGGGAGTTAAGAACACAACTCCAGTGCCCCCTCTATCAGACTGGAATGCTCTGTCAAAGTAAATTTCCCACGGTTGAATTTGTGCCGTACAAAATACTTCTTCATCTGGGAGGTCGCTCGATGGGGGGGATTCTGAAGGAATTGGGTGAGTTGCAAGGAAGTCTGCTAGGGCTTGACCTTCGACTGCCTTTTGTGGTACATACGTGATGTCGAACTCCATTAGCAATAATGCCCACTTGGCAAAACGTCCTGATAAGCATGGCCGGGTCATAAGGAACTCGACCAGGTCCGCCTTAGAGATTAACTTGACCTCATGACCAAGCAAGTAATGGCAGAGCTTCTGACTGTAAAGATCAAGGCTAGGCACATCTTCTCGATGGGAGGGTAATTTTTCTCGGCTCCTTGCATTCTGCAGCTGAGATAGTAGAGAACTGTCTCTTTCCCTCAATCATTGTTTTACGCTAGGAGTGCCTCGAGTGACTCATAAAGAGTAGTCACATACAAGATGAGAGGCCTTCCCAACATTGGTGTAGAGATAACTAGAGGATTCAATAAGTAATTTGATGTCATCGAGTGCATCTTGGCATGCCTCATCCCATATGAAGGGAGTGTCCTTCTTTAAGAGATGTGAAAAGGGCCTGCATCAGCCTGAAAGGTTCGAGATGAACCTTCGAATGTAGGCGAGCTGTCCTTGAAGAGACTGTAGTTCATGTACGGTTGCAGGCGATGGCATGTCTTAAATTGCCATGATTTTGACTCGCTCGATCTCTAGTCTTCGGTACCTCATGACGAACCCTAAGAACTTTCCTGAGCATACGTCGAAGGTGAATTTCAAGGGGTTCATCTTGAGTTGGTGAGACCGCAGTCATTTGAATATCATTTTGAGGTCTTGTATGTGGGTGTTCTTTGTTTCAGATTTCACCACTAGGTCATCCACATAGCACTCGACCTCCTTGTGGATCAAGTCCTAGAAGATGGTCGTCATGGCGTGCTACTATGTGGCACCGACATTCTTTAACCCGAAGGAATCACAGCGTAGCAACAGACGCCTCTTAGGGTCAAGAACACAGTGGCGTCCTCATCTTCTGGTGCCATCTTTGCTAGACTTCATCCCCGCCACGATCCTTTTTCCATCTTCGGCATGTTAACAAGATGCCCCCGTCTCATCTGCCACTCAGAAAATGCCCGATGAGGGTGACGACGTTAAAAGAATTCCCCAATGGTCAGAGTAAGGGAAACACCTAAAAGATCACCTGCACCTGTCCAATCCTGGTGATGACATAAAAAGCTGCTCAGATCGGTCTGATGAGGGAAACGACATTAAAAATCCCCCACTTTCCAACCCTTCTCCACCTTCTTTTCCTACTCCTCATTCTCTTTTGTCTTCTGCAGATATGACATTGATGTGCCCAGACTTCGAGACTCTCGACCGGGAATTCGAATGAATCAATATAAGCAGGACGTAGCAAAAGTGATTGAGAAAGACTCTGGCATGGGTAGCAGGATTCTTAACAGTTGCTGATGCCTTGATAGCTAAAGCTAAGGCAGAGCCACCTTCATCAAAGAAGCACAAGAAGTCAAAGCCACAGAAGCCCCAGTAGCCCCTTGAGCCTGACTTCGAGCAGAGATGAGAGAATCTAGAGGGCAAAGCTTCTATTCTCAAGGTGCTTGCCACATGGTGCAAATTTTAGGAGCAATACCCACCATGGGGTAGATAAATCTCAAATCAGGGAGGACGCTGCAGCCTCTACCGCAAAAGTCAGGCACCTTGAACTTCCTCAGTCCGCCACTACCCCCTAATCCAAAGACTAGTCTGCCTATCCTACAGCTCCCTGGGTTCCTTCCTAATCCCAATACACCTATTCTCCAATTCCCGAAGACTCCTTTGATCCCAGGCACTTAGTCTCTCCCAAAGCCTCAAAGTTCCATCACTCAAACCAGGCCCGGTGTGCAATTAAGCCAGCCAGTCAACCAAAATACCCAAACCTGCTCCTCAACCCAATATACCCACCAAACAAGTGGTAGGACCGGGAGCATAAGGCCTTGATCTGTGATATGGCATCTATGAAAGCTTCCATCCCTTCTCAGTGTCTACGATGCCCTCATGCCTTCAAAGGATTACTGGATGGCTTTGGTTCAAGCTATCTCTGACCTAGAAGTGTACGAGACCAAAGTAGAACATATTGAGGTAGACTCGGCAATTCTGCAAGGATATATGCCAATCACCTGTTTAGAGGACGATCTGCAGCTTGGGGAAAAGTTTCATAATCGCCCTCTCTTTGTTGCTGGTGAATTGCATGCATGCCCCATCAACTGAATCATGTTAGATTGAGGTTAGATAGTCAACCTCATTCCAAGAAGGATCCTTACTCGATTAGGTTTGGGGTCTGAAGACCTTACCCTGACCCACATCACAGTTCAGGGGTTTAAACAATCAGGAGAGAAACTAGCTGGCACGATACGCCTTTGTTTTAAGTTTGGTGAGCTGAATGATTACGTCTAGTTTCATGTAATCGACACTGACATTTCTTACAATATTCTCCTCGATAGGCCATGGCTCCATGATCAAGGGGTGGTTTCATCAACATTGCACCAATGTTTCAAGTATAATCGAGACAAGACACAACATACGGTCTATGCTGACAAAAGACCATTCCCTGTGGCTGAAACTCACTATGCAAATGCAAAATACTACTTCACAGATCTGGTGTCACCTCAGAAGATGAGAGAAGAAGGTCACGAGTCTACAAGCAAGATTGTGTCCTTATCTCATGAAGATGTTGGGGATGTTGGGAGGATGTTAGTGAACATGTTCAAGGAAGAAGAATGGTAGGACAAAATTTTACCCTTAACTAGTCTTCATTCCAACATCCCAACTATCATCCCCCAAGAAACCTCTTCTTCATTAAAAAAAGAGTCCTTACCCTCTGCCCTCAGTTCTTAGCCACCTTGGCTAGACAATGAACCAGATGTCATTCCTGAGATAGAGCAAGTCATGGGGGTAGAATTACCAGCTCCAAGGGTCACCTATACTCTGAACCATCAGAAAGTCTTGCATATCCCCGTTGCACTCTTGAAAGACGAAGCAGCGCGTCAACCACCACAAAAACCCTTTCAAAATCCGATTGCTATAAGTTTAGAGGATGTTCTTCAGATCGTTGTCCAACCAAAAGTCTTACTTTTCCTGACCTCTCAGGAGATAAGTTCGGAGAAGGGCAACTTCCTTCCCCTCAAGGGTAAGATCCTTTAGCAAACTTGAGAATCGAAGTTCGTAGCGTCCAGAGCCAATTGGAGGTCATGCATATTACTTCAAAGCATCTCAAAGAGTTCATGACAAAGACTGAAAGCTATGATGAGCTCGAAGTAAACGCGCCACTAATGGACGCTGAAGCCCCTCCTGACTGGACTATCCGTAATAATCAGGCTCACCAAATCATGAGGAGAATGAACTATGAACCTTTGGCCAATCAGACATTGAAAGGAGAAAAGGCAATGAACCCCTATTTTGAAGCTATCCAAGCCGCGACAGCTCGCCAAGGGGCAAAACAAGGCCTAAGGTATTAGTCTCTTGGGATAATGAAAGTATCGAGAGCCATTCAAAAGAACCACATGAAGCGCAGTAAAAGTTAAGAGAGAATGAAACCGTCCTGTAAAGTCAGTAAAAAAGAGAAGCACTTTATTCATCAGCAAAAATTTTACAGGTGCTAAAGAAAAAAAAAGGGGAGAATGACATGCTCAGAAACGATCAATCCTCCTATTGATCTCAGCATTGTGTGCTTCAGGAAAAGTCTCAATGCCTTGAACACGTGCTTTTAGCTCCGCCATTGTTTGAGTCGCTTCTGTCATCACCACAGTTTTTGACTCAATTGGGCCATCGGGTTCGAACAAATATGTGACTAAAGAGGCCTCCAGGTCCTTCCTTTGAGCCATCTCCATCTCAAGGCCCATGAATTCTTCCTTCAGTATTCGCATTACCTCCTGAACTTCAATCATTCTCCTAAAGCTTCCTTGCGCCTCCTTCTTGAGGTCCTGCTGGCGGGCTAGCTATCAAGACCTTCTTCTCAATACAAGCATCTGTCTTCCCTCAACTGCACAAGATTAACTCTTCTAAGGAGGCTACCCTTCTGGTTTCTTCCTCGCAATGCAGCACTCCCAACCGACAGTTCTCCAACTAGTTTAGAGTTGTATCAAAATGAGAAAGCATCTCTGGCACCACCCCGACTGCAGTAGTCTCAGCGAACTCCCTCAGCTTGGCAAAACCTTCTCTCAGTTCATTGAAAGGCAGCTTCCTCAAACCTTGACGGCCTACTCTAAGCATGTCTGCCATCATGTTGGAACCACCATCGCGGAAGACACCTCGACCTCAAGAATCGGGCTTGTTGAAGTGATAGCCATCTGAGCCACTAGTTCCACTGAAATGAGGGAAAAGCCTAGAGCTTCTTACCCATCAGGCTCATAGGCAGCCCCGGTCTCAATCTGCACAGGCTCTTCGAGGCCAGCCTCGCTGTCTTGACCCTCTCTTACGAGGACCTCCACTTTTGTCTCAACAGGCTGGAGAGGAACATGTTCCCTTTGATCTTCACTTTCCTGAACTGTCACCTCAGCATCACCAAGTTCAAGAAATGCCCCTTCTCTTTAGCCTTCGCCAGCTGACTCACCCCTGCCAATAGCCTCCTCCACTTGGCCCTCTCTAACAGCCAGAACTTCGGCCACAAAGAGCGCGACCTCCTCATCTTCATGACTCGGGACCAGAGGAACAACAACCTCTTGGTGCTCGGGCACGTCGTCAACTCCAGGCTCTTCTTCTTGAGTTGCAGTCCCTACCTCGATATAGGCACTAAACCCCTCATGCGTGGAGGCCACATCGACATCTGAGTCCCTATCTAGAGCAGTTGCTTCGGGGCTTTCATTTTGCTCAGTCTCCATCTTAACCGCCTCTGACTCAAGAGCTGCCCCAGGACTCGAGGGCTCCTCCTTAAGATCCGGAGTCCCCTCCTGATCAGAGGCATTGCTAATAGGCTCAGAGCACTCAGAGTCTTCCGCCTCGGTTTCTGAACAAAAAAGAAAACATTTTAAGAAGCAGAAGATGGTTTAGAAAGCACAAAGGAAGATACTAGAAGAATTCTTAAAAGATCAGAAGAGGAAGAGCTACCTCCTGGTTTTGACACCACAGGGAGCTTTTTGCTCTTCCGCCTCTGAGTACGTCCACTACCTGAAGACGCTACACGGGTGTCTGCAGCAGGCGGGTTCTTTCTTTTCTTTCCCCTGCTGGAGTAGGAGCTGCTACCTCAGATCCACTCCTTTGAGGAGGCCCTCCAGCCAATTTGTTGTAAGGACCGCTCCCGATTAGGGTGTTTATGTCCTGTGGTGGGCGCTTCTTATAACCAGGGACCAGACGCCCCTCATCCCATTCAAAGATTGAGCTAAGATTGTCGAAGACACTCCCAGTCATCGTATTCATCACAAGGAACTTTGGCGAGGCCTCGTCAATTGTTATCTCATGTGGAAGCCCTAAACCCCGCCAGTTGGAGGGATAGTCCAAGACGAATACCTCACCAAGAGCAGGAGCATCTGCCAGCCTCCTTTGCCGAGTGTCCTGGCGCCAGTTGCCATTCACTCCATTCCAAGGCTAGTGCTTCTCCCAATAGCACTTACTGGTGATTCTCCACTAATTTGCATATGCCTTGGTTGTTTGGACACTTCTATCGAAGTGAAGTAGCACGTATTTGTTGGTCTTTGTCATTTCAAGACACATGGACAAAGCAGTTCATATATATTTCGGCAGCCAACACTCCCGAAAAGTTCCAAGCTCCTCCGCCCTCCCCTTATACACCTTACTCTGGTGGTTCTAAAAGAATATCGAGAAGGGGAAGCTTTGGCCAAGCCCATGCTGATAGGCAAAGCAGTGGGGGAAATATCCCTCTAGCCGGGGACTGTATGGAGTCTGATAAGGTAAGACTCCCCCTCTGATTCTTAACATGAACATGAGTTCCTTAATCTTTGTTGGGGCACCGTCCAACTTCATCCCCAACTCATCGACAACTGCACGGTCGGTGAAGCTCTCGACTGGAAAAGGGACTCTCTTCATGTTCAAAGAATCATTTTCGAATAGACCCCTAGTTTCCCCGGGGGTATGGAAGATGGTCCTCTGGTTCGCTATCTCCATTAAGAAGGGCCACAACTTATTTCCTGAGCACTGATGCTTGACAGGTGTCACGAAAATAAGCCCCTAGCCACTCGTACACGTAATGCATAGGGAATGGGGTTTTAAAGTCTCCAAGAAAAGCTTCTCCTCCTATGATGTCATTCCCTCCCTCCTTTCCCGTATAAGCCTTTCCACGAGCGATGGCCCCCAAGCCATGTATATGTTGCACATGACTGGTTGAGGAGGGGCATACTTATGCCCTCTGGCCAAGTCGCATGCCACATATATTACCCCTGGGCGAATGTCGTCCCCCCAGCCCGGAAGCACGAACTTGCACAAGAATAAGGCCAAGTAGGCGGCCAAAAAGACACGGTCATCATCAGCCTCGAGCTGATATATAGGAGGTGTCTCCTTTGCAACTGCCTATCCTTCCCCTTTAGAGTACCCTGACCTCCCTCAGAATAATCCCCGCAATAGAATTTCACCCAATCTCTAAAGGTGACCCTACCATTGTTAGATCAGCTGACAATTGACTGATAAGCCTCAAAGATCTCGAAAAGACTGGCCGGTGGCTTTTCACCCCCCAAGTGAACATCACCAAAGATGACTGAGTTTGATGACACAAACTCGTCATACATAGCCCCGAGCATCAGGAGACCTCTAATAAAGTGAAGATCTAGTAAGGAGATTCTTGCTTTGTCATGACCAAGAAGCCAAGTAATGCTCACATGGCTCAACATCTCTAGCAATACCTTTACTGTATTAAAGCAACGATCGTAGTAGCTGCTCGAACACTGGACCGCCGCTAATAGCAAAGCAAGCTCAAGAACTCTTTCATATGAAGCCAATGCCTTGACAGTCTAGGAAGCGTATCCCTTCAGGTACTGGTGCTCTCCCTGAATCCAGAGGCCTTTTGCCAACCACCTCAGTAATCCCTTTGTCTGGAACATTCACATCCCCGAGGTGGGCAAGTTCTCCCCAAAAGCTATGTTCTGATGCATACAGTGAAGAAGTGTCATCCCTTCTTTAGTACAGACATTGCCATCATTGCCCTTCCGCACATCAAAGCATACGGGGTCAGTAATGAAAGTGACGCTAAGAGGCCACTCTGACTCGTACACTAGCTGGGTCAGCCAAATGGGTTTGCCCCATGATAAAAATTCACCCATAGAATCACAGGCTCCGATTTCCCCTTCCCTTGGGAGCCTCTTCACATCGGGGATTTGGTAAGAAGAACCAGCCATTACAAAGGATTTAGTGGTTCACTCCTAAAAAGTTATTAAGGCACTGGAACAACATCGATTGAGTCTGTTCAACCTTAGCGTCGGCTTATCCTCTCACTAGAACAACGCTGGTTGAGTCTGTCCAACCTTAGCGCTAAGTGGACTTCTCAATGCTCAGCATTGGTTGCGTATTGACGATCAGCGTCGGGTGAGTTTTCAAACACTCAGCGCAGGTCGAGCTTCTCAGCACCTGTTGAATGTCAACAATTAGCGCTGGTTGAGTATTTTAGCACTCATTGCTGGTTGAATGCCAACACTCCAGCGCCGGTTGAGATTGTCTAAGGCCAGCGCCGGCTGAAGGTGAATCCCTCACACCTGCCACTAATCCTAGACGGGACACCTCAAAATCAGTCGCGCCGACTGACAGCCGTTGCCATGTCCTTTGGTGCCGCTTCACACATGTGCGACTGATTACCGTACACTTTTCAAGGATGAAGGCCAACCATCACCACGTCTTCGGCGACCGTATTCCTTCCCAACGTCATTTCACCTCTTGCAGCCGTACGGCCCACCTCTGGTGAATGTTCTTCTTCTGCCAAAATTGCTCCCACATGGCTAAAAACTTGCAGAAAACTTTCCCATCTATCTTTTTGGCCTGGATTTCCCCAGAACCTCACCAAGAAACCTATGCGACCAAAAAAATCTGTAAAAAACCTCGGAAAGCCCTCATGACATGCAAAAATACTCGATGATGTGTTTCCCCCCTCTTCACGACAGAAAACCGGTAGCTAGAGCCTTCGCTGCTTCTTGGAATGATTCTCGAAAAGATCTCCTTTCCTTGCTACTCTCTCTGTAATTTCATCAAATTCGGAGCAAAGTCCGCACACCGAAGGTCTTCTCAGCAAAACCCTTGTCGAAATCCTGCTACCTACCGAAGAACCTACTCTGCTTGTTGCTGAAGTCCCATTTCTCACTGAAAACTTCAACCGAGCACTCTCTCTTCATAGTTAAAGAAACGTTTCTTAAGTTTTTACCCTTGGTGAAAAAGACTACACTGCCCTCAAAACCCCTTCACAAACTCAGAATACCAATTGCATCTAAGGGAATACAAGTGACAACGTGCTGGATCGGGCTTCGACACAAGGCCGGTTGACATAGCGTCAGGTAAATTTCTAAACAAACCTAGCACCAGTTGACGTAGCACGGGGTGTGTTTTGAAATACAACCTAGCGCCAGTTGACTTAGCGCCGGATGTGTTTTCAAATACAATCTTAGCTCAGGTTGACTTAGCATCGCGTGTGTCTCCGAAACGCCCTAGCTCTGATTAACTCAAAGCCAATTGACTTCAGAGGATATCATGGATCATTCACAACGCTAGCTAAACAGCACCAGTTGTGTTAAAACTCAGCATTAGTTGTGTTGGGACTCCGCGCCTGTTGTGTTGTGAGTACTTAGCGCTGGTTGTGTTGTGAGAACTCAGCACTGGTTGAATATTCACAATAAACCATCAACACTACATATGGTGCCGATCGTATTGCAAGAAGTGTATGCCCTACCACTATCCCTAGTGGAGTTGTGTACCTAAGCCAGGACGTGTCATCCTTATTGGACTTGCACCCAGGCCGTTGCACCTAAACTGTGACTTCCTCAATGACGTCAGGAGCCGTCTCGCTTCCCCCACTAAGAGTCGCACCCATACTGCAGCCCATCATCCTTAGTGAAGTTGGGGTCATCTTACCTCCCCAATACCCAGTGGGTCAGCTTCACACTAAGGTACCTTATCCCTAGGGAGTTAAGTTACCGGTCATAACAACTCATCTTTAACCCCAAGGAGTGCCTTACCCCCTTAAAAACTGCAGCAAAGTCCACTTTTGTTGGTCATCCTTCATCACGTCACCATTTCCAGCAAGCCCTCAGTTTGTGAATGGTCTCAGCCATGTTATCCCTAGGGAGTAAGATTACCATCCACAGGCCTTATCCCCATGGAGCTCCACCTACATGGCAACTCACACAACGGTCCATGCTGCATGACCCTAAACTGCACAGCCTTGGTCTAGACACAAGCCCTAAACTCCTCGGGCCATGTTGCACGACCCTAAACTGCACAGCCCTAGTCTAGACGCACGACCCTAAACTCCACGAGCCGTGCTGCAAGACCCTAAACTACACAGCCCTGGTCTAGACGCACGACCTTAAACTCCATGGTCCTTGCTGCATGACCCTAAACTGCACAGCCCTAGTCTAGACGCACTATCCTAAACTCGACGGTCTCTGCTGTATGACCCTAAACTACACAGCCCTAGTCTAGACGCATGACCTTATACTGTAAAGCCCCGGTCTAGATGCACGACCCTAAACTCCGCGGTCCGTGCTGCATGACCCTAAACTGCACAGCCTTAGTATAGACGCGTTACCCTAAACTCTGCGGTCTGTGTTGCATGACCCTAAACTGCACAGCCCCAGTTTAGACACACGATCCTAAACTCTGTGGTCTGTGCTCCATGACCCTAAACTACACAGCCTTGGTCTAAACTCATGACCCTAAATTTCACAGTCTGTACTGCATGACACTAAACTGCACAGCTATGGTCTAGAAGAATGATCCTAAACTCCGTAGTATGTGCTGCATCACCTTAGAACTGCACACCCTTAGTCTAGACACACAACCCTAAACTCCATAGTCTGTGCTGTGTGACCCTAAACTGCACAGCCCTGCCCTGGTCTAGATGCACGACCCTTAACTCCATGGCCCATGCTGCATGACCCTAAACTGCACAGCCTTGGCCTAGACGCACAACCCTAAACTCTAGGGTCCATGTTGCATGACCCTAAACTGCACAACCTTGGTCTAGACACACGAGTTGTATGACTTTAAAACTGTATAACCATGGTCCAACTATATGACCTTAAACCATAATACACTTCCTAACCGCATGACGTTAAACTGCTTTGCTCAGGTCAAGGAGGCATGACCACAAACTCACCCCCACATACGTGCACACGCCTTTACATGCACTTTCACGCACGCCTTTCCTACCCTACTTGTTAGTGTGCACGCATCACCTTCATTACCTCCCCATGAGTTCATCACTCTACATCATTCGCCAAAGAGTCTCACCCATGCTCACAAAACAATGAACCATCCCTTCATCCATACTCGTTGTAAGTTCGTGGGTCACCATCGTCCATTCACATTTCATACATCACCCATCTCTCATGTGTAGCCTCGAGCCATCTCCCCAAGTCAGCCAAACCACCACCATACTCACTCCATGCCCTTTAGAGACTGCCATCCATCACCATTATGGTCCAGTTGTATGACCTTAAACCATAGCACACGTCTAGGCCGCATGACGTTAATCTATTACGGGTCCCAGAGGCATGACCTTAAACACACCCTCACAAAAAAAAAAAAGAAGAGAAAAGAAAATAAATAACCGCCATGGTGTATACCTGAACAATGAAACTCCATGAGTAAAAATGACAGATGGGCATGGTCATGAAACCATGAGTAAAAGAGTTCCGTGAAAAAAAACTGGGGCACGATGAAAACCTGAAAGGGCATCGCAAGTAAAAGCGGAGAAAAAGGGTGGACATGACCGAAAAGTCATGGGTAAAAGAGCCCCAAAATAAAAAAAGAGAAGTTTGTGAAAACCGTTTCTATGACGTCGCTTCCTAAGTTCAAGCAAAAATGTACAAAGGATGCTTGGACCAATAAACAAGTTGATGCAATATTCGCTTCCATCGGTAACTTCAGCCAGCACTCCCTTCATCATCAAGACGTTCAACAAGGTGTAATCGGTAAAATCATCCCTGAGCATTCCTTCTTAAGTCTTGGGTGAACAGCTAGCCCAATAGACGTCCTTCTCCAGTCCTGGGTGAGCAGGTAGCCCAGTTGGCTTCCTCCTCCAGTCCTGGGTGAAGAAGCAGCCCAGTCAATATCCTCCTCCAGTCCTGGATGAACAGGTAGCTCTGTCGACACCCTCCTCCAGTCCTGGGTGAATAGGTAGTCCAGTCGATGTCCTCCTCCACTCCTGGGTGAATAGGAAGCCTAGTCGACATCCTTCTTCCATCCTGGGTGAACAGGTAGCCCAGTCGACATCCTTCTTCAGGGATGGGTGACAACGTAGCCCAGTCGTTCTCTTTATCCTTCTCTTACAAGACCTCCTTCCCATGCATGGAGTAAACATGCATTCTTCTTCTCTTACAAGACCTCCTCCCCATGCACGGAGTGTGCATGCCTTCTCCTTCTCTTACAAGACCTCCTCCACATGCACGGAGTGTGCATGCCTTCACATTCTCCTACAAGACCTCCTCCCCATGAACGGAGTGTGCATGCCTTCTCCTTCTCTTACAAGACCTCCTCCCCATGGATGGAGTATGTATGCCTTCTCATTCTCTTACAAGACCTCCTCCCCATGCATGGAGTGTGCATGCCTTCTCCTTCTCTTACAAGACCTCCTCCCCATGCATGAAGTATGCATGCCTTCTCCTTCTCCTACAAGACATCCTCCCTATGCATGGAGTGTGCATGCCTTCTGATACTCTTACAAGACCTCCTCCCCATGCATGGAGTGTGCATTCCTTGTCCTTCTCTTACAAGACCTCCTCCCCATGCATGGAGTATGCATGCCATCTCCTTCTCTTACAAGACCTCCTCCCCATGCACGGAGTGCGCTTGCCTTCTCCTTCTCTTACAAGAGCCCCTCCCCATGCATGGAGTCTGCATGCCTTCTCCTTCTCTTATAGACCTCCTTCCCATGCATGGATTATGCATGCCTTCTCCTTTTCTTATAGACCTCCTCTCCATGCATGGAGTGTGTATGCCTTCTCCTTCTCTTATAATCCCCTCTGTCCATGAGGCTAGGTGACAAGGTAGCCTAGTCATCATCCCTCCAAGGCAAAAACTGACAAAGCCAGGGTAGAATCTGCCAGAGACTTCAGCTCAACTAGCCGGTAGGACCAGACCTTCGAGATCAGCCAATAGAACTTTCCCCCGACTGGACTCGATAGACGAGACCAATAGTGGTACTCTGATTGTCAAAATCAAACTGGCACAGCAGTAAACGAACACCACAAAAAATTCTCTTCTCCCCTTAAAGTCTCCATGGTTGGACCCAGAAACAATGCATCCCTACGTTAGAGCAGCGTAGTTATACCATCACGATCAGTGAATTTCGACGCTCATATCTCACTCATCCTAAGTCATATCATGCTCAAATTTGGTGAGCATATTTGTCAAGTCAAGATGAGCGACTCGGGAGCGGTGTGATTTGGCCACTCGAGCGAGACACAATGTTGTTGAATTTCCTGCACTTGCTTGACGGATCAACATCTTCTCTCTAGCTTTTCTTCGCGCTCAGGTATCATCGCGGGGCGTGCCACATATCGAATCGCTCGTCTTGACTTGACAAACATGTTTACCAAATTTGACCGTGATATGAATTAGGATGAGTGAGATATGAGCGTCGAAATTCACTGATCATGACTGTCCTTTCAATGGTGTAGTGTTGTAGGGTGGCTGCATGGGAATAGCGTGTGGCTTCTCCTGTTTGATTCTTTTGTCTATAATTTGTTCTTGGAATGCCTGTTTGAGCTGAAAATTGATCCTTTGGGGTTTACAATCGTGTCGGATCCAATGGTAGTGGTCTCATAGCAATTTGAGGATCTAGTTATAGGGGTCTGTTTCAGGGTGCTAGGGGCCGATTCTGCCAGAAGTGTTTCTCAATCTGCACTGCCTTAAACATGTTGGATTGCGACAAAAATTGGCTGGGGATTCTTGAGAGACATCATAAAGATCTTAAGAAGTTCTAGGGATGTTCTGAGACTGTTCCAATTTCCACTACTTGCTAGGCCTTTATTAAGTGGGGGTCCCATGTTGATGAGAAATACCGTCCAACTGCATACCCCAACGAATGTTGTGCTTTGAGAGAATTGAGATGTGAAATCAATCAAGAAGTTTGATGGATCATTGTAGAGTCTGCACCCTCAAGAGATTATCTGTGGTTCTGGAGTATGAGGCCTTTGTCAAGACCTCCTCGTACAGAACCAGGCCTTTTTTGAAGCTCAAATGCTACGAAACTTCATTCAAAATTGCTTGTTGCTACACCAAGTTTGGGGAAGACGACCCTGAAGCCTGTGGCAGGTTAGACCCTGGCTTCATCAGTTTCTTACCTTCGCGATGGCTCTTAGCATTTTCAGAGGGATCTTTTGGTCATCTTCCTCACCCTCAAGGACTCTTATTGTTGTTGAACTGGGGAGATCTTATGTGGCTCTCTCACTCCCTGATGTATCATGAAATCAGGGAGATCTTATGTGCTCTCACTCCCTGGTGAGCTATGAAATCAGGGAGATCTTATGCGGCTCTCACTCCCTGATGAGCCATGATACCGGGGGGATCTTGTGGGGCTCTCACTCCCTGATGAGCCATTTGGCCTGTGACTGGATGCTGGCTTTTGAGGATTTTAGGCAGACCTCAGTAGATCGGTAATCGTGCGTCAGCTTGTCTTGTCGGTCCAAGCACCCTTTCGCAGGTTTTCACTTTACAGGAGAAGCGACGCTGTGAAGAGAGTTTTCACCAACTTATGTTATTTCGGGGCTCTTTTACCCATGACCTGTGGTCATTTCCACCCTTTTTATCCATTTTTTGTCACGGTGCCCTCTTGGGTTTTTACCGTGCCTGGATTTTGCTTTCCATGAAACTCTCTTACTCGGTGTTTCATAACCATGCACGTCCGTCATTTTTACTCATGGTGTTCCCTTGTCCCCGTGTACATCATGCCCATTTTTTTTGAGAAGGCATGCTTAGCGTCATGCCTTTTAGACTTGTATAAAGCCTTTTAACATCATGCGTTTAGGATGTGCACTATAGAGTAGGGTCATATAGTTGGACCGTAGCAGTAAGGAATGATAGTCTGTAGAGGCCATAGAGTGAGTCTGGTGCTGACTTTGGCTCACTTGGGAGAATGCCACGAAGTGGCCTGTGGATAGTTGATTGGATGGTTGGTGAAAGGTGGTGATCCATTAGCTGACGGTGAATATATGTGCCAAGATGACTTTCCATTTGGTGAGAATGGGTAAGACTCACTGGGGGATGATGAAAGATGGTGAAGGTTGCGTGCCCACATGAATGGGCTGGCTAGGGAAGACATGCGTAGAGATGCACGTAAAGGGCATGCGCTCCTAAGTAGGCTCACTGGGGAGAAGAAGAGGGTGCACGCACACAAATGGGAAGGCTAAGGAAGACATGCGTGGAGATGCACGTAAAGGGCATGTGTGCCTAAGAAGGCTCACTGGGGAGAAGAAGAGGGTACACGCATACAAATGGGTGGATAGAGAAAGTGTGCACAAAGATGCACATGAAAGGGGTGTGCGGTTAACAGGGGCATGTCTTAAGGTTGTGCCTCCTAGACCTGGGCAAGGGAGTTTAACATCATGCGGCCAGGACTCGCACTGTAGTTTAAGGTCATATAGCTTGGACCGTGGTTATGCAGTTTTAGGTCATGCCACCAGAACCGTACAGTTTAATGTTGTGCAATTAGACCTCTACTACAGTTTAGGGTCATATAGTTTGGACCATGGCTATGCAGTTTAGGGTCATGCAGCATGGACCGAGTATGAATCGCCATGTTAGTAGGGCTACATGGGGGGTAGGTATGTTGATTGCAATCTGACTCCCTGGGGATAAAGATAGTTAAGGCACACAAGCGAGAAAATGTAGATGAAGGTAGTGACCCTACGAGGAGTAGTAAATGGGAGAGGCTTCATTGTGGGTTAGGAGGACCAGTGTGACTCCACGGGGATAATGAATATCGATGTGCATGAAAATTTGACAGGTCAGCACACAGATGAATCCCACCGTAGGTTGAAGGGGTACGAATGGCCTTAACTCTCTGGAGATGACGGGGTGAGTACAACCCTTGCATACATCTAACTCTGCTGGGGGTTTAGTTGGAGTTATGCGTATGAACTACCGCGTGTTACAGTTTTAGGGTCTTGTAGCTCGAACCATGGCAATGCGGTTTAAAGTCATACAGGTAGGACCATGCAGTTTGTAGTTGTGCAACTAGACCTCCGCCACAATTTAACGTATAGTTTGGATCATGGTCATACAGTTTTGAGTCATGAGATAAGGACTTTACAGTTTGAGGTCGTGCAACTAGACCTCCGTTATAGTTTAACGTCGTATAGTTCGGACCATGGTCGTACAATTTAAGGTCATGTAATGCGAACCATGGCTGTGCAATTTAAGGTTATGCAATGCGGACCATGGCTATACAGTTTAAGGTCTTGCAATGCGGACCATGGTTGTGCAGTTTGGTCATGCAATGCGGACCGTGGATGTGCAGTTTAAGGTCATGCAATATGGGCCATGGCTGTGTAGTTTAAGGTTGTGCAATGCGGACCATGGCAGTGCAATTTAAGGTCGTGCAATGCGGACCATTAAGTAGTGAAGGCATGCTACTCCATGGGGAACAGGGCCATCACCAGAGAATAGACTCACTAAGGAGTGAGACTTTGATGCACGACATGAATTTCTTGAAGAGGCAGGACAATGGTCCAGAGGAGAATGCTAAGGCATGCGCGTGTCACCAAGTGTGGAGTGGCACATGCATCAGTAAGCCATGATGATGCATTAGGTCCCTTGGTTAAGCACATGGCAGTAGACCCCGACATTTTGTGTGGCAGTGACCCCTAGATGAGACGCGCGGCAATAGTCTCTAGACGAGGCACTTCGATAGTCTCTAGTCGAGGCGCTCGATAAAATTCCTGATGGGGCATGCGACACTGGCCTTCTGATGAGGCATGCAACGCAAGTCTAGAAGAGGTGCGCGACAATGATGCTTCGAGTCTTAGGCTTGGCCTGCCTTGACCTGGCTTATGGCCATCAAGAGCTAGGGACTGGAGCGTCATTCTGAGTTTGACGAGGGCAGTTCTTGGTACCACAGGTTACAAAAAGGGGAGAAACCCCAGTTTACTATTTTACCTAAGGGTAAAGTAGTAGAAAATGTTTTAAAGAGAGAGAGAGAGCCAAAGCTTTCTGATGATGGTTTTTTGTCGAGCATTTCCTTGCCAAAGCTTGTAAGCACAGGTCTTTAGGGATTTTTCTGGCGAGCTTCAGGAGGTGTGAAGCTTCACAGTGTGATTGCAAGCCATTTCGAGAAGTGTCGAGGCTTTCTAAGCAAGGAACAAGTGTTCTTGGGGCCTTAGTAGGATTTGCAAAGGTGCCCTGCCGGAGTCTAGTGCTCCTCAAGTCATTCTACTACAGAAGGGGGTTCGCAGAGAGTTCAGAGGGCTTTGTCCACTCTCTGGTTGTTGGAGGAGAAGGAGAAGGGGCTGCATTGCGTTCACCAAAAACTTAGCAAAATTCCGGTGGGATTTGGTGAACTGCTGATGTGGGAAACCCAGGAGAAGGGTAATCCACAGGGATGCAGGGAAGCTTTCAGGGATTTCTGGTGGCTTTCGCCAACTCCAGCAACGAGCAGGAGGTGGGAAGGATATTCCCAGTGAATAGGAGTGGATTCCCGGTAGAGAGGGGAAACACTGGCGAGAACCTGGAGGGTCGTGGGACCGTAACGGTCACAAAGACAGAGGGTCGCAGACAGGTGTACCATTGACCAGGGGTGATTATTGAGGGAACGGAAGAGGCATCAATGCACCCCAAAAATGGGGGAACATTGGAAATCACGATGCTTCAAAGTCACGCATGCCATTAAGCCACATGCAGTGTTGCCTTCGCACGTCCCCAGATCACAAACGGCGATAGCCATGCTTGGGGGCACGAGGCTCGCTGCGATAGTCCCGTACAACGTTAGCCCGCACGGCGATGACCTTAGACGGCGATGTCTTGGGGGGTCAAGGGTGATGGCAAACAGGGAGGCCTTGCCGCTGCTGTGTGTTGGAAGCCAAGTCCTCTAGCACAACTTGGTGTAACCTTCTTGATCATGAATGGACCCTCCTACCTAGGCTCAAATTTTCCTTTGCGATGCCCGTGCATGACTATCGGTCTCTTGACTACTAAGACTTGGTACCCACGAGTGAATGAACGAACCTTGACATACTTGTCAAAGGTTCTCTTCATTCTTCCTTGATTGAGTTCGAGGTTCTGTTGGGCTTCTAGTCTCTTCTCATCAAGGGCATCTAGCTCTTGGTAGCGGATCCTGACCCTCTCGTCCTCAGTTAGTCCCTTATGTATTATAACATAGAGGGTATTTGAATTTCGAGGGGTAGAACCGCCTCACCCCCATTGACCAGGGAATAAGGGGTGGAGTTCGTAGCATTGCGAGTGGTAGTTCGATAGGCCCACAGAGCCTTAAGAAACTTCTCGTGCTAGTTCTTCTTTGAGTTTGAGACTGATTTTCAGAGCATCCCACACAAGGTCTTGTTGAATGCCTCACTTAAGCTATTGGCTCGAGGGTAGTACATAGTCGAGTACTTCCATTCAAAACCAAAATGGTTGACTAGGAGATCCACATGCTGACTCCTTAACTGAGGGCCACTATCAGAAATTATTCGGTCCGGGACCCCGATCCGGTAGATAATGTGGTGCCACTCAAAATTGGCGACAGCGATCTGGGAACCTGTCTGAGAGGGATTGCCTCAGCCCATTTGGAAAATTTGTTTGTCGCCGCCAAAATGAAGGCGTGACCCAAAGCAGAAGGAGGGTCGATGGGTCCTACAATGTCCATGACCCACTGCGAAAATGGCCATGATGTCATTGTTTGATGGAGAGGCTCTGGGGGCTGATGAGTGAGACTCGAGTGGATTTAGCACACCTGGCATCTTTTAGTGTAATTTTGGGCATCAGCCACCATGGAAGGTCAATAATAGCTGAGTTTGTGTATGCGCTCGTAGAGCTTGGGGCTGGACTGATGCAGCCCGCAGATGCCTGAGTGTACTTCTTGGAGTACTTTGCTTGCCTCTTGTGCAACAACGCATCTGAGGAGGATTATGTCAAATGTCTAACAAAAGAGGCCATCCCCACCGAGAAGGGTGTTCTTGGTGGACATCAGTCATACGCCTCTGCATTCCACTCGATCTTGAGGCAACCTACCATGTTTTACAAAGTCCATGGTAGGCTCCCTCCAATCTTCTACTTGTTCAACCTCTGCACGCATTGGGTCAGAGATCCGGGCTCCTCCTCTCTGGCCTTGGATTCGTTTCCTTGGAAAATTTCCTGCTCTATCTTGATGACATCCCTAGCTTCGAGAAGTGCACTGAATGGGTAAGGCGAACACTCAGGGAAGACATCCCTCTCATAGTCTGTGCCAATTTTGGTTCTTAAGTGGGTGTGTCTCCATTCGGTTACGCAAACTGGAGTATGCCCCGCCAAAGACAATTGGATGTTGGCGCCAAGCTTTGAGAGTGCATCAACCTACGAGTTTAGCCTTCTAGGGATATGACCCAGGGAAAAGTCATCAAACTAGTCCATGTAAGCTTTGGCTATGTCATCATAAGGCTTTATAGTATCCTTCCTTACATCATAAATACCCTTTAACTGTTGGATGACCAGCTCAGAGTGGCCAAAGATATTTAGCTGCTCTAAGTCTAGCTCCTGGGCGACCTCCAGCCCAATTATGAGGGCTTGATACTCGGCTTCATTTTGAGAAAATGCCTCGACAAGTGAGAAGGTTAGAGGAATTATTCATCTATCAAGAGTCAGGAACACGACTCCGGCTCCCCCTCTATCAGACTGAAATGCTCCGTCAAAGTACATCTCCCATGAATGAGTTAGTGCCGCAAGAAAAACTTCTTCATCCAGGAGATTGCATAACAGGGGAGATTCTGAAGGGACTGGGTGAGCCGCAAGGAAGTCTACTAGCGCTTGACCTTTAACTGCTTTCTGTGGTACATACGTGATGTCGAACTCCATCAGAAATCGTGCCCACTTGACCAAACGTCCTAACAAGCATGGCCGGGTCATAAGGAGCATGATCGGGTCTGCCTTGGAGATTAACTTGACTTCATGGCCGAGCAAGTAATGGCAGAGCTTTTGTACCGAAAAGATCAAGGCTAGGAATTTTTTTTTGATGGGAGGGTAATTCTTCTCGGCCCCTTGCATTCTACGGCTGAGATAATAGAACGTTGTCTCTTTCCCTCCATCATTGTTCTGCATCAGGAGTGCCTCGAGTGACTCATCAAGGGCGGTCATGTATAGGATGAGAGGCCTTCCTAACACTGGCTTAGAGAGTACTGGTGGATTCAACAACTATTGCTTGATGTCCTCGAGTGCAGCTTGGCACTTTTCATCTCATATGAAGGGAGTGTCCTTCTTCAGGAAGCGTGAAAAGGGTCTGAATCGCCCTCAAAGGTTCAAAATGAACCTCTAAATGTAGGCGAGTTGTCCTTGGAGAGACCATAGTTCATGGAGGGCTGTAGGCGGCGGCATGTTCTGAATTGCCTTGATTTTGACTGGCTCAATCTCCAGCCCACGGTATCTCACGATAAACCCTAAGAATTTTCTTGAGCGTACGCTAATGGCACATTTCAAGGGGTTCATCTTGGGCTGGTGACGTCGCAACCACTCAAATAGATTTTTAACGTATTGCACGTGAGTGGCTTTTGTTTCAAACTTTACCACCAAGTCATCCACATAGCACTCAACCTCCATGTGAATCATGTCCTTGAAGATGGCTATCATGGCTCACTGGTACGTGGCACCAGCATTCATTAGCCCAAAAGGCATCATAGTGTAGCAAAAGACAACTTTTAGAGTCAAGAATGCAGTGGCCTCCTCATCCACTAGAACCATCCTAATTTGGTTGTAACCAGTATAACCGTCCATAAAGGACAAGATTTGGCAATGGGTTTTGGAGTCAACTAGCATCTCGGTGAATAGCAGGGGGAAATCGTCCTAGGGACAAGCAGTGTTCAAGTCACTAAAGTTGATACAGACCCTGAATTGGCCATTCTTCTTCTTGACTGGGATGACATTTGACAATCATCTGAGGTATTTGACTTCACGTATGAATCCAGCATGCCTAAGCTTGTTCAACTCAGCATCGATCTGCATCTTGAGGTCGAGCCTACACTTTGCTGCTTTCTGCTTCATGGGTTTGATGGTTGGATCAATGTCGAGGCGATGAACAAGAATCTGAGGGTCTAGACCGGGCATCTCATGATAATGCTAGACAAAGACATCCTGATTTTTTCGAAGGAGGGAGATATAGATTTCTTTCTCTTCCGGGGACGTCTTTGCTGATATGAAGGTTGGCCTTGGGTCGGCCTCATCCTCCAAGTTGATCTCTTCCAACTCATCAGCCGTAGCCTGCCCGCCCTCTTCCCACTCTTCGGGAGCCTCCTGAAGCTCCTCGTGGGGGGACTAACAGCGGTTTCTCTTTGATCTCAAATGTGGCCACTCATGATCCTGACATCTCGGCCTCTAGGAGGGGCACAACGTGGGAGAGGACTGGTCTTTGGCTGGCCCAAGCGATGGAAGGGTCGACTTCAAGTGAGGGGTCCAAGACCTCATGATTGGGCTCACTCGGTACTTGCCCCGAGCTGGGCGACTCCTCATGTACTAAGATCATGTGACAGGCCTCGTGAAAGCAGGAGCTTGAAGGTGGTTTTGTTTTTGCCCGTGTTGCCAAGGCATCGACGGCTATAGAGAATCCTGCCGCCTGGGCTAGTATTTCTCTAAGGCATTCTTGCTACGGCGTGGTGAGGCTAGTGCCCCAAAACTCTTTGTTTAGAGTGTCAAAATCTGGGCACCATCGAGCGGTACCTGCAAAAGGAATAGAGGGTGGGTGGAAGGAGAAGAAGAGTTAGAACATTTCGAGCAACTTTTTATGTCGTCACCGGAATTGGACATTTGTAGGGGGTATTTAAGGTCATGCCTCGACTTTGACCATTGTGGGGTGCTTTTAACGTCGTCACCCATTGTGGTCGACTCTTGAGATATTGATAACTTTAGGCCGTCTGCCTGATTGGACAATAAGATGAGGTGATTTGCGTCTAGAATGAAGTCCCGCAAAGTCGGTAGCAGAGGAAGGAGCCTTAGGCGTTCTTCCTCGACTAGTGGCTGAGGAAGAGGATTCCTTTGGCGGGCCGACCTAGGTGTTCACTATCTCCTTCATGATCTCTGAGGGGGTGTTTGGACCGCCCTATCAGATCGGTGAGTGGCCTTAGCTTGGTAGACTGCCTCACGTTTCAGGGATTTGAGCCTACTTCACCCATGGTAGACTTCCCAGGGCTGAGAGGTCAAGGACTTTGAAAGGTCCAGTGCATGCTCATGAGGGGCTTGTAGCGAGGCTTCCTCTTGAACGGGGCGAGGGCTTGGATGTGTCCTGAGAGAACCGCACAGACGATATGGCCTTGCTGGACTTTCTTCACAACTATGGCCTCGAACCCAATGCACTCCTTGAGTTCATGACCCCACACTTGGTGATAGGGGCCCCAGAGTTCTTCCATGCCCTGGGAAAGATGCGTAGGCTGTCTGGCTGACTTGGGGGTGACAAGACCTACTGGATCATTGTCTTAAAGAGGGCCTGCAAAGGGTCTTGCTCAGTATTTTGCTGAGCTTATGTCTGGGGGTCTTCTTGCACAGGCAGAAGAGGGACCTGTGGGTGTCTTGCCGGATCGCCCTGAACCTATTGACACTGCTGCATCTTTTATGTCAAGAGTTTATGGAAGCCAGTGCACTCGCTAATTGTTATGAACTCGTATCTGGTGGTACGTGCACCATAGGTTCTCAGTCCCTGGAGGCAGGAACTTGAGCTGCCTTGTCGGCTTTGAGGTGGCGATCCCTTTTCAAGCATTATAGAGAAAAATGCACGCAGAACAGAGGGTGCTTCATCGTCCTCTTGGATCATGACTATATGAGATGCCTAAGCTGCCCCGAATGACTTTTACAACTCTTCGAGCTTTATTTGGCCCTTGTTGATAAGGCCTTGATAGTGTCGTTGAGCTTGTAGCAGTCGTGAGTGGGGTGCGCTACTCTCCAATGATAGGTGCAATACTTCTCATTCGACTCCTGCCCCGACGACTCTAGACCGGTGACCTGTAGCAGCTGGATCATGTTTGGTTCTAACAGCAGTTGGAGCAGTGCAGAGGTCCACTCCGTGACAAAGGGGTAAAACTTACTTTGGTGTTGGGTCCAATAGTTGCTCCGCTTAGTATTTTTTGAAGGCGAGACCGCACCACTTGCCCCTGGCTTGACCAATCTGTGCTTTGGAGAGGTCGAGAGTTTAGGGAGTCGCGCCTTTACTGTCAGTCACGATGACAGCCGCACTGATCACTGCCTTTTGATTGCCCCGATGGCTGGAGCGAGAGTTTGAGCAGGAGAATTGCTGACGAGGGTTTCCGTGGTGCTTGAACAATCCCTCAATAGGAACTATCATAGAGATGAGCTCTGGTGTGGAGGGTGGATTGGATGCCTCAACATGTAGGGAGATCTCAAGAAGCATGTTTCATATGCAGGTCTGAACTGCTTCCTTCTCGGTCATGAGGGTGGCGTGAAAGGTCCCCAACTCTCTCCATCGGGTGGTGAACTTGTCAAACGGCTCTCCAGAGTCTTACATCAAGGAGAGGAGCTCAATGGTTTCAACGTTCCTTTGGACTTCGTAGAAGTGTTGATAGAATAATTGCTCCATTTCTGGCAGTTTAGAGGCAACCGAGCATACCACTGGAAGGCTGGTCCTTCGAGAGTCTCGATGAACTGGCAGAGGACGAGATGTCCATCAGTTGCCATCTCCCAGCAGGCTGCTTGGAAGTGGGCCACATGTTGGTGAGGACATGTCGTACCATTGAACAAGGGGAGTTTCCTTTTTTGGTAGTTCGGGGGAAACGACACCTGGTCAATGTACGAAGGATATGGATTTTGGTAGAGTGGCATCTCCTGCATGCCTGAGACATTGTTCTTGAGGCTATGGGCCACCATAGCATCTATGTCGATTTGGGAGACCTCGCGAGAAGAGGACTCTGCCTAGGAGCTGTGTCCTCACCAGTCAGGGAATCAAATGAAGAAGGGGACCTGGAGGCTTCTAGGTGCTCCATCTTTCTGAGGATAGCTTGCATCATTTACTCAAACTTGTTCATTCGCTCCTCCTGAGCGTCGTTTGGGTCATTGATCACCATGACACTAACCGTTTCTTCTGGGAGGCCAGTGTCAGGTGATGCAGTAGACTGCCGAGGTGGCAAGTCAGTCTAGAGGGGCTCAGCTTGCCCCGAGTGGACTCAGGCTTTGTATGCCAATCTTGTGAGGACCATTCTTGACGGGCTTGAGACCAAGACTTCTAGGTGGTGATCACCGAACAGTATTCCTATAATTACTTAGGTTCAGGAGTTTGAAGAGGGAAGAAGAAATTACAAGGCAAGAGGTTGTCAGGGGTGGTGACCTCGGCTGCCGTGGAGGTCTCCCTGGTCAGGATCTACAGGCCTTTTTTCTGCTTGATCCTGAGGCCGTTGTGGACCTCATTCTAAAATCGAGCTTGAAACTTAGGCTGCCCCTGTTGTCTTTGAACAAGCGAGGGCCATGTCTATGAGATGGAGCAGGGAGTGGGGCCTAAGGATTGAGGGCACCTTGGGTTCTTGTCTTGGAGGTTGGAGGACTCTGTCTGACATCAAGCCATTGCACCAAATTCCTTTGTGAGGCACAAGTGTTCAGTTGATCTGGGGCTGTCTCTAGATGGTACTCTTAGGGAAGACCTTTGAATACCAGGGCTCGAGGTACTTGCTTGACATCAGGGAAGCAACAAAGGAAGAAGCTGGTTCGTGACTCTGCTTGAGTCTGGATCCGAGAGGGACCTGCAAAAATGGTGCTTGTACACCTTTAGGATTTGCCGTCCAGGTGAATTGGGGGTCAGCCCGAGCTCGGTCAATGGGTTCGACCTGAGGAGGCCGAGACCCATGGGCTTGTGTTTGTAATGGACGAGACAAGAGCTTGTCTCTCACATGGTGAAGCTGTGTGTGCCAGGAGGGAAGATGGAATGTTCAACCCTCCTATGCTCGAGGTGGCATAGAGCTAGAGCTGCCTCGAGCTATGGAAAGGGAATGCATGACGCATGTAGGGTTTGGCTCGAGAAGGCCTGGCCCCTGATACGAGCTCCAGGCAACATGAGGGTTGCCTCGAGATGTTGCTTGAGTGGATAAACCACAAGCCTTTGAGTGTGTGCGAGGGGTGAAGACCTCAGGACCTCCGCCTCTGTGTACCGACCCTTCAGGTGTGAAGGCTCGGAGGTATACCAACCAATGAGAGAGTAATTTTTGGTGGGTTCAGGGCTTACTCGGGTGGCTCGCGTGGGTGCCCTCTTAGATTATGAAGAAAGCCCCACAACTACTTGAGCGAGTTTGGAATCGCCTCCCTTAACCTGTAATCCTCTTGTTTTTCCTACACAACACTTATATGGTTAATTTGTGAAATGAGTGGGTCGAAGAGACCCACCCTTGTCCTAGGGCAATGCACGTTTAAATGAAAAGGCGATGAAGTGCAAGGTTGGGTGAAAGATAGAAACGAGAAGAGAACTTGACGTGAAGGTGAGACTAGCATGACAACTAGAAATTACTGACATGGAGTGGTAGTAGGACGGGCATGGTTCTCAGGACCAGCATGGTGGTAATACTACTCAAAACTTAGGTCGGCACATCAATGATAGGCTAGGTCTGCCCTCATTTAAGTGAGAGGAGAAAGAGGTGAAGAGGAAAGAACGAGACAACAAAGAGAAAGGGAAGTCCATATGTCAATAGGCATTGCGGTGGGCAATGAATGCAAGGAGACAACGCATCCCTTGTGGACAGCGTCAGCTCTTGACTAGGCACACGACGATAGCTTCTCTTAGGTCACACGATGATAGGCACGGGACGTAGAGGGAACAACTACGAGCACCAGACACTCTAAGGAGGCTCACAGACGACGATAGGTGTTGCCAAAGCCTTTAGCTGGCGGCGATAGGTATCGTCACCCTAAACTCCATGGTCCATGTTGCAAGACCCCAAACTGCACAGCCCTAGTCTAGACGCACGACCCTAAACTCCACGGTAAGTGCTGCAAGACCCTAAACTACACAGCCCTGGTCTAGACGCTGGACCTTAAACTCCATGATCCTTGCTGCATGACCCTAAATTGCACAGCCCTAGTCTAGACGCACTATCCTAAACTCGACGGTCTGTGCTGTATGACCCTAAACTACACAACCCTAGTCTAGACGCACGACCTTATACTGTAAAGCCCCGATCTAGATGCACGACCCTAACCCCGCGGTCTGTGCTGCATGACCTTAAACTGCACAGCTTTAGTCTAGACGCACGACCCTAAACCCCACGGTCCGTGCTGCATGACCCTAAACTGCACAGCCTTGGTCTAGACGGTTTACCCTAAACTCTGCGATCCGTGTTGCATAACTGCACAGCCCCGGTCTAGACACACGATCATAAACTCTGCGGTCTGTGCTGCATGACACTAAACTACACAGCCCTAGTCTAGACCCATGACCCTAAACTTCACAGTCTGTACTGCATGACACTAAACTGCACAGCTATGGTCTAGAAGAATGACCCTAAACTCCGTAGTATGTGCTGCATCACCCTAGAACTGCACACCCTTAGTCTAGACGCACGACCCTAAACTCCACAGTCTGTGCTGTGTGACCCTAAACTGCACAGCCCTGGTCTTAATGCACGACCCTTAACTCCACAGCCCATGCTGCATGACCTTAAACTGCACAGCCTTAGCCTAGACGCACAACCCTAAACTCTAGGGTCCGTGTTGCATGACCCTAAACTGCACAACCTTGGTCTAGACACACGACCCTAAACTCCACGGTATGTGCTGCATGACCCTAAAACTGCACACCCTTGGTCTAGATGCCCGACCCTAAACCCCGCGATTCGTGCTACATGACCTTAAACTTAACAGCCTTGGTCTAGACGCACGACCCTAAACTCCGAGGTCCAAACTATATGACCTTAAACTATAGCGGAGGTCAAGTTGCACGACCTTAAACTGCATGGTCCAAACTATATGACCTTAAACCATAGTTTACATCCCGATCGCATGACATTAAACTGCACAACACCACGATCTAATTATATGACCTTAAACCATAGTGTATGTCCCGGTCACTTGACGTTAAACTACACAACACCATGGTTCTAACTATATGACTTTAAGATGTAGTGGAGGTCAAGTTGCACGACCTAAAATTGCATAGTTCTAGTTGTATGACTTTAAAACTGTATAACCATGGTCCAACTATATGACCTTAAACCATAGTACACTTCCTGGCCGCATGACGATACATTGCTTTGCCCAGGTCAAGTAGGCATGACCACAAACCCGCCCCCACATACGTGCACACACCTTTACATGCACTTTCACGCAAGCCTTTCCTACCCTACTTCTTAGTGTGCGCGCATCACCTTCATTACCTCCCCATGAGTTCATCACCTTACATCATTCCCCAAAGAGTCTCACCCATGCTCAGAAAACACTGAACCATCCCGTCATCCATACTCGTTGTAAGTTAGTCGGTCACCATCGTCCACTCACATTTCATACATCACCCATCTCTCATGGGTAGCCTCGAGCCATCTCCCCAAGTCAGCCAAACCACCACCATACTCACTCCATGGCCTTTAGAGACTGCCATCCATCACCATTATGGTCCAACTGTATGACCTTAAACCATAGCACACGTCCAGGCTGCATGACGTTAATCTATTATGGGTCCCAGAGGCATGACCTAAAACACACCCTCACAAAAAAAAAACGAAGAGAAAAGAAAAGAAATAACCGCCATGGTGTATACTTGAACAATGAAACTCCATGAGTAAAAATGACAGATGGGCATGGTTATGAAACATGAGTAAAAGAGTTCCGTGAAAAAAAACTAGGGCACGATGAAAACCTGAAAGGGCATCGCGAGTAAAAACGAAGAAAAAGGGTGGACATGACTGAAAGGTCATGGGTAAAAGAGCCCCAAAATAAAAAAAGAGAACTTTGTGAAAACCGTCTCTATGACGTCGCTTCCTAAGTTCAAGCAAAAATGTACAAAGGATGCTTGGACCAATAAACAGGTTGATGCAACATTCGCTTCCATCGGTAACTTCAGCCAGCATTCCCTTCATCATCAAGACGTTCAACAAGGTGTAGTTGGTAAAATCATCCCTGAACATTCCTTCTTCAGTCCTGGGTGAACAGCTAGCCCAGTAGACGTCCTTCTCCAGTCCTGGGTGAGCAGGTAGCCCAGTTGGCTTCCTCCTCCTGTCCTGGGTGAACAAGCAGCCCAGTCAACATCTTCCTCCAGTCCTGGATGAATAGGTAGCTTAGTCGACACCCTCCTTCAGTCTTGGGTGAATAGGTAGTCCAGTCGATGTCCTCCTCTAGTCCTGGGTGAAAAGGTAGCCTAGTCGACATCCTTCTTCCATCCTCGGTGAACAGGTAGCCCAGTCGACATCCTTCTTCAGGGATGGGTGACAACATAGCCCAGTCATTCTCCTTCTCCTTCTCTTACAAGACCACCTCCCCATGGATGGAGTACACATGCTTTCTTCTTCTCTTACAAGACCTCCTCCCCATGCACGGAGTGTGCATGCCTTCTCCTTCTCTTAGAAGACCTCCACCACATGCACGGAGTGTGCATGCCTTCTCATTCTCTTACAAGACCTCCTCCACATGCACGGAGTGTGCATGCCTTCTCATTCTCTTACAAGACCTCCTCCCCATGCACGGAGTGTGCATGCCTTCTCCTTCTCTTACAAGACCTCCTCCCCATGCATGGAGTATGCATGCCATCTCATTCTCTTATAAGACCTCCTCCCCATGCATGGAGTTTGCATGCCTTCTCCTTCTCTTACAAGACCTCTTCCCCATGCACGAAGTGTGCATGCCTTCTCCTTCTCCTACAAGACCTCCTCCCTATGCACGGAGTGTGCACGCCTTCTGATTCTCTTACAAGACCTCCTCTCCATGCATGGAGTGTGCATTCCTTGTCCTTCTCTTACAAGACCTCCTCCTCATGCATGGAGTATGCCTGCCTTCTCCTTCTTTTACAAGACCTCCTCCCCATGCACGGAGTGCGCTTGCCTTCTCCTTCTCTTACAAGAGCCCCTCCCCTTGCATGGAGTATGCATGCCTTCTCCTTCTCTTATAAACCTCCTCCCCATGCATGGATTATGCATGCCTTCTCCTTTTCTTATAGACCTCCTCTCCATGCATGGAGTGTGTGTGCCTTCTCCTTCTCTTATAAACCCCTCTTTCCATGAGGCTAGGTGACAAGGTAGCCTAGTGATCATCCCTCCAAGGAAAAAACTGACAAAGCAAGGATAGAATCTGCCAGAGACTTCAGCTCAACTAGCCGGTAGGACCAGACCTTCGAGATCAGCCAATAGAACTTGCCCCCGACTGAACTCGATAGACGAGACCAATAGTGATACTCTGATTGTCAAAATCAAACCTGGCACAGCAGTAAACAAACACCGCCAAAAATTCTCTTCTCCCCCTAAAGTCTCTATGGTTGGACCCACGAACAATGCATCCCTATGTCAGAGCAGCCTAGTTATACCATTACGTGAATCTCCTTAACGTTCAAGTGGTCCTGTGGCTAGGAATGAAAAAACGTTAAAGCCGAAGGAAACTTTCCGAATGATTGTCCCTCTCGCTTCTCTTGAAGCACAACATTCGGTGGGGCAAGCTGTTTGAATGCATTTTTCATCATCTTAGTCCCTAGCAGGAAGCAAGTCAATAAAGCCTACGAAATAGTGGAAAATTCCAGATAGTCTCATAATGACCCCAGAGTTTCTCAAGATTGTCATTAGAATTTCAAAAGACCATTTGCTAAGTTTCATCACGATCAGACATGTCTAAAGCAACGACCACAAAGAAACAATTTTTATAAAATTGACATCTTGCACCCTGAAACGGACCCTACAACTGGAGCTACATTTTTGGTGTCTCAATCTATTATAGGACCAGCACCATTGGATCTGACATGATCAAAAACCCCTATGGACCATGTTTCAACTTGATCAGACACTCCAAAACAAAGATATGAGCAAAACATTGAAATGGGAGAGGCCACATACTATTCCCATATGGCCTCACTACACCAAAACATCATTAATGGTGGTTGTTTTTACAGTCACGGGTAGTCAATTTCGGGGCCCGTAACTTACTCGTTCCAAGTCGAATCACTACCAAATTTGATGAGCGTTTTCGTCTCATCAAGACGAACTATTCGATATGTGGCATTCCCTGAGACGATATTCGAGAAGGGAGAAAATCTAGAGAAATTTGCTGATCTATGAAGAAATTGTAGGAAATTCAGCACCAACACACTTTGAGCGATAAAGCAAATCACGACACTCGTGCGTAAGGTTCAGGGCTATTAGTGGATCGAACCATGTACATCATGGACGGTCATATTTCATGTATGAAGCCAACGAATTTACTGAAATTCTGGCTGTCGGATTCTGGATTCCAGGCAAAACTCAAAAGTTGTGAAATCTTCGTTCGGGCTCTAAATCGCGTTTCGATTGTTGCCACGCAATCGTGATGACATGCTTAGTGCGCTATGATGAAGAAATCATAGAAAAACATTAAGGAAAGATTGCACTATCGATCTAAAGTTTTCAAGATTCAAACAAATTTCAAGTCTCTTGATCATGACTCAAAAACATGATTCATGGCTCGAAGTTGGTATCAAAACAATCGCCATGTCGACCCCAACAAGAAAACAATAATATTTCAATCAAACGAGCATTAGAACAACCCTGGGCCAGCCACAGAAGATCACGCAATTCTCAGGCAGCCACAGGGACTATTTTGAAATTCCACACATTATTAGGAAGGGGCAAAATAGTCTTCTTACACCCATTTTTAGAATTTATTTTAATTCAATTAAATCTTAATTTTCATCAATTAGGTTTAATTTTGATCAATCCACCCATGTTTGGGCACTACTCTATATAAACAAGCACTGCCTCATTGTAAAAGAGCCGACACGCAAATGCCCCACCACCTGTCAGTCTTGAGTGAATTCTTTGAAGATTCAATAAAATTTTGATTTCTTGATTGAGCCTGTGAGTACATCTTGGAGAGAGAGAGAGGAGAGAGAAGAAAACGGTTGATACCCTTCAGGTAAGTAACTTTCTCTCTCCTCCCCTCTTTCTCTCCTCTCTCTCTTCCTCCCTATCAACTGGCGAGACCTAGCACCGGTTGGCTCTCTCTCCTCTTCTGTCAACTAGCGAGATCTAGTGCCGATTGGCTCTCTCTCTTCTTCAGTCAACTGGTAAGACCTAGCATTGATTTGATTTCTCTCTCTTCTCTCCACTAGCAAGACCTAGCATCGGTTGTTTTTTCTCTCTCTACCAATCGATGAGACCTAGCACCGGTTGGTCTCCTCTCTCTTCGTCTATCAATCGATGTGACCTAGCATCGATTGTCTTTTCTCTCTCTACTAGTCGACGAGGCCTATCGCCAGGTTGGTCTCCTCTCTCTTCTTTTACCAATCAGTGAGGTCTAGCACTGAGTTGGTCTCCTTTCTCTTATTCTATCAGTCGACGAGGCTTAGCACTAGTTGTCTTTTCTCTCTCTACCAGTCAGCGAGGCCTAGCACTCGTTGGTCTCCTCTCTCTTCTTCTACTAGTCGGTGAGGCTTACTGTCAGTTGTCTTTTCACTCTCCACCAGTCTGTGAGGCCTAGTACCAGGTGGGTCTTCTCTCTCTTCTTCTATCAGTCAGTAAGGCCCAACTGGTTTTCCCTCTTTTCTTCATATGGTGAGACTAAGCGCTAATTGGCTCCCTTCCTCTCTTCTAATCTGACACAGTCGGTGAAGCTTACCGTCAACTACTTCCTCTCTCTCCCATCTCCTGAAACAGTCGGCGATGTCTTGCATCGACTGCATCTCCTCTTTCTTCTTCTCTCTCCTACCGTCTGTCCCCTTCCTCTCTTTAACCATTCCTCTACTGCTCTCTCCTTGGACCAAGACGGATTGAGGTTAGCATCTCATGGTAGTCCTGTCGTCTAGCCGTAATGTTGTCATGCTAGGTTCGCTTGGCCCCCGTTACTACCACAACAGACCGACCATCATGCCTAGCTAATCGATATTGACAATAACGTCTAGTAGAAATCTCGTAAGCCGATCTTAGTTATTGAGCCCGTCTAACCACCATGTTATGTCAATTATCCACTAGTCTAGTCACTACCCTGACCTTCTCACTCAGTCAAATTCTTCTCTCCCCCCATCTTTCTTTCTTCTTCTTGAATGCGCATGCTTGTGTACACTCATCAGAGAGGAAAAGGGTGAGGTCTGACCCACCAATCCCATAACCTTTGCCATATATGTGTGTGATTGCAAAAAGTAGAAAATAAGAAGAATACGATCTAAGGGAGGTGAATTCGAGCCAGTTTCATTACTGGGGGGCTTTCTTCGTGATCTAAGAGGGCGCCCATGCGAGTCAGCCCGAGTAAGTCCCGAACCCACCTTTTAAAATCCTGTCTCATTCGTTGGTAATACCTGCCCCTATTTCAAACAAGGTTCGCGAGAGAGCGATCTCACGAATGTCCCGGGTCTTCCCTGAAACCCAAGACGTGAGCTGCCCAATCCACTAGGGATCAGTAGGGCGAGATCGAGGCACCTAACCAAGGGTATTTTAACCTCGAGGGGTAAGACTACCTCGCCTCCATAGACCAGGGAATAAGGATTGGAATTTATAGCGTTTAGGGTGGTGGTGCGATAGGCCCATAGAGCCTCGGGCAGCTTCTCATGTCAGTTCTTCTCTGACTTCGAAACTGACTTTCGGAGTACCCCGCATAGAGTTTTGTTGAATGCCTCAGCCAAACCGTTGGCTCGAGGGGAGTACTTCAACTCAAAGCTGAACTGGTTGACTAGGCGATCAACATGATGACTTATGAACTTGGGGCCATTATCAGAGATTTTTTGATCCGGAACCCCAAACCACTTGAAAAAGTAATATGTTGCTACTAGAATGAAGGCATGACCCAAGGCAAAGGGAAGGCCCTAAAATATCCATACCCCACTAGGAAAGGGCCACGATGTCACTGTAGCATGAAGAGGCTCTGGGGGCTAATGAATGAGGCTTGAGTGAATCTGGCACACCTAGCACCTCTTAGCATAGTTTTGGGCGCTAGCCACCATTGAAGGCCAATATTAGCCAAGTCTGCATATGCACTCGTAGAGCTTGGGGCTGGGATGCAAATACCCGAGTGCACTTCTTCGAGTACTTTGTTTGCCTCTTTTGTATCGACGCATCTGAGGAGAATTTGTCAAACGATCGTCGAAAGAGAACGTCCCCATTGAGAAGGGTGTATTTGTGAGACATCTGTCATATGTCGTTGCGTTCCACCCGATCCTGAGGTAGCCTTCCATGCTTTATGAAGTCCATGATCGGGTCTATCCAGTATTCCACTTGTTCAATGTGTGCGCACATCGAGTTGAAGAATTTGGGCTCTCGCTTCTTGACCTTGGATTCTTTAACTTGGGACATCTCTTGCTCTGCCTAAATGACATCTTTGGCTGCGAGAAGTGCCCTGAATGGGTAAGGTGGGCATTCAGGGATGTGATTTGTGTCAACTTCAGTTCTCAAGTCGACATGTCTTCATTCGGTTACCCAAACCAGAATGGGCCCTGATGAAGATAATTGAATGGTGGCACCAAGCTTTGAGAGCGCATCTACCAGCGAGTTCAGCCTTCTAGGGATGTGATTCAGGGAGAAATCATCAAACTGGGCCATATAAGTTTTGGCCGTGTCATGATAAGGCTTGAGGGTATCCTTCCTTACATCATAAATCCCTTTAAGCTACCGGATGAGGAGTTCAGAGTCATCGAAGATGTTTAGCTCCTCCAGGTCTAGCTCTTGGGCGACCTCCAACCCGATTATGAGAGCCTGATATTCGACTTCGTTACGAGAGAATGCCTCTGCTAGTGAGAAGGATAGAGGAATCATTCTGCCATCTAGGGTCAGGAACACAACTCCGGCACCTCCTCTATCAGACTGGAATGCTCTATCGAAGTACATCTCCCACAGCTGGGATAGTTCCGTACAAAAAATTTCTTCATCCAATAGATCACTTGATAGGGGAGATTCCGAAGAAACCCGGTGAGCTGCAAGAAAGTCTGTTAAGACTTGGCCTTTGACTACCTTTTTTGGCACATTTGTGACGTTGAACTCCATCAACAAAAATGCCCACTTGGCCAAACGTCCTAACAAGCATGGCCGGGTCTGAAGGAACTTGACCGGGTCTTCTTTTGAAATTAACTTGACCTCGTGACGAAGCAAGTGATGGTAGAGCTCCTATGCTGCAAAGATCAAGGCTAGGCACATCTTTTCGAGCAGGGTAATTCTTCTCGGCTCCTTGCATTCTGCGGCTGAGATAATAGAGTGTTGTCTCTTTCCCTTGGCCATTATTCTGCACTAGGAGTGCCCCGAGTGACTCATCAAGGGCGGTCACGTATAGGATGAGGGGCCTTCCTAACACTGATGTAGAGAGCACTGGTGGATTCAACAAGTACTGCTTGATGTCATCGAGTGCTGCTTGGCACGCTTCATCCCATATGAAGCGAGTATCCTTCTTAAGCAGGGTGATGAACCTCCGAATGTACGCCAGTTGTCCTTAGAGGGACCGCAGTTCATGCAGGGTTGTAGGCAGTGGCATGTCCTGAATCGCCTTGATTTTGACCTGCTCGATCTCCAACCCATGGACCTCAAGATGAACCCTACGAATGTTTCCTAAGCGTACGCCAAAGGCGCATTTCATTTCAAGGGATTCATCTTGACTTGGCGACGTTGCAGCCGTTCCAATACCTTTTTCAAATCTTGTATGTGAGCATCTTTTTGTCTTAGATTTCACCACCAGGTCATCCACATAGCACTCGACCTCCTTGTGGATCATGTCTTTGAAGATGGTTGTCATGGCTCACAGGTATGTGGGACCAGCATTTTTTAACCCGAAAGGTAGCACAGTGTAGCAAAAGACACCTTTTGGGGTTAAGAATGTAGTGGTCTCCTCATCTTCTGGTGCCATCCTGATTTGATTATAACCAGAATATCCATTCATCAAGGAGAAGATTTGGCAATGAGTCGTGGAGTCAACAAGCATCTCGGTGAATAGCTGGGGGAAGTCGTCCTTAGGGCAGGCGGTGTTCAAGTCATAGAAATCAATACAGACTTTCATTTAGTCATGCTTCTTCTTGACTGGAACCACATTTTCCAGCCATCTTGGGTATTTGACTCCACGTATGAACCCAGCTTGACAGAGCTTGTTCACCTTAGTTAGGTGCCTCTATCTTGGCCTTCGGATCTTGGTGATCTGGCAGCACATGTGTTGGGTTTCTAGTGAGCCTGGGATTTGAGATCGCTCTCTTGGAACCTTGCTCGAGGGCAAGGGCAGGTATACCAACCAATGACAGAGCAATTTTAGGTCGGTTCAGGAGTTACTTGGGCTGGCTAGCATGGGCACCCTCTTAGATCACGAAGAAAGCCCCCTAGCTGCTGGAGCGAGTTCGAAATCACCTCCCTTGACCTGTAATCCTCTTGTTTTTTTTGCATAACACTTTTATGGTTAATTTGTAGGACAAGTGGATCGAAGGTACCCACCCTTGACTTAGTACAATGCACGTTACATGAGAAGGGGATGAAATGCAAGGTTCGGTGAAAGATAAAAACGAGAAGAGAGCTTGACGTGGGGGTCAGACTAGCATGACAACAAAAAATTACCGACTCGAAGTGGTAGCAAGACGGGGATGGTTCTCAGGACCAATACGGTGGCAATACTACCTGAAATCGAGGTCGGCACGTCGGTACAGGTTAGGTCTACCCTCAGTCAAGTGAGGAGAAAGAGGTGAAGAGGAAAGAACAAGACAACAAAGAGAAGGGGAAGTCCAGAAGTCATTAGGCAACACGGTGGCAATGCAAGGAGACGACGCATCCCTTGTGGACGGCGTCAGCTCCTGACTAGGCACATGGTGATAGGTTCTCCTAGGTCACACGACGATAAGGGTGGGATGTAGGGGGAACAATGATGAGCATTGGGCACATGGAGGTGGCTCGCAGATGGCGATAGGTGTTGCCAAAGCCTCAAGCAGGCGGCAACAAGTATCGCCGTCTTCGCTAGATGCGTAGTAGAGGAATACCCTTGTAGGCGACAATAAGCTTCACCGTTTGGGATCTTCGCCGAGACGTCACAGTTACGTCTGTGAGCAATAATAGGCAGTGCCGTCTACGGACTTCACTGAAAGAAAGAGACAGACGAATAGAAGGGGAGGGGGACTCGTGCATGGCGTTGCTACTGCCATGCTCAACCTATGAGACAAAGGGAGAGGCATGCACGTCACTGCCACTGTGGAGGATGTAAGGAACTTAGACGAAGAAGAGGGAGAAGAGAGGGGTGAGGAGAGAGAGAAGGTTTACCTCAACCTTAAGGGTATCAGTCAAAGGTTTCTCTCACCTCACTCTCTCTCTCTCAAGCGTGACACCACAATGGTAAGAAGGAGAAACTTGTATTAAGCGAAAACTCTCTCTCTCTTGTGTGTGTATGCCTCTGCCTCTTCTTTTTTTTCTGCATATAATGATGGTACATATATATATAGAAGTATGCCCCAAACATGGGTGGATGATCAAAATTAACCTTAATTGCTTGAAATTAAGATTAAATTGAATTAAAAGAAAATAGAAAATAGCGCAAAATGAAAGATTTGCCCCTTCCTAACAAGTTAGAATTCCAGAACAGTCCCTGTGTTGCCCTAAGACTTGTGTGATCTTGCATGGCTAATCTGGGGTCATTCTGATGCCTGGTTTACCGTAGAATGATTGTTTTCTTGTAGGGTTCGGCATGGCGTTTGATTTGATACCAACTTGGAGCCATGGATTGTGTTTTTGGTGCATGATCATGTGACTTGAAATTTGAGTAGATCTTGCACAGGGCACCAAACACAGCTCGATTCTATGGTGGAACGAAGATTTTTTGAGTTTGGAATTTTGATCGGAATCAAGGATTCCAGGGACATAATTTGTAGTTTGTTCGTCGGTTTGTGTGCAGAGTCCGACCGTTAATCACGTACGGGGTTCGGGTTAGAGATGGCCTTAAACCTTACGTCTGCAATAAAATTGGTCTTCTGTCGATCGGACTTGAGAGCGGTGTGATTTGGTAACTCGAACGAGACACGATGCTGCTAAATGTCCTGCACTTTTCTTGATGGATCAACATCTTCTCTCTAGCTTTTCTTCGCGCTCAGGTATCGTCGAGGGGCGTGCCACATATCGAATCGCTCGTCTTGACTTGACAAACATGCTCACCAAATTTGAGCGTGATATGACTTAGGATGAGTGAGGTATGAGCGTCGAAATTTACTGATCGTGACTGTCCTTTCAATGGTGTAGTGTTGCAGGGTGGCCGCATGGGAATAGCGTGTGGCTTCTCCTGTTTCACTCTTTTGCCTATAACTTCTTCCTGGAATGTCTGATTGAGCTGAAACTTGATCCTTGGGGGTTTCCAACTGTGCCGGATCCAATGGTAGTGGTCTCATAGCAATTTGAGGCTCTAGTTATAAGGGTCCGTTTCAGGGTGCTAGAGGCCGATTCTACCGGAAGTGTTTCTCAGTCTGCACTGCCTTAGACATGTTGGAATGAAACAAAACTTGGCTCGAGATTCTTGAGAGACATCATAAAGATCTTAAGAAGTTCTAGGGATGTTCTGAGACTGTTCCAATTTCCACTTCATGCTAGGCCTTTATTGAGTGGGGGCCCCATGTTGATGAGAGATACCTTCCAACAGCATACCCCAACGAATGTTGTGCTTTGAGAGAATTGAGAAGTGCAATCAATCAAGAAGATTGATGGATCATTGTAGAGTCTGCACCCTCAAGAGATTATCTATGGTTCTGGAGTATGAGGCCTTTGTCAAGACCTCCTCGTACAAAACCAAGCCTTTTTTGAAGCCCAAATGCTACGAAACTTCATTCGAAATTGCTTGCTGCTACACCAGGTTTGGCGAAGACTACCCTAAAGCCTGTGGCAGGTTAGACCTTGGCTTCATCAGTTTCTTGCCTTCGCGATGGCTCTTAGCAATTTCAGAGGGATCTTTTGGTCATCTTCCTCACCCTCAAGGACACTTATTATTGTTGAACTGGAGAGATCTTATGTGGCTCTCTCACTCCCTGATGTGCCATGAAACTAGGGAGATCTTATGTCTTCTCACTCCCTGATGAGCTATGAAATCGGGGAGATCTTATGCGGCTCTCACTCCCTGATGAGCCATGATACCGGGGAGATCTTGTGGGGCTCTCACTCCCTGATGAGCCATCTGGCTTGTGACTGGATTCTAGCTTTTGAGGATTTTAGGCAGACCTTAGTAGATCGGTAGTCATGCATCAGCTTGTCTTGTCGGTCCATGCACCCTATCGCAGGTTTTCACTTTACAAGAGAAGCGACGTTATGAAGACAATTTTCACCAACTTATGTTATTTCGGGGCTCTTTTACCCATGACCTGTGGTCATTTCCACCCTTTTTGTCCATTTTTTTTCATGGTGCCCTCTTGGGTTTTTACCGTGCCTGGATTTTGCTTTCCACGAAACTCTCTTACTTGGTGTTTCATAACCATGCACGTCCGTCATTTTTACTCATGGCGTTCCCTTGTCCCCGTGTTCACCATGCCCATTTTTTTTGAGAAGGCATGCTTAGGGTCATGCCTTTTAGACTTGTACAAAGCCTTTTAACATCATGCGTTCAGGACGTGCACTATAGGTTAGGGTCATATAGTTGGACCGTAGCAGTAATGAATGATAGTCTGTAGAGGCTATAGAGTGAGTCTGGTGCTGACTTTGACTCACTTGGGAGCATGACACGAAGTGGCCTGTGGATAGTTGATTGGATGGTTGTGAACGGTGGTGACCCACTAATTGACGGTGAATATATGTGCCAAGATGACTTGCCATTTGGTGAGAATGGGTAAGAGTCACTGGGGGATGATGAAAGATGGTGAAGGTTGCGTGCCCACATGAATGGGCTGGCCAGGGAATACATGCCTAGAGATGCACGTAAAGGGCATGCGCTCCTAAGTAGGCTCACTGGGGAGAAGAAGAGGGTGCATGCACACAAATGAGCAAGCTAAGGAAGACGTGCATGGAGATGCACGTAAAGGGCATGTGTGCCTAAGAAGGCTCACTGGGGAGAAGAAGAGGGTACACGCATACAAATGGGTGGATAGAGAAAGTGTGCACAAAGATGCACATGAAAGGGGTGTGCGGTTAACAGGGGCATGTCTTAAGGTTGTGCCTCCTAGACCTGGGCAAGGGAGTTTAACATCATGCGGCCAGGACTCGCACTGTAGTTTAAGGTCATATAGCTTGGACCGTGGTTATGCAGTTTTAGGTCATGCCACCAGAACCGTACAGTTTAATGTTGTGCAATTAGACCTCCACTAAAGTTTAGGGTCATATAGTTTGGACCATGGCTATGCAGTTTAGGGTCATGCAACATGGGCCGAGTATGAATTGGCTTGTTAGTAGGGCTACATGGGGGGTAGGTATGTTGATTGCAATCTGACTCCCTGGGGATAAAGATAGTTAAGGCACACAAGCGAGAAGATGTAGATTAAGGTAGTGACCCTACGAGGAGTAGTAAACGGGAGAGGCTTCATTGTGGGTTAGGAGGACCAGTGTGACTCCACGGGTATAATGAATATCGGTGTGCATGGAAATTTGACAAGTCAGCACACAGATGAATCCCACCGTAGGTTGAAGGGGTACGAATGGCCTTAACTCTCTGGAGATGACGGGGTTAGTACAACCCTTGCATACATCGAACTCTGCTGGGGGTTTAGTTGGAGTTATGCGTATGGACTACCGCGTGTTATAGTTTTAGGGTCTTGTAGCTCGAACCATGGCTATGCAATTTAAAGTCATACAGGTAGGGCCATGCAGTTTGTAGTTGTGTAACTAGACCTTCGCTACAATTTAACGTATAGTTTGGACCATGGTCATACAGTTTTGAGTCATGTGATAAGGAGTTTACAGTTTGAGGTCGTGCAACTAGACCTCCGTTATAGTTTAATGTCGTATAGTTCAGACCATGGTCGTACAGTTTAAGGTCATGTAATGCGAACCATGGTTGTGCAGTTTAAGGTTATATAATGCGGACCATGGCTATACAGTTTAAGGTCTTTCAATGCACACCATGGCTATGTTGTTTAAGGTCATGCAATGCAGACCATGGCTGTGCAGTATAGGTCATACAATGCGGACCATGGCTACGTAGTTTAAGGTCTTGCAATGCGGACCGTGGCTGTGCAGTTTAAGGTCATGAAATGCGGACCGTGGCTGTGCAGTTTAAGGTCATGAAATGCGGACCTTGGCTATGCAGTTTAAGGTCATGCAATGCAGACCGTGGCTGTTACGTTTAAGGTCATGCAATGCGGAGCATGGCTGTGCAGTTTAAGGTCATGTAATGCAGAGGATGGCTGTGCAGTTTAAGGTCATGCAATGCGGAGAATAGCTATGCTGTTTAAGGTAATGCAATGAGGAGCATGGCTGTGTAGTTTAAGGTCTTGCAATGTGGACCATGGCCGTGCAGTTTAAGGTCCTGCAATGCGAACCATGCCTGTGCAGTTTAACATAATGCAATGCAGAGCATGGTTCTGTAGTTTATGGTCATGCAATGCGGACCATGGCTATGCAATTTAAGGTCATGCAATACGGACCATGGCTTTGCAGTTTAAGGTCATGAAATGTGGATCATGGCTATGCAGTTTAAGGTCATGCAATGTGGTGCATGGCTGTGCATTTTAAGGTCATGTAATGCGAACCATGGCTGTGATGTTTAAGCTCATGCAATGCGGACCATGGATGTGTAGTTTAAGGTCATGCAATGCGGACCATTGATGTGCACTTTAAGGTCATGCAATACGGGCCATGGCTGTGTAGTTTAAGGTTGTGCAATGCGAACCATGGCAGTGCAGTTTAAGGTCGTCCAATGCGGACCATTAAGTAGTGAAGGCATGCGACTCCATGGGGAACAGGGCCATCACCAGAGAATAGACTCACTGAGGAGTGAGACTCTGATGCACGACATGAATTTCCTGAAGAGGCAAGACAATGGTCCAGAGGAGAATGCTAAGGCATGCGCGCGTCACCAAGTGTGAAGTGGCACATGCATCAGTAAGCCATGATGATGCATTAGGTCCCTTGGTGAAGCACGCGGCAGTAGACCCCGACATTCCGTGTGGCAGTGACCCTGGATGAGACGCATGGCAATAGTCTCTGGACGAGGCACTTCGATAGTCTCTAGTCGAGGTGCTCGAAAAAATTCCCGACGGGGCGTGCGACACTAGCCTTATGATGAGGCATGCGACGCAAGTCTAGACGAGGTGCGCAATAATGATGCTTCGAGTCTTAGGCTTGGCTTGCCCTGACCTGGTCTTATGGCATCAAGAGCTAGGGACTAGAGCGTCATTCTGAGTTTGTAGAGGGCAGTTCTTGGTACCAAAGGTTACAAAAAGGGGAGAAACCCCAGTTTACAATTTTACCGAAGGGTAAAGTAGTAGAAAATGTTTTAAAGAGAGAGAGAGAGCCAAAGCTTTCTGGTGAGGGTCTTTCGGCATGCATTTCCTGGCCAAAACTTGTAAGGACAGGTCTTTAGGGATTTTTCTAGCGAGCTTCAGGAGGTGTGAAGCTTCACAGTGTGATTGCGAGCCATTTCGAGAAGTACCGAGGCTTTCTAAGCAAGGAACAAGTCTTCTTGGGCCCTTAGTAGGATTTGCAGAGGTGCGCTGCCGAAGTTCCAGTGCTCCCCAAGTCATTCTACTACTGAAGGGGGTTCGCAGAGAGTTCAGAAGGCTTTGTCCACTCTCTGATTGTTGGAGGAGAAGGAGAAGGGGCTGCATTGCGTTCACCAAAAACTTAGCAAAATTCCGGTGGGATTTGGTGAACTGCTGATATGGGAAACCAGGGAGAAGGGTAATCCACAGGGATGCAGGGAAGCTTTCGGGGATTTCCGGTGGCTTTCGCCAACTCCAGCAATGAGCAGGAGGTGGGAAGGATATTCCCAGTGAACAGAAAGGGGCATGGGAACCTGGAGGGTCGTGGGACCGTAACGGTCACAAAGACGGAGGGTCGCAGGATGGTGTACCATTAACCAGGGTTGATTATTGAGGGAACGGAAGAGGCATCAATGCACCCCAAAAATGGGGGAACATTTGGAGTTGCAATGCTTCAAAGTCACGCATGCCATTAAGCCACATGCAGTGTTGGCTTCGCACGTCCCCAGATCACAAACGGCGATAGCCATGCTTGGGGCCATGAGGCTCGCTGCGATAGTCCCGCACGATGTTAGCTCGCACGACGATGACCTCAGACGGCGATGTCTTGGGGGGTCAAGGGTGATGGCAAACAAGGAGGCCTTGCCGCTGCTGTGTGTTGGAAGCCAAGTCCACTAGCACAACCGTGAAGTCCATATTGTTCTATGGAAGGGCATCTACTGTGAACAAGGTATGCTCTCCATCACAAGGTCTAATTGAATGCCTCACCTAAGCTATTGGCTCGAGGGTAGTACATAGTCGAGTACTTCCATTCAAAACCAAATTGGTTGACTAGGCGATCAACATGCTGACTCCTTAACTGAGGGACACTATCAGAAACTATTCGGTCTGAGACCCCGAACCGGTAGATAATGTGGTGCCACACGAAATTGGCCACAGCGATCCGGGAACCTGTCGGAGAGGGATTGCCTCAGCCCATTTGGAAAATTTGTTTGTCGCCGCCAGGATGAAGGCGTGATTCGAAGCAAAAGGAAGGTCGATGGGTCCTACAATGTCCATGACCGACTGGGAAAATGGCCATGATGTCACTGTTTGATGGAGAGGCTCTGGGGGCTGATGAGTGAGACTCGAGTGGATTTAGCACACCTGGCATCTTTTAGTGTAATTTTGGGCATCAGTCACCATGGAAGGCCAGTAATAGCCGAGTTTGTGTATGCGCTCGTAGAGCTTGGGGCCGGACTAATGCAGCCCACAGATGCCTGAGTGTACTTCTTGGAGTACTTTGCTTGCCTCTTGTGCAACAACGCATCTGAGGAGGATTATGTCAAATGTCTGACAAAAGAGGACATCCCCACCCCGAAGGGTGTTCTTGGTGGACATCCGTCGTACGCCTCTGCATTCCACTCGATCTTGAGGTAACCTACCATGTTTTACAAAGTCCATGATAGCTCCCTCTAATCTTCTACTTGTTCAACTAATGCACGCATTGGGTCAGAGATCCGGGCTCCTCCTCTCTGGGCTTGGATTCGTTTCCTTGGAAAATTTCCTGCTCTGTCTTGATGACATCCCTAGCTTCGAGAAGTGCACTGAATGGGTAAGGCGGACACTCCGAGAAGACATCCCTCTCATCGTCTGCGCCAATTTTGGTTCTTAAGTCGGTGTGTCTCCATTTGGTTACGCAAAGTCGAGTAGGCCCCGCCAAAGACAATTGGATGTTGGCGCCAAGCTTTAAGAGTGCATCAACCTACGAGTTTAGCCTTTTAGGGATATGACCCAAGGAGAAGTCATCAAACTGGTCCATGTAAGTTTTGGCTATGTCATGATAAGGCTTTATAGCATCCTTCCTTATGTCATAAATACCATTTAACTATTGGATGACCAGCTCAGAGTGGCCAAAGATATTTAGCTGCTCTAAGTCTAGCTCTTGGGCGACCTCCAGCCCGATTATGAGGGCTTGATACTCGGCTTCATTTGGAGAAAACGCCTCGGCAAGTGAGAAGGTTCGAGGAATTATTCATCTATCAGGATTCAAGAACACAACTCTGGCGCCCCCTCTATCAGACTGGAATGCTCCGTCAAAGTACATCTCCCATGAACGAGTTAGTGCTGCACAAAAAACTTCTTCATCCAGGAGATCGCATAACAGATCAGATTCTGAAGGGACTGGGTGAGCTGCAAGGAAGTCTACTAGGGCTTGAGCTTTAACTACCTTCTGTGGTACATACGTGATGTCGAAATCCATCAGAAATAGTGCCCAAACGTCCTGACAAGCATGGTCGGGTCATAAGGAACATGATCAAGTCTGCCTTAGAGATTAACTTGACTTCATGGCCGAGCAAGTAATGGCGGAGCTTCTGTACCGAAAAGATCAAAGCTAGGAAATTTTTTTTGTTGGGAGGGTAATTCTTCTCGGCCCCTTTCATTCTATGGCTGAGATAATAGAACGTTGTCTCTTTCCCTCCATCATTGTTATGCATCAGGAGTGCCCCGAGTGACTCATCAAGGGCGGTCATGTATAGGATGAGAGGCCTTCCTAACACTGGCGTAGAGAGTACTGATGGATTCAACAACTATTGCTTGATGACCTCGAGTGTAGCTTGGCATGCTTCATCTCATATGAAGGGAGTGTCCTTCTTCAGGAGGCATGAAAAGGGTCTGAATCGCCCTGAAATGTTCGAAATGAACCTCTAAATGTAGGCGAGTTGTCCATGGAGAGACCGCAATTCATGGAGGGCTGTAGGCGACGGCATGTTCTGAATTGCCTTGATTTTGACTGGATCGATCTCCAGCCCACGGTATCTCACGATAAACCCTAAGAAGTTTCCTGAGCGTACGCCAATAGCAATCACTCAAACAGCTTTTTAAGGTATTGCACGTGAGTGGCTTTTGTTTCAAACTTTACCACCAAGTCATCCACATAGCACTCAACCTCTATGTGAATCATGTCCTTGAAGATGGCTATCATGGCTTGCTGGTACGTGGCACCAGCATTCATTAGCCCAAAAGGCATCATAGTGTAGCAAAAGACAACTTTTAGAGTCAAGAATGCAGTGGCCTCCTCATCCACTAGCACCATCCTAATTTGGTTGTAACTAAAATAACCGTCCATAAAGGAGAAGATTTGGCAATGGGTCTTGGAGTCAAGTAGCATCTCGGTGAATGTCAGAGGGAAATCGTCCTTGGGACAAGCAATGTTCAAGTCACGAAAGTTGATACAGACCCTGAATTGGCCATTCTTCTTCTTGACTGGGATAACATTTGCCAAACATCTAAGGTATTTGACTTCACGTATGAATCCAGCATGCCTGAGCTTGTTCACCTCATCATCGATCTGCATCTCGAGGTCAGGCCTGCACCTTGCTGCTTTCTGTTCATGGGTTTGATGGTTGGATCAATGTCGAGGCGATGGACAACAATCTGAGGGTCTAGACCGGGTATCTCCTGATAATGCTAGACAAAGACATCCCGATTTTTTCGAAGGAGGGAGATATAGATTTCTTTCTCTTTCGGGACGTCTTTGCTGATATGAAGGTTGGCCTTGGGTCGGTCTCATCCTCCAAGTTGATCTCTTCCAGCTCATCAGCCGTAGCCTACCCTCCCTCTTCCCACTCTTCGGGAGCCTCCTAGAGCTCCTCGTGGGGGGACTCACAGGGGTTTCTCTTTGATCTCAAATGTGGCCACTCATGATCCTGACATCTCGGCCTCTAGGAGGGGCACAACGTGGGAGAGGACTGGTCTCTGGCTGCCCAAGCAATGGAAGGGTCGACTTCAAGTGAGGGGTCCAAGACCTCATGGTTGGGCTCACTCGGTACTTGCCCCGAGCTGGGCGAATCCTCATGTACTTGGATCATGTGACAGGCCTCGTGAAAGCAGGAGCTTGAAGGTGGTTTGGTTTTTGCCCGTGTTGCCAAGGCATCGACGGCTATAGAGAATCCTGCCACCTAGGTCTGTATTTCTCGAAGGCATTCTTTCTACTGCGTGGTGAGGCTAGTGCCCCCAAACTCTTTGTTTAGAGTGTCAAAATCTGGGCACCACCGAGCGGCACCTGCAGAAGGACTAGAGGTGGGGGGGAAGGAGAAGAAGAATTAGAACGTTCCGAGCAGCTTTTTATGTCGTCACCGGAATTGAACATTTGTAGGGGGTATTTAAGGTCATGCCTCAACTTTGACCATTGTAGGGTGCTTTTAACGTCGTCACCCATATTGGTCGACTATTGAGATATTGATAACTCAAGGCCGTCTGCCTGATTGGACAATAAGATGAGGTGATCTGCATCTAGGATGAAGTCCCGCAAAGTCGGTAGCAGAGGAAGGAGCCTTAGGAGTTCTTCCTCGACTAGTGGCTGAGGAAGAGGATTCCTTTGGCGGGCTGACCTAGGTATTCATTGTCTCCTTCATGATCCTTGAGGGGGTGTTTGGACTGCCCTATCAGATCTGTGAGTGGCCTTAGCTTGGTAGACTGCCTCACGTTTCAGGGATTTGAGCCTACTTCACCCATGGTAGACTTCCCAGGGCTGAGAGGTCAAGGACTCTGAAAGGTCCAGTGCATGCTCATGAGGGGCTTATAGCGAGGCTTCCTCTTGAATGGGGCGAGGGCTTGGACGTGTCCTGAGAGAACCGCACAGACGATATGGCCTTGCTGGACTTTCTTCGCAACTATGGCCTAGAACCCAGTGCACTCCTTGAGTTCATGACCCCACACTTGGTGATAGGGGCCCCAGAGTTCTTCCATGCCCTGGGAAAGATGCTTAAGCTGTCTGGCTGACTTGGGGGTGACAAGACCCTACTGGATCATTATCTTTAAGAGGGCCTGCAGGGGGTCTTGCTCAGTATTTCGCTAAGCTTACGTCAGGGGGTCTTCTTGCACAGGCAGAAGAGGGACCTGTGGGTGTCTTGCCGGATTGCCCTGAACCTATTGACACTGCTGCATCTTTTATGTCGAGAGTTTATGGAAGCCAGTGCACTCGTTGATTGTTATGAACTCGTACTTGATGGTACGTGCACCATAGATTCTCGGTCCCTGCAGGCAGGAACTTGTGCTCCCTTGTCGGCTTTGAGGTGGAGATCCCTTTTCAAGCATTATAGAGAAAAATGCACGAAGAACAGAGGGTGCCCCATTGTCCTCTTGGATCGTGACTATGTGAGATGTCTAAGCTGCCCCGAATGACTTTTTCTACTCTTCGAGCTTTATTTGGCCCTTGTTGATAAGGCTTCGATAGTGTCGTTGAGCTTGTAGCAGTCGTGAGTGGGGTGGGCTACTCTCCTATGATAGGTGCAATACTTCTCATTCGACTCCTGCCTTGATGACTCTACAGTGGTGACCTCTAGCAGCTGGATCATGTTCTTTTCTAACAGCAGTTGAAGCAGTGCAGGGGTCCACTCCGTGTCGAAGGGGTAAAACTTATTTTGGTGTTGGGTCCAATAGTTGTTCTGCTTAGTATTTTTGGAAGGTGGGACCGCACCACTTGCCCCTAGCCTGAAGCATCTGTGCTTTAAAGAGGTCGAGAGTTTGGGGAGTCGCGCCTTTAGTGTCAGTCATAGTGACGGCCGCATTGATCACTGCCTTTGGATTGCCCCGACTGCTGGAGCGAGAGTTTGAGAAGGAGGATTGCTGACGAGGGTTTCCGTGATGCTTGAACAATCCCTCAATAGGAACTACCATAGAGATGAGCTCTGATGTGGAGGGTGGATTGGATGCCTCAACACGTAGGGAGATCTCGAGAAGCATGTTTCATATGCAGGTCTGGACTGCTTCCTTCTCGGTCATGAGGGTGGTGTGAAAGGTCGCCAAGTCTCTCCATTGGGTGGTGAACTTGTCAAACGGTTCACCAGGGTCTTACATCAAGGAGAGGAGCTCAATGGTTTCAACGTTCCTTTGGACTTCATAGAAGTGTTGGTAGAATAATTGGTCCATTTCTGGCAGTTTGGCGGCAACCGAGCATACCACTGGAAGGCTGGAAGGCTGGTCCTTCGAGAGTCTCGATGAACTGGCAGAGGAGGAGATGTCCATCAGTTGCCATCTCCCAGCAGGCTCCTTGGAAGTGGGCCATATGTTGGTGAGGAGATGTGGTACCATTGAACAAGGGGAGTTTCCTTTTTTGGTAGTTCGGGGGAAACGACACCTGGTCAATGTACGAAGGATACGGCTTTTGGTAGAGTGGCATCTCTTGCATGCCTGGGACATTGTCCTTAAGGCTATGAGCTACCATAGCATCTATGTCGATTTGGGAGACCTCGCGAGAAGAGGAGCTGTCTTGGGAGACCAGAGGGGGAGTCTGCCTAGAAGCTGTGTTTTCACCAGTTAGGGAATCAGATGAAGAAGGGGACCTGGAGGCCTCTTGGTGCTCCATGTTTCTGAGGATGGCTTGCATCATTTCCTAGAACTTGTTCATCTGCTCCTCCTGAGAGTCGTTCGGGTCATTGATCACCATGACACTAACCGTTTCTTTTGGGAGGCTAGTGTCAGATGATGCAGTAGACTGCCGAGGTGGCAAGTCAGTCTAGAGGGGCTCAGCTTGCCCCGACTGGACTTAGGCTTTGTATGCCGATCTTGCGAGGACCATTCTTGACAAGCTTGAGACCAAGACTTCTGTGTGGTGATCACCAAAGAGTATTCCTAGAATTACTTAGGTTCAGGTGTTTGAAGAGGGAAGAAGAAATTACAAGGCAAGAGGTCGTCAAGGATGGTGACCTCGGCTGCAGTTGAGGTTTCCCTGGTCAGGATCTACAGGCCTTTTTTCTGCTTGATCCTGAGGCGGTTGTGGACCTCATTCTAAACCAAGCCTGAAACCTAGACTGCCCCTGTTGTCTTTGAACAGGCGAGGGCCATGTCTATGAGATGGACCAAGGAGTGGGGCCTAAGGATAGAGGGCACCTTGGGTTCTTGTCTTGGAGGCTGGAGGACTCTGTTTGACATCAAGCCATTGCCCCGAGTTCCTTTGTGAGGCACAAGTGTTCGGTTGATCCGGGTCTGTCTCAAGATGGTACTCTTAGGGAAGACCTTTGAATACCAGGGCTCGAGGTGCTTTCCTGACGTCAGGGAAGCAACAAAGGAAGAAGCTGGTTCGTGACTTTGCTTGAGTCTGGATCTGAGAGGGACCTGCAAAAATGGTGCTTGTACACCTTTAGGATTTGCCGTCCAGGTGACTTGGGGGTCAGCCCGAGCTCGGTCAATGGGTTCGACCTAAGGAGGCCGAGACCCATGAGCTTGTGTTTGTAATGGATGAGATGAGAGCTTGTCTCTCACAAGGTGAAGCTGTGTGTACCAAGAGGGAAGATGGAATGTTCATCCCTCCCATGCTCGAGGTGGCATAAAGCTAGAGCTGCCCCGAGCTATGGAAAGGGAATGCATGACGCATGTAGGGTTTTGCTCGAGAAGACCTGGCCCCGGATACGAGCTCAAGGCAACATGAGGGTTGCCTCGAGATGTGGCTTGAGTGGATAAACCACAAGCCTTTGAGTGTGTGAGAGGGGTGAAGACCTCAGGACCTCCGCCTTTGTGTACCGACCCTCCAGGTGTGAAGGCTCGGAGTAGTGAAGGGGCATAGGGGGTGTTGTCTTGCGGCGAACTTCAAGAGCGGCAATAGTTTGCTAGCCTTCTGTAGGGATGGATGGGGTAGCCTTTCAGCGTACCGCAGCGGTATGACTGGCAGGAGGTTTGTTAGTAGCAGGGCGTGCGACAGCGGGAGTGCTTCCCATGCAAGGGGCCTTGGTGGAGAGTGGCAGCCAGATAGTGGTGAGAACCTCGGAGCCGGATCGTGAGTTCTGACTCAAAAGGAGAGTAGGGAAGGAGGCTTGAGCGACTTGCTTCCCTGGGATAGCAAGGAGTGCAGGGATAAGGAAGTCTTCGATCCGGATGAACAGGTTGAACAACCCAGGTTCCATAAAAATAGGTGCAGAAGGTAAAAGGGAAATTGATCAAACAAAAGCAAACCGACTAAGGGGTAGTAAGTCCCCAGTGGAGTCGCCAAGCTGGTTAGGTGCCTCCATCTCACCCTCCGGATCTAGGTGATCATGAGGCACGTGTCTCGGGTTTCTAGTAAACCTGAGATTTGAGATCGCTCTCTCGGAATCTTGCTCATGGGTAAGGGGAGGTATACCAACCAATGAGAGAGTAATTTTAGGTGGGTTCAGGGCTTACTCGGGCTGGCTCGCGTGGGTGCCCTCTTAGATTATGAAGAAAGCCCCACAACTACTTGAGCTGGTTTGGAATCGCCTCCCTTAACCTGTAATCCTCTTGTTTTTCCTACACAACACTTATACGGTTAATTTGTAAAACAAGTGGGTCGAAGGGACCCACCCTTGTCCTAGAGCAATGCACATTTAAATGAAAAGGAGATGAAGTGCAAGGTTGGGTGAAGGATAGAAACGAGAAGAGAACTTGACATGGGGGTGAGACTATCATGACAACCATAAATTACCGACATGGAGTGGTAGTAGGACGGGCATGGTGGCAATACTACTCAAAACTTAGGTCCGCACATTGGTGATAGGCTAGGTCTACCCTCATTTAAGTGAGAGGAGAAAGAGGTGAAAAGGAAAGAACGAGACAACAAAGAGAAAGGGAAGTGCAGATGTCAATAGGCACTGCGGTGGGCAATCAATGCAAGGAGACAACGCATCCCTTGTGGACAGCGTCAGCTCCTGACTAGGCACACGACGATAGCTTCTCTTAAGTCACACAATGATAGGCACGAGACGCAGAGGGAACAACTACGAGCACCTGACACTCGAAGGAGGCTTGCAAACGATGATAGGCGTTGCCAAAGCCTTTAGCTGGCAGCGATAGGTATCGTCATCTTCGTCTGACGTGCCATAGAGGAAGACCCCTATAGGCGGCAACAAGCTTCACCGTCTGGGTATTTCGTCGAGATGTCACAGCAACGTCTGTGGGCGGTGATAGGCAGCACCGTCTATAGACTTCACTAGAAGAAAGAGACAGACCAAGGGGAGGGGGACTCATGCATGGCACTGCCATCGCCATGCACAACCTGTGGGACCAAGGGAGAGGCATGCATGGCACTTCCACTATCGTGCATGACCTCTGCACGGAACTCAAAAGAAGAAGAGGGAGAAGAGAGGGGAGAAGAGAGAGAAGAATAAAAGAAAAAGAAGAGAGAGAAGGTTTACCTCAACTTTAAGGGTATCGGTCAAAGGTTTCTCTCACCTCACTCTCTCTCTCTCAAACGTGACACCACAATGGTAAGAAAGAGAAACTTGTATTACGTGAAAACTCTCTCTTGTGTGTGAAGGCATCTGCCGCTTCTTTTTTTTTTGTACAAAGATGGTACATATATATATTGAAGTATGCCCAAAACATGGGTGGATGATCAAAAGTAACCCTAATTGCTGGAAATTCAGATTAAATTGAATTAAAAGAAATTAGAAACTAGGGTGCAGAATGATAGATTTGCCCCTTCATAACAAGTCATGGAATTCCATAACAGTCCATGTGTTGCCCTAGGACTTGCGTGATTTTGCATGGCTGATCCGAGGTCGTTCTGATGCCTGGTTGATCATAAGATGATTGTTTTCTTATAGGGCTCAGCATGGTAATCGATTTGATACCAACTTTGATCCATGGATCATGTTTTTAGTGCACGATCACGTGACTTAAAATTTGAGTAGATCTTGAAACTTTGGATCGATAGTGTGTTCATTCCTTGATGTTTTTTTGTGTTTTCTTCGCTGAATCATACTGAGCATGCAACTATGATCCCAGTGCACCAAACGCATCTTGATTCCATGACCAAATGAAGATTTTGTGAGTTTGGAATTTTGGTCAGAATCAAGGATTTCGACAACAGAATTTGCAGTCTGTTCGTCGGGTTCATGTGCAGAGTATGACGGTTAATCATGTACAGGGTTCGAGTCAGAGATGGACCGAGACCTTACGCCTGCAATGACATTAGTCTCATGTCGATCGGACTCGCCAGCGGTGTGATTTGGCCACTCGAGCGAGGCACGATGCTGCTGAATTTCTTGCATTTTCTTCATTGCCCAGCAAATTCTCCCTAGCTTTTCGTTGCGCTCGGGTATTGTCACGGGACGTGTCACATATCAAATCGCTCGTCTTAACAAGACAAACATGCTCACCAAATTTGAGCACGATCCGACTTAGGACGAGTGAGATATTAGCATCAAAAGTCACTATTCGTGACTGTTCCTTCAATGGTGTAGTGTTGCAGGGTGGCCGAACGTGAATAGCATGCGGCTTCTCCAGTTTCACTCCTTCACCTATAACTTCTTCTTGGAATATCCGTTTGAGCTGAAAATTGACCCCTACAGTTTTCCACCATGCCGGATCCAATGGTAGTGGTCCCACAGCAATTTGAGACACTGAAAATGTAGCTCTAGTTAGAGGGGTCTGTTTCAAGGTGCTAGTGGCCGATTCTGCTAAATTTGTTTCTCAGTATACACTGCCTTCAACATGTCGGAATGCAACGAAACTTGACAGGAGACTCTTGAGAGACCTCATGAAGATTTTTCCAATTCCAAGATTGTTCTGAGACTGTCCGAATTTCCACTTCTTGCTAGGCCTTTATTGAGCGGGGGCCCCATGTTGATGAAAAATACCTTCCAACATATCTCAGCATTGATCTAAATCTCGAGGTTGGGTCTAAACCTCCTTGATTTCTGCTGCATGGGTTTGATGGTGGGATCAATACCGAGGAAGTGGACAACAATCTGAGGGTCTTGACAGGGCATCTCATGATAATGCCAAGCGAAGATGTCTCGATTTTCTCGAAGGAGGAAAATATAACTTTCTTTTTGCTCTGGGGACATTTTCACTGAGATGAAAGTTTGCCTTAGATCGGCTTCATCCCCTAAGTTGATCTCTTCAAGCTCGTCAATGGTGGTCTAACCGTCTTCTTCCCACTCTTCTGAAGCTCCCTAAAGTTCCTCGTTAAGGGACTCACAAGGATTTTCATTGACCTCGATTCATGATCCTGACATCTCAGCTTTTAGGAGGGGCCGAGTGTCGGAGGGGACTCCCGATCTCTTGCTGGTCGAGACAATGGACAGGTCAACCTCGAACGGGGAGTCCTCGACCTCATGTCTGGGATCACTTGGCATTTGCCCCAAACTGTACGATGCTTCATGAACTTGGATCACACAATGGATGGGTCAACCTCGAATGGGGAGTCCACGACCTCATGTCTGGGATCACTTGGCATTTGCCATAAACTGTACGATGCTTCATGAACTTGGATCATGTGGCAGGCCTCATGGGAATAGGAGCCTGAAGATGACTCAGTTTTAGCTCGGGCTGATAGGGCGTTGGCGACTGTCGAGAATCCAGCGGCCGAGGCCAATATCCCTTTGAGGCGCTCGTGTTGTGGCTTGGTGAGGTTGGTACCTCCGAACTCTCTGTTTAGAGTGTCAAAGTCATGACACCATTGAGCTACACCTGTGGAGAAAATAGAGGAGGAGGGAGGAGAAGAGGAGTTAGAATGTTCCGGGCAGCTTTTTATGTCATCGTCGGAATTGGACTTGTGCAGGGGGTCTTTTATGTCTTGCCCCTACTTTGACCATTGTGGGGTGCTTCTAGCTTCGTCACCCATATTGGACGAATTCCGAGCTACTGGTGACTCAGAGATGCCTGCCTGATTGGACCACATGATAAGGCTAGTTGCGCCTGGAATGAAGTCCTGCAAGGTCGGCAGTGGGGGGAGAGGCTTGAGAATTCTTCCTCGACTGGTGGTTGAGGAAGATTATTCCTTTGGAGGGCTGGCCTAGGTGCTCGCAGTCTCCTTATGGATCCTTGCGGGGGTGTTTGGACTACCCCATCAAGCTGGTGAGTAGTCCTAGCTTTGTGGACTGCCTCACACTTCAGGGATTTGAGCCTACTTAGTCCATGATAGACTTCCCAAGGCTGAGAGGTCGAGGGCTCTGAAGGGTCCAGTGTACGCTAAAGAGGGGCTTATAGTGTGGCGTCCTCTTGAATTATGGCTTGGAAGTGCTCTGGGAGAATGGCGCAGATGATGTGGCCGTCCAGAACTTTCTTCATGACTATGGCTTCAAACTTAGAGCATTCTTTCAATTCGTGGCCACATACTTAGTGATATCGGCACCAGAGGCTTACCCTAAGCAAGGTGCTTAGGCTACTTGGAGGGCTTGGGGGTGACAAGACCTTGTTAGAGCATTATCTAGAAGAGGGCCTGCAAAGGGTCATGTTTTGTGTTTCCTTAGGCTTGTGTCGGGTCTTCTTGCATAGGGGGAAGAGGGACTTGAGGGAACCCTTCTGGGTTGCCTTTAACTTCCTGACACTGTTGTATCTTCTTTGCTAAGAGTTCGTGGAAGCCAGTTCATTTGCTGACATGATGGCTTGTATCTGGTGATCTGCGCACCAAAGGTTCTCAGTCCTTGGAGGCAAGAACTTCAGCTTCCTTGTCGGCTTCGGTGTGATGTGTCCCTCTTCAAGCGTTATAGAAAATAGTGCGCAATAGCAAAAGCCTCGTCACCCTCTTAAATTGTCACTATATGAGAGTCCTCAGTTGCCCCAAACACCTTCTTTCCCTTGTTAATAAGGGCTTTGATAGTGTCACTGAGTTTATAGCAGTCATGAGTAGGGTGGCCTACTCTCTTGTGATAAGCGCAGTACCACTCATTTGTCTCCTGTCCAGCCGGCTCTGCGGTGTTGATCTCTGGCAACTGGATCATGGTATGTTCTAGCAGCAGTCAAAACAATGCAGCAGTCCACTCCTTGTCAAAGGGGTGAACCTTATTCTTCTGTTGGATCCAGAAGTCGTTTCTCTTACGATTTTTAGGAGGCGAGACCTCATTGTAGGACTGTTGCTTGCCCCCTGCAAGATATGTCTGTGCTTTGGAAAGGTCCAAGGTTTGATGAACCGTGCCCTAATTGCCAGTCATGGTGACGGCCATGTTGATCACTACTTTTTAGTTACCCCGACTGTTGGAGTGAGAATTTGAGCCGGAGGCTTGCTAACGAGGGATGCCATGGTGCTTGAACAATTCCTCAATACAAGCTACCTTGGAGATGAGCTCTGACATGGAGGGTGGATTGTATGCCTCGATATGCAGGGAGATCTCGAGAAGCATGTTCCTTATGAAGGTCTGGACCGCTTCCTTGTCAGTCATGGGAGTGGCATGAAGGGTTGCCAGCTCCCTTCATCGGGCGATGAACTTGTCAACCGGCTCACCAAGGACTTCCATCAGAGTAAGGAGCTCGATGGTTTCCACGTTCCTTTGGACTTCATAGAAGCGTTGCTAAAACAATTGCTCTATTTCTTGCCACGTGTGCACCGAGTTTGGAGGCAGCTGAGCATACCATTGAAAGGCTGGCCCTTCGAGAGTCTCAACGAACTGACGGAGGAGAAGTCGTATGTCAGTTGCTGTCTCCTTACAAGCCACTTGGAAGTGGCCAGTATGCTGATGAGGAGAAGTAATACCATCGACCAGAGGGAGCTTCCCCTTTTGGTAGTCCAGGGGAAACGACACCTGGTCAATGTATGAAGGGTACGATTTCTTGTAGAGCGGGGATTCTTGCATACCTGGGACCTTGTTCTTGAGGCTATGGGCCACCATGGCATCTATGTTGGTTTGGGAGACCCCGCGAGAGGCAGAGTTGTCTTGGGAGGCTAGTGGGGGAGTTTTCTTGGGAACTGCGTCCTCACCAGTCAGGGAATTAGTCTCATGGTGAGAAGAAGGGGACCTGGTGGCTTCTAATTGTTCCAACTTTTCAAGGATGGATTGAACCATTACCTCAAACCTACTCATCCTTTCTTCTTGAGCACCATCTGGATCATTGATCACCATGACACTGACTGTTTCTTCTAGAAGGTCAGAGCCAGGTAGACCAATGGACTGTCGAGGTTGGCGAGTCAAGCGCGGTAAGTTAGTCTGCGGAGGATTAGCTTGCCCCAACTGGCCTCAAGCCTTGTATGTCGTTCTTGTGAGGACCGGTTCTCGACGGTCTTGGGACTATGTTTTCTTGGCAGTAACGACCCAGTAATACACTTGGACTTGGTCAGGTTTTAAAGTTTGAAGAGGGAATAAGGGGTTATGAGGCAGGAGGTCATCAAGGGTGGTGACCTCAACTGCCTTGGAGGCTTCTTTGTTTAGGATCTGAAGACCTCTCTTATGCTTAATCATGAGGCTATCGTGGACTTCAATCCAGAACCGAGCCTGAGACCTAGACTGCCTCGGCTTCTTTGAACATGCAAAGGCCGTGTCTATGAGTTGGAGCAGGGAGTGGGGTCCAAGAACATAAGGCAGCCTGGTTCTCTACCTTGGAGGCTGGAGGCCTCTGTCTGACATCAGATCGTTGCCCCGAATTCCTTATGGGGCCCAGGTGCGCAGCTGACTTGAGGCTGGCTCAAGATGATACTCTTAAGGAAGACCTTTGAGTACCAAGGCTGGAGGTAATTTCCTTGCATTGGAAGAGCGATAGAGGAAGGAACTAGTCCATGACTTGGCCTGAGTCTGGATCGGGTAGGAGCTTGCAAAAGCGGCATGTGTGCACCTTTAGGGTTAAGCATCCGGGTGACTTGGGAGTCAACCCGAGCTCCGTCAATTAGTTTGACATGAGGAGGTCGAGGCCCACGAGCCTGTGTCTATGAGGGACGAGGCAGGAGCTCATTTCTCACAGAGTGGAATTGTGTGTGCTGGGAGGGGGCACAGAGTGGTCGACCCTCTTGCGCTCGAGCAAACATAAAGCTAGCGCTGCCCCGAGTTGTTGAAAGAAAATGCATGGCGCATGCAGCGTTCGGCCCAAGAAGGTCTAGCCTTGGATACGGGCTCAAGGCAACGTGAAGGTTTCCTCGAGGTGTGGCTAGAATGGATGGGCCCGAGCCCTTGGGTGTGTGTGAGGAGCGGAGGCCATAGGGTCTTCACCTCGATGTGCCGAGCCTTTAGGTGAAGAGTTCGGGGTGTTGAAGGAGCATAGGGGGTTGCTTTACGGCGAACCTCAGAAGTGACAACAATTATCTTGCCACTCGCAAAAGGTGCCTTTCGGCGTACCTTAGCAATATGACCGGCAAGGGACTTGCCGGTAGAAGTATGCATGCTGTGTGCAGTGGCAGATGTGCCACTGATGTAAGGAGCCTCGGTGGAGAGTCCACCAGGGCGAGGAAGCGGGGACTCAGGGACCTTTAAGTCCCCTCTCACATCAATCTAGGAAAGAACCTGGGAGCCAAACCACGAGTCCGGACTCAGAAGGAGAGTAGGGAAGGAAGCTTGAGCAGTTCGCTTCCCTGGGAAAGTCATGGGTGCAGGGATATCCCCGACTCAAATGAACTGGTTGAACAACCCAGATGCCATAGAATTTAATGTAGAAAGTAAAAGAGGACACTTGTCAAACAAGAGTGTACCGACTAAGGATGAGACTGGTATGATATATTTCCTAAGTCTTCGATTTAGACTATTATCTCACCGATTGGAGAGAGCTTGCTAAATCACGCTCTTTGGACAAGGACAAGACTAGTATGACATATTTGTCGTTGTGGAGTGAGACAAAGTCTCTTTTTGACGACCTGAGCCTCATTTTTTAAGGGACAAAGGAAGGTGCAGTCTTGGGTAGTGAAGAAAAACCTGCCCAAGGTTTGATTGCTCTAGGGGGAAGTGGGTCGTGTTCCGTCCTAGTTGATAGGCCAAACAATGGCTCGAGGGTTGCTGCGGCTGTAGATCCGATGAGTGCTCTCCTTAAGGAGAGGGCAGATAGAAAGGGGGGGAGAAAGAGGAAAGGGACGAAGAAATCAAAGTCTGCTTCTCCAAGATTGGCAAGAAGGACTCGTGTGAGCAAAAAGGGTTTGCTTACCTCAGATGCATCTCCGATGTCTTCCCTTGTGAAACGCGCACGGGTGGGAGTTCGTATAGCCTCGGCAACTCCCATAACACTCATTTTGGCTCTGGTTGTAGAGCCAGAAATGATTGCAACTCGATCCAGAGGGTCGAGTTTGTCCTCGTCTAATTCGGGGTGTGAATCAGAAGGTCCTCCCTCCACTGTTGAGGCATAAGCAACTCCTCCCATCAGCAACCGCGCTGCATCCTCCACATGCCATGTGGTACCTGCTTCGACTATCTCGGAAGTGGGGCAGAAAGAGACGCCCTCTTCAAGAGTTTCTCATTCTAAGTTGGCGCTCGCGCCGGCTCTAGAATCGTCAGTCTTAGAGGTGCACGTGGAAAGCTGTTCGTTCGAGCCGGTTGCTACCTCGAGAGAGTCTTTGCCAATCATTGTTGGGAACCCTATCGTCGAAGTCCCTTTTCTTAATGTAGTTGACTCTTCAGCTCCTCCCCCATCACCCCCGGATGCTAAGGTGCTTATGGCGAGATGGATGTTACGCTTCGACCTTTAGAGGATAAAGGGGTGTCCTCTTTCAAATTTTAGGCGAAGGGTAGAGGCTTTTAAGGCTTGCGCAGCCGGTCTGCAAGCTGTGTACCACGATAGGGAAACCTCAAGCAAGCTTGAAAGACTACTGCGAGATCTCATGGATTGGGGAGACAAAGCCCTTTTATGCGAAATTCGAGTGCGAACGTCACATGAGGAACACTTTTCCATTTGGACAAGAGCTTGGCTAACCTGCGAGGAGTTCTACAGAAGCATGAGCAGTCGAGGGCTCAGCTCGTTCTCATTAGGGTCATCGCAAAGAAGAAATTGCAGATCTCTCTAATGAGATCCAGGAAGTGAAGGACGAGATAGGGGCGCTGCAGGTCCGCGAGGCTACCTTGAAATCTAAACGAAGTTTACGATAAGAGATGGTGCACCGGCAGTCTCAGGAGTATAGACACCCCATTCTAAAACTACCAAATTCTACGGTTTCTGGACTCTTAGGACCACACTTAACCTAGTCAACACAACCTAGTAAACCCAAATCTATAGTTCACATAACCTACCTCGTAATCCGAAACCAGTTTGCCTGCTTGGAACCTTGTAGAAACCCTGCTTTGACCCATATTTTTGTAAATGCCCTGTTTTACCAAAAAATCATTAAAAATAGTAAAAAATCAGTTTTGATCCATATTTTCTCTAAGAGCTTCAAAAGAGGCTGAGCAACACACCTAAAAAGAAATAATTCAATTTTGGCAAGTTTTGGTTTGAGCGACATGGGGCATGCGCCCGAGTGACATGACCCATGCCTCCTAGGCGACATGACCCGTGCCGCCCAGGCGACATGACCCGTGCCGCCCAGGCGACATGACCTGTGCCGCCCAGGCGACACGACCCATGCCGCCCAGATCCGAGACCCTCAAAAACAAGTTTTTGACTGAGTTTACTGGTTGGTTACAGGAAGATATTCTCCCAAACAAATTTTCCCCCCCTTTTAGCATCTTTCCAGGACCATTTAGAGGGGGATGGAGAAGGAAACTGGGGATGGGAGTCGGAAAAGGAAATTCTAGAGAGATAAAAACCCTAGCAGAGAAAAAGAAACAAAAGAGATAGACATGAAAGACCTAAGGGAATTACAGGAGAGAAAACCCTGAAAATTGCGTCAAGAAGCCTTAGTCCCCTGAGAGAAACCAAGATCTACCCTTAGGACACAAACCAGACCTACTAGAGACGTGCTGATCGACATCTGGACTAGAAGGGCAAGAGGAACCGGTTCGGATACGGGCGAGCCCAAAAGGCTCGGTAGTCGTGGACCATCTAGCCTCGTCAGGTACTCATTCTCTGTTCATTTCTTCTTTATTTTTTTTATTTTTAATCTTATTTTTATTTATTTTTATTTATTTTTATTGAAAAATCATATTTTGAAATGCTTTGGATCATGCTGGCTCCGCCACAGATCTGAGAGCAGATCTGCCTTTTCTGGGTAGATCTAGCCTCAGATCTGAATTCAATTTGTCCCACCTTCTCTAATATTTCATTTTCATCACTTTATAGTGTTAGATCTGAGAGACCTACATTTCAATATCTTTCTAATTTTTCACGGTAAACAGTTTGGCGCCCACCGTGGGGCCAATTGAGCGAGATCCGAGCATCAAAATTTCAAAGATCTCAGAATCTTTTGAAACTTTGCAGGCATGTTCTATGTACCATTTTGTGACTATTACCAAAGTTTCATTTCAAAATAAAACATTTAAAAATACAAAACAAATATGTTTATCTTAGATCTACAGCCCCCTCCTGTCGCTTTAGTTTAATTCATTTTCATCAAAAAAAAAATTATTTGTTGTTTCTCCAAGTTTATAGTAAGATTATTTTATCAATATATACAATAAAAAATATAAAAAAGAAATAGTTTTTTCTGCGACACTAGGTCGTACCGCCCAGGTCCAGGGTGACATGCCCTCTGGTGCCCCCCGTCGCCCAAGTCATATTTTTTTGAAATTTTGCAGACTAGTTCTTGGGTCTCTTTTGTGATTGTTCATAAAATGTTAGAGAAAAATAAAATTTTTAAAAGTACCAAAAAAATATTTTACTTGATACATGTCTATTTTATCTGTTGTTCTTCTATTTCATTTTGTTTTAATTTTATTTCATCAAAAAGTCTCATTTGTCTTCTTCTATAAGTTTTAGTAGCCTTATTTCATCTAGATAAACAAGATAAATTTTTTTTTTTTTTTTTTTAGACGACATGCTGTCGTCCAACCTATAGGTGTGACACGACCCGTGCCACCCAGGTGACACGATCCATGCCGCCCAATCACAGAGGTCCTAGAAATATTCTGGACCCCAAAGGCCTATTCCAAAGCCTTTTTTATGCTTGTTCACAGATTTTTGGCCACAAATAATTTTTTAAAAAATATAAAGAAAATATTTTGCTTCAGATAAGTCTGTCCTGCTCTTGACTTTTTCTTTTTTATTTTAGTCTATTAATTTTGGCTGAAACCATGTTTTTCCTGCTTTTACCACGCTCATTTTTATTTATTTTCCTCAAACTTATAAAAATATTGAAAAAAAAAAAGAAAAAAAAGAATACATCGAGGGCTGCTTGCACCCTCCTTGAACCGTGTCCAATTCAAGTCATCCTCGACTCGGTTGATGCTCGAATTAGCACGAACTATTCATGGTTTCACTTATTTGACCATACATTCTTAGGGGTTCCTCACCCCTCCATCTATATTGTGCCTCGAGCAAGTTTCGCCACGAATCTCACATCGCTAGGCGCGATCAGCATCGAGCGCTCACTTGTTTTCTTTCTTATTGTGTGACTGTGTGCTCGAATTTATTTTCATTTGTGTGCTTCTTTACACACTCTAGCACACAACGATCGGGAATCCCGAAAAATCAATAAACAAAGTTTTCGAAAAACTCCAAAATTCGCGTTAACGGCGTGAGGGGAACCTAGCATTGAGAGCTGAGGCGGTTGGGATTTGTGTAACTTTAACTTTGAGCACCCCTCTGTAGTCCTTTGCCTCAAAGAAACTCCACGTATAGTAGGACCTGGTGAACATCCTATAACAGGAGGCCAGGACCTATGTTGAGACCTATATCAACCTAACCGCATTTCAATAGTTAGGAACCCACTCTCAAACCAAGCCTACCCATAATCAGACTAGGTCAAACGTTTTCATGTGCTTGCTTGCTTATTTCTGATCAGTTAATCTTAGATTCTAGTCTGGACCCGCTTTTGGTTCAAGCTGAAGCTTCTGGGTCCAAGTTCAGGCTTATACCCAGTTTAACCTAGGTTTCGAGCCAAGTTTCTCCTTGGTCCAAACCTAAGCCTCCTCTTGGTCTGAGCCAAAGGCTCGTTCCTAGCTCATCTTTGATTCAGTCTAGGTCCACGTCTAGTCTGATCATTAAAACTCTTTGAGGTCTAAGTCCAGGCTTGTACCTAGCCTAGCCCAGGTCTGAACCAGGTTTACACCAAGGTCCGAACCCAGGACCCCTATTGGTCAGAGCCGAAAGCTCACTACTGGCTCATCTTTGATCCATTTCAGGTCCACACCTGGTCTGATCAATAAAACTCTCTGGGTCCAAGCCCAGGCTTGTACCCAGCCTAGCCCAGGTCCGAACTAAGTTCACACCCAGGTCAATGCCTAGGCCCCCTCTTGGTTCGAGCCGAAGCCTCGTTCCTAGCTCAATCTTGATCCAGTCCGGGTCCACATCCGATCTGAGTTAAAAAACCCTCTAGGTCCAAGCCCAGGTTTGCACCCAGCTCAGTCCAGGTCCGAACCAGGCTCAACACCCTGGTTTGAACCTAGACCCACCTTTGGTCTGAATCAAGACTTGTGCACCATCTAGTCTAGATCTTAGTCTAGGTTTTAGCATAGGTCTAAGCATAAAGTTGCCTCTAGAGCTAGACTAAGCTTACCTTAGTTCAGGGTCTAAACCAAAACCCATTGAGTTTAGCAAGTCCAGGTTCCAATCTAGTCTTAGCCTAGGTCGTAGTCAAAGTTTTTCCCTAGAATTAGGACTAGATCTGCCCTAGGTCGTTGAGTCTAGATCTTGCTTAAGTTTAGATTCTAGAAGCTCTCCAAAAGTAATCACTATGTCAGTCAATCAAGGCGAATATGATGATCACTCCACGACTGACTCTAAGCCTAATCTGCCTAAACCTATGGACCAATATGCTGCAATCCCTAAGAATTATCAACCGACCTCAGGCCACTCCATTATCCAATGCTTCAGTTTGAGACAGAGCCCCAAGTATCCACTCCTAATCCTGAAATTGGTGTGATCCGTAAAGCTAGTTCAACCCGAACGACTCTGAATAGTTAAGGGGTCCAACCTGGAGTCGTCCTACAGGGCACTTTAGGCAACCAAAGTGGAAGTCGAGTGAGGGAAGAAATCCATGCAGCATCCAACATCTCTCGTAACTCGAATCCAGATAACCTCGAGGTCCAACGATCTCAAGACCACGACCCACCTACATCTAAGGGATCCAACCCAACCTCAAGTCGTCGTATTACAGCTCATGATGTCATGAACACTGTACGACGTAGAGGTGTTGACCCAAACCAACCCCTAGGAGAGACAAGTGTCCAAGCTGCATGACATTCTACCCCCAACAAGAAGGCACTTTAAAAGCGATGCAGGATATGCTTGTAAGAATGGGAATGCATGACATTCTACCCCCAAAGACCTATGTTCAAGAGACCTTTGGAGGCATGGAGGACCTTCCCCTGGGATTTGTTATCCCAGAATTTAGAAACAAGTTGAACGGGAAGAGTGATCCAAATGCTCACGTCAACGCGAATCTCCTCTCAATGAGAGCTTTGCGAGACAGGCCTAACCAACTGAAGGCCATATTTTCGCAAACATTGACCAGCGAGGCCTTGAACTGGCATCGGAGAACAATGTCTTCTCAACCACACATCATTCCAGAAGAAATGTTCAACCTATTTGTCCCTCACTACCACGGGTCAACACCAAGACCTCTCTCTCTGAGCGAGCTCAGTGCAACGAAGAAAAATCCAGGAGAATCCTTTGAGGACTTCATCCGTCAATTCCGTGAGGCGGTAATTCGGGTCTTAGAATGCCCACTGACAGACCCAGCCAAAATCTCCATGGCCTTAGAGAATGCTTTTCTTGAATACAGGACCTTTTTCAACCAAGGCCTTATCCTCCACTCTTTCGACTCCATGGTCGAGCAGGTGGCCCGACATGAAAGGGTGAGAGGGACACCCCTCAGCACCAGGCCTGATAATAAACTAATAACAACTCCCCAAAATAAGAGCAAAAAAAATAGCAAGGGGAAGGCTTCCGGTTAGGTTATCGTTAACGGACCGGCTCAAGGTTCAGCCACTCAGCACAACTATCATAACCAAAACCGAAGGGGTCCGCCTAGAGCCAACACACGAAATAATAACCAAAGGTGAGAGGATGATTTCACTCCTCTAAAAGACATGCTGGAAAAAGTGCTGGAATTCTTCTGACAAGAAACATGGTTTATCTACCGCCACCATTTCAAGTCACGAACAATAGCAGTGTGTGGAAATGGCATCAAAACCATGCACATGATACCCAAAATTGCATATACTTGAAACGGGTAATTCAAAGCTTAATCCATAGGGGGACATCACTATCACGCATAGAAATCAACCCGTTGAAGAGCCTAAGCAAAAGATGGGTATCTTCACAAACCCACTAGCTAAAAATATGGTCACAACTACCGAAAAGACAGGAGCGCAAGACAACTCAAGTCCCTTAAGGGACACCTCTTGCCACATTTCAAAGATCGTGGAAAATTCAAAATTTGATAAAGCTAATAATAATGAAAAAGAATTTTAAAAAACGACACTCACTCAAGATAGCCCAATAAAGGTGCATAATACCTAAGATGATGAATTGGATGACCAAGATGAAGATCAAGAGAGTCAAGAGCCTGAAAAATTCTCTCAACCTAAGGAACTTACTTTCCATGTTGAGCTATTCAAGAAATGGTTTGATGGTGACCCAATAGCTGTCATTGAAGAGACAATTGACGTAAACATAAGAACTGAGAAGGACCCAAGGTTAACCAAGATTGGAACCTCCTTATCTTCTAGAGAGCAGGAAAATGTGATTTCCTTTCTTAAGGAATATCGTGATATCTTCGTCTGGTCATACGAGGATATGTCAGGGCTAGATCCCACATTGGTGCAATATCACGTAATATTCAACGAAAGGGCAAAGCCTGTAAGGCAGAATCTCTGACGTCAAAAGACCCACCTTGAGCTCAAAGTTAAAGAAGAAATCAAAAAACTGCTCAAGGCGAAGTTCATTAGCCCTGTCGATTACTCAAAATGGTTGGCCAACATAGTGGTTATACCTAAGAAAGACCGGAAGATCCAAATGTGTGTCAATTACAGAGACCTCAATATGGCATGTCCTGAAGAGAATGTTCCTTAACCAAACATAAATTCCTTGGTTGACAACACTGCGGGTCATGAGATGTTGTCATTCATGGATGGCTTCTCAAGTTACAACCAAATCCTCATGGAAGAAGAAGACTAAACCAAGATGTCATTCATAACATAATGGGGAACCTACTGTTACAAATTCATGCCCTTCGGTCTCAAAAACGCAGGAGCAACTTATCAACGAGCAATGACCAGCATCTTCCACGATCTAATGCATACCATTATGGAAAACTATGTCGACAACACTCTAGTTAAGTCAAAGACCAGGTCTGCTCATCTCACCAACCTGATAACCATTTTGAAAGACTCCGAAAACATCAACTCAAACTCAATTCACAAAAATGTGCCTCTGGAGTTGAATCCGAAAAATTACTAGGCTTTATAATAAGCCAAAGAGGCATTGAGTTGGACCCGTCCAAAATACGAGCCATCACTGAAATGCCTCCTCCCCGGAACATCAAAGAAATCTGTGGAAGTCGCATACAAGGCATAAGGTGTTTCATTTCACAACTAGTGGATAAGTGCACACCATTCAATAGACTTCTTATGGAGGACACCCCATTCATTTGGGACAATGAATGCCAAGAAGCGTTTGATCAAATGAAGGAGTTCCTCATGAAACCTCCCATCCTTAGGCCTCCTAGTCAAGATAAACCCATGTTCCTATACATCTCAGTGAAAGACAAGATCATGGGGGACAATGTTAAAACAATATAACGACCATGGAAATAACAAACGATATCCTATATCAACAAAACCATGGTCGACTATGAGACATGATACACGGATGTGGAGAAACACTGCTTAACACTTTTGTGGGCCATGCCAAAACTAAGACATTATGTCTTAACTCATTCAATCGAGCTCATAAAAAAAATTGACCCACTCAAGTACCTATTGGAGAGGTCAGTCCTCAATGGACGTTTGGCAAAATGGAGAATGCTATTGAGCAAGTTCGAGATCTATTATGTCACTCAAAAATCGGTCAAAGGACAAGCCATTACTGACCACTTAGTAGAACATGCACTACCAGACAATGTTCCCGTTAACACATATATCCCTGATGAGAACCTCTTCACAATTGAGGACTCGATTTGGGAGCTATACTTTGACAGTGCAAAGAACGATTACGGGTCAGGTATAGGAGTCATATTATGCTCACCCAAGAAGATTTTAATGCCAACAACCATTAGATTGAATTTCCCATGTGCCAATAACATTGTTGAATACAAAGCCTTGCTAGCAGGGCTTGAGAATGCCATGGGAATGAAAATCCTGTAAATACGAGTGATTGGTGTCTCCTTACTCGTCATAAACCAAGTTCAAGGGATTTGGAAGGTGAAAGAAGAAAATCTTAGACCTTATCAAGAAAAGGTGGAAAAGATAATCCCATATTTTAAGAAAATCACCTTCCAGCAAGTGACAAGGGAAAATAATCGGTTCACCGACACCCTTGTAACCCTTGCCTCAATAGTCGATATTCCCCAACAAATCACCATGGTCCCATTCTACATCAGGAACAAACATGACCCTTCCCCACCAAGGATCGAAAAGGAAATAGAGCAAGAAAAGGAGAACGATGGGGAAGTGTCTCTCACGACTTCAGAGGTGCTAGTTATGGCAAAACCGTAATTCCAAGATGTTTTGTCCCTACTAAAAGATGGTTTATACCCCGAAGGAGCCATCAAAATGGATAAAGAAGCCCTTAGAAGGTTTTCTATGGGATTCTTAATAAGAAGCGATCCCCTATTCAAAAACTCCTTCGATGGCATAATTCTACGGTGCCTCGATCAGCCAAATAGTGATCAAGCACTGACAGAGCTGCACAATGAAGGAGGTCATTCTGGGGCAACCACCTTAGCTCAGAAAATCAGGCGCCAAGGCTATTACTGGACCACCATGGCTGAAGACAGCTAGAAGTTCGTTAAGAAGTGTCCCAAATGTCAACTCTATGGAGGCCTCATCCATGCACCGTCCGTATCACTCAACTCAACATCCCCCGTATGGCCCTTCACCATGTGGGGTCTTGAAATCATCGAAAAGATATCACCAAAAGCCTCAAACGACCACCGTTTTATATTAGCAGCTTCAGAATACTTCACCAAATGGGTAGAGGCCATGTCATTTGTTAAAATTGAAGGCCAACATATTGCCCGTCTCATAAAGAATAACATTGTATTCAGATTTAGAGTTCCTAAGTCAATCATCACTGACAGCGGATCCAATCTCAAAAATGAAAAGGTCACTAAAGTTTGCAACAAGTTTGGGATAACACAGAAATTCTCCACACCTTAGTACCCTCAAGGAAACAGATAAGCAGAAGCCACAAATAAAGGACTTCTCAAAATCATAGGCAAAATAATAGAAGGCGGGACAGATTGGCACGAAAAGCTAAATGATGTCCTATGGGCCTACCAAACAACTGAGAAGACTCCTACTGGCATTACTCCATACTCATTGGTGTATGGTAAGGAAGCAGTGCTACCTATCGAGGTTGAGATACCATCTCTCCGAGTCCTTACTCATAAAAATTCAGATGAGGAACAAAAGATCGAAGCACAAATCGTTGCCCCCATTAACTTAGATGAAAAATGACTACGAGCAACACTGAATATCATTGCTTACTAGCGTAGAACGGAGAGGGCATACTAAAGAAAATTTGTTCCTCAACAATTTAGAGAAGAAGGCATGGTACTCAAGAAAAACTTCCACACTCCTGCAAATCCACATCCTTTAGGCAAGTTCAAACCTAATTGGGAGGGGTCATTCATGGTTACCCGAGTGCATGCAAGCAATTCTTAAAAGATAAAAAATCAGGAGGGGTATGAACTTAACGACCCTATTAATGCAATGTATCGCAGAAAATACTACCCATAACGGGCTCAAAAATGTGATGAAAACCTGAAAAGGCATCACAAAGAAAAATAAAAAAATAAAAAAAAACAAAAAAAATAAAAAAACAAAAAAATGACCGTGGTGAAAACCTGAAAAGGCATCACGGGTAAAAGAGAGAATAAAATCTCCAAGAAGGAGCTTTCGATGCAAAACACTAAAGTACAAATAAGTACTTGCAAGGTCCAATAATACTGTATGAGAAAACCTTGAGGATGAAGACTCCTCCTAAACCCTGCAACTTCCCAACATAACCAACTCAGAAAGATGTAGGAGGGTGTCATGAATGGAAAATCGAAGTGATTTCGACGAACCCTGGAAAACGTCGAGACCCCCTAAGAGGAAAGCCCGACAAGAATCTGAAGGACTCTTTATGGATCCGCGAAACAAAAAAAGAAAGCTCCAAAAGTAAAAGGACACATTCAAGACCTTTTGAGTTCTCATGATCCTACAAGGAAATCCTTTCATCATCTTTGGGTAAAAAACTTGATAAAGAAAATGACAACCAAAGGGGCCACAGGTGGCAAAACTCTAAGGCCCATCCCTTTTGAAAATGTTGTTTCAATTTGATTGTTAAAATCATCCATTTTCAAAAGCTTTCTCCTTTTAGAAGGGACTTCCTCCATCACTACAAGAGGCTAAACTATTAGTCAATCTGGCCTCGCTCTCGAAGCCAACTTCCTATGCCTGTTATGAACACTTGAAACTAGCCAGGTACTACATGGTTGTGTGAGTATAACTACCAACTACCACATATCGGAGATGGGTGAATCTCGCCAGTGACAAAATTGGCTAGTCTAGGAGCGTTTTTCTCTCGGCTGGATCCCCTGAGGCAAAACAACGCGAGCTCATCCCCATGTGTGTGTATGATGACCCAATAGTGGGAAATTCGAGACAAAAACCCTACAACTAGGGGGTTTGAGTTTGTAAGAAATTCAGTTTGAGAAGTGTGTGTAAGGAAAGTGTTTTGCTATGCTTCAATGAATCAAATGCACACTTACTACAACAATCCCAAACAGAGGCAATAAATAAATAAATAAATAAAAACGAGAGGGGGTTTTTCAAACTCCCCATAACAAGGAAAAGGCTGCAAAGGACCTCCCAACCAGGGTAGAATTCTCCCAAAAGTAACAAAAATAAAAAAACATAGTAAAATAAATAAATAAATAAATATATATGGGCAACACACATCGTGCTGTCTGGGTGACACGATCTGTGTCGCCCAACCTTGGCGGCATGCTTCGTGCAGCCCCACCTTTTTTTTTTATTATTTTGTTTTAACAAAAAAAAAATTCATATGGGCGGCACGCGACCCATGTCCCCCACCTTAGTTACAAATAAAAAATAAACGATACTTATATGGACAAAGGCTCAGAGGGCCAGGGTGACACGATCCGTGTCGCCAATGGTGGCACGAGACGTGCTGCCACAAACCTCAATTAATATAAAAAAGAAAAATTGCATATGGACGACACTCCTCGTGCCGCCCAGGTGACATGACCCATGTCGTTCACCTCATTTAATAAAAAAAAAAATCGGGTGGGTGGCACTTCCCCTGCCGCCCTTGCGACACGGTCCGTGTCGTCCAAATTTTTTTCGCAAATTTTGTCTCTATCTGATCCCAAGACATTTTAATAATAAAAAAATTCATTTTTATTTATAAAATGAATTTTTGAAATTAAAAGAAAAATAAAAATGCTCGTCCATTGCATGAGCCTAAACTACCAACCAATTTTCAAGAAAATTTAAAAAATTCAATTTATAAAAAAAGAAGAATAAAAATGCTCCCCGATGGCATGAGCCTAAACTGCCGGCGAATTTTCTAGAAAATTTCAAAAAATTCAGTTAAAAAAGAACAATAAAAATTCTCCTCGGTGGCATGAGCTTAAACTGCCAACCTATTTTTTAGAAAATTTCAAAAAAATCAATTAGAAAAAAAGGGAAAAAACTCTCCGCGGTGGAATGAGCCTAAACTACCAAACAATTCAATTAAAAATGAATAAAAACACTCCTTGGTGGCATGAGCCTAAACTGCCAACCAAAGTCTGATTCAGGGCACAACCATCCTGCTTCAATGGAAAAATGTCAAACTCGTGCGACGCTAGTCGAGACAGGAAAACGTCAAACTCGTGCAACGTTAGCTGAGACAGGAAAAATGTCAAACTCGTGCGACGTTAAAGAGTCGAAACATGAAAAACATCAAATTCATGTGACGTTAAAGAACTGAATCAGGTAACGTCTAGCCCTGTATGACGTAAAATGTCGGATGTGTTCAGGGCACAACCACCCTGTTCAATGTGTTTAGGGCACAACCACCATGTTCAATGTGTTTAGGGCACAACCACCCTGTTCAATGTGTTCAGCGCACAACCACCATGTTCAATGTGTTCAGGGCATAACCACCATATTCAATGTGTTTAGGGCCCAACATCCTGTTCAATGTGGTCAGGGCACAACCACCCTGTTCAATGTGTTCAAGGCACAACCACCCTATTCAAACGTCTAGCCACGTATGATGCTAAAGGTCAGGTATACCCAATTCCATGTCAAAATTGTGCGACTTAAAAGAGCTGAGACAGGTAATGTCTAGCCCCGTATGACGTAAAATGTTGGATGTGTTCAGGGCACAACCACCCTATTCAATATTGTTCAAGGCACCAGCACCCTGTTCAATGTGTTCAAGGCACAACCACCTTGTTCAAATATCTATCCCCATATGACGTAAAAGGGTCGAGTGTATGGTCCATCACTAGATGATGCTAAACTGCCTAAACGACTCTATGGTTGCAGGAGTTAAAACCGCTAACCAACCTTGTTTATCATAATATCTTTCTCTTTTCAAAATTTTCACTATATATTTGTGATTTCAAAACCTTTAATTTCTTTGTTAAAAGCGTAACTTGTCCCTGCTCTGGGTTCTATTTCAAATCTCCCTCTACTTTCAAAATTTCTAAAACATTTTCTAAAATGAAGGAGCATGGACACCCATAAATGATGAATACCACGTTGCCGTGTTTACCTCATTGCTGCTTCGTCTCTCTCTTCAAATTCAGTCAAACAAGTCTCTTCCTATATAAGGCCTTTTCCTATAAATAGCCTTAGGAAACCCTAAGGAGATCAAAGAAAATTCTAGGGATAGAATTTTCAAACTACAAAACCTCTGAAGTCAAGTCGCATGGCCAGAAAATCCAACTCGAGTTTCAAGCTTGTGTAACTCACAGACAACGCCGGAAACCCTAGGAAGAAAAATGCCTTAGGTAGGTGAGTTCGATGAGCACAACTACTTGGAGGGAAAGTTAGTGTGCCCTCTGACCATGTAACATCAGAAAAAAATTTAAAATGTCTGCTTCATCTTTGACGTTCACGTGCCCCTCGAAAGACAGGGAATACCAGAGTGTCTACTTCTTTGCCACTTGACTGTCGCTCAAAGGCTAGAGAGTGCCAAAGAGGGGCAACTGTAGACACCCCATTTTAAAACTAGCAAATTCTAAGGTTTTTGGACACTTAGGACCACACTTAACTTAGTAAACCAAAATCCATAGTTCACATAGCATACCTTGTGATCCAAAACCAGTTTGCCTACCCGAAACCCTGAAGAAACCCTGTTTTGACCCAAATTTCTGTAAATGGCCTGTTTTACCAAAAAAACTCATTAAAAATAGTAAAAAAATCCTTTTTGACCCAAATTTTCTCTGAGAGCTTCACAAGATGTTAGAAACAACGTGAAAAGCAACAATTTAATTTTGAAAAGTTTTGGTTTCAGAGACATGGGGAGTGCCGCCCAGATCCGAGACCCTCAAAAACGTGCTTTCTATTTAGTTTGATGGTTGGTTACGGGAAGACATTCTCCCCAACAAATTTTCCCCCCCTCTTATCATCTTTTCAGGACCATTTAGAGGGGGAAAGAGAGAAAAACTAGGGATGGGAGCCAAAAAAGGAAACACTAGATAGAGAAATAACCTAACAAAGAAAAAGAAACAGATGGGATAGATAGGAAAACTTGAAGGAGTTACAAGAGAGAAAACCATGGAAATTGCGTCAGGAAGGCTGAGCCCCATGAGAGAAACCCCAGATCTACCCTTAGGACAGAGACCAGATCTACCAGAGACTTGCCAATCGACATCTAGCCCAGAAGGGCAAGAGGAACCGGTTCTGATACAGCCGAGCCCTAGAAGGGAATCCTGGACCATCTGGCCTGGTCAAGTACTCATTCTCCTTTCATTTATTCTTTATTTTATTTTATTTATTTGTTTTGATCTAATTTTGATTTGTTTTGATTGAAAAATCGTATTTTGATATGCTTTGGATCATTCTGGCTCCGCCATAGATCTGAGAGCAGATCTGTCATTTCTGGGCAGATCTGGCCTTAAATCTGAATTCGATTTGTCTCACCTTCTCTACTATTTCATTTTCATCATTTTAAGGTGTCAGATTCGAGAGACCTTCATTTCAAGATCTCTCTGATTTTTCACGGTAAACAGGGAGTTGGAGCGGCTGGGCTCTGAGACAGCGGTAGTCAGCGATTTGGTAGATGCAGCTGCCAAAGACATTTCCCGGCTTAAAGAGTTGAAGCAAGCTGTGATGCGGCGCACAGAAGACATAAGAGTGAAGCTTGAAGAAGTTCCCTATCATTTTTAAGGGTTTGAGGGCTCCCAAATTTTTTATTCTCCTCTTCTTTTACTTGCGGACTTCGAGACTCGTCCAAATTTTTTTGCAATACTCGCCCATTTGCAATAGGCCGAGTATTTGCAATACTCGCCCATTTGGTTTGAGAGGCCTTAGGGCTTCCAGCATGCATGTGCTTGTTTGATTACAGCCTTTTGGCTGCTCCGAGCTGCATGATTAGCATGCATGGTATTGACAGCATTAGAACCACTTGTGTTGCGTTTGGGTTAGAAGAAACCTGAAGCAATTAAGGAGACTAGGGTGGGCTGTTCCCGGCCCTATCTCATCACAATGACGGTTAGATCATCAATGATGACGTGAGTGTATGTGTACGTGGCAGTTGCAAGGCCTCAAAAACTGTAGTTGAAATTGCTAGAGTGTGGTGTGTGTAGTGATGTGTTAGCACTAGTGACACCCTTGTGCGGCATAGGTGGGGTTACCTTTTGGCTACCCACAAAGATGGTGGTCTTTTTGGGACCCACCAAGCGAAAAAGAGCAGTGGTACAACGACCACGTTGAAGCTTGCGACTGGCGGGGTGCCCACCAGTGATAGGGTGCTTATGCAAAGGGGCGACTGTGGTGCCACCCATGTAGTTGACATCAATGGGTTTCCCTTTGATGTCGAAGGTGCCCGTGCCCTCGTGTTTTCCTAGGTTTGATTAGGATAGCAGGGCCAGTCAGGCCGCTTGAGTAGGATGTGGGGGAGGCAGGATCAGCTAATCCACTGGCCATAAGTAAAGTCTCAAATATGGGGATGCAGAAATACCCAATCTGGATGAAGGAGGGATACTAGAATCCCATTGTAAGTTTAGAGAGAGAAAGAAGGGAAGTCCTCACCTGAAAACAGTCCAAGTCAACGATAGGGTGGCGCATCCCCAATGGAGCTGTCAGTTGGTCGGGGCCTGATTTTCGCTTCGGTCCTCATACAGATGGGGGGTTCATGCAGGAGAGAAAATCCTCTCTCAAACAACTGCAGAGAGTCCAAACGCGTCCCATGTTCGTGGTTGCACGTATGCGAGATCTCTTGAGCATGGATAGGAACGAACAACGAGAGAGATTTTTATGATGCGAATACATTCGAATGCTTACCTCCCTGCTTAGGGTTTGGGGACCCACTTGGGTGATTTGCCCAATTAGAACAATAACTATGGCCTTCGGCTGTCTGCCAGCGCGGTTTGGATAGAGACTCTCTTCAGGATTTCCAAAGATCTTCTCGTGCTTGCAATTGTAATGGGGGTTCGATCATCCCTCTCGATGATGATTCCCTCAAGGATGTTAACAAGCAAAAAGGATGGGATGCGTAGGAAGGGCAGTGAAGCTCTCCTTCTCTGCGCGAGCGGTGAGCCGTCGGACGGTTGAGGTAATTGAAGAGTTTGATCGCTCTCTGCTATCAGCTCAGGATGACTCCTCCCGAGTGACTGAGGGAGAGAGCGTAAGCGTCTCTCCGCTCAACTTTACTGCATGGGAGGAAGTTAGAGCAGTGGCCCGAGGGTTGGAACTCTTGGGTTCGCTCACAACTGCGCTTCTGTCACAGACGGGGCTGCTGTGCGAGGGCAGGTAGCGATTAGAGGAGAAGAGAGAGCAGGATGGGGGTGTAGCCTGATTTAGGAAAGAAAGAATGGGACTATGTGCTCAGGGGTATTTTCCCTTTGAAATTTTTCTCTCTCCTCTTGACGGGATTAAGGGTATAGAAGTAAAAGACGAGTGAAAACAAGCATGATGCCTCTATTTGATTGATAAATAATCTGCCCTTCCACAAGTGACTTCAGATTGTTCATATAGAGAACACACCAAACAGGGGTGAATGCTAAAAAATGAAGCTTAATCAACATTACAAGAATTTAAATAAAATCCCAAAATTAGGTACAATGACCAAAACACCCCTAAAATCTTTTATACTAATAATAAAACCATCCGTCTCTGACGGGCCTACCACGATTGCTAGATCTTAGAATATTTTCTAAAAACTTGTAGCGATGGCTTAGTCGATTTTCCATTATATCTTCAATGCTTGTTCGATCCTGAGCATTTTGGTGCCCTTTAATCCTACTGAGACAGCCCTTTTCCCACGGGGTGGAAGTCCGGTCGGATTCGTCAACCTCGGTCACCAATATTATTCGACCTGTGATGCTCAGAGTCTTTATTCTGTCGGTAGATGAGAGAGGAGACCTTCACAGTCATTTTGCACCAAGTTTGGTATGTTTTGGTCTGTTTCTACAACATTTCCTAATTTGGGAGTCCACCCAAAAAGGGATTCCAAGAGCAGAATGATCCTGCTTCTTTTGTAACCTTGGGATTTGAGCTTATCTTACCTTGAATTAAGTACAACAGTTATACCAATTTGTAGTTATTCGCGAGGTGGTTGCATTGAACTTGTTTTCATGATAATCAGATGTGTGGATCTCAAGTTGTGCTTCACGAGGTTGGAGATGTATTCTTCTCAAAACCTTGATTTTTCTTGTTTTGTTATCACTTTCTTTCTAAAAGAAGGTTGACTCTGGTTCGTGCTATGGTGCATGCCCTAGGTCAAAATGACGGGGTTGTCATGATCTAGAACATGTCCAAGTTTGAGCTATTTCTGATTCCAGATGAAGGTATTGTGGGTCCTTAAAGTCCCTCTCGAGATGTGACGTCGCAGTCTCCATGCTTGGGAACTGGTTAAGTGAAGCCATAGTGGGATAGTGTAAAAGCTACTCATTTTGAGCTAATTTGAGCCCCTTTTGGATGGTCTGATTGAGCCCAAAATTGATCCTCGAGGGTTTTTTGACGTTCTGAATATGGTGGCGGTGGTCTGGTATTGTTCTGAAGCCGCTGGCACAGAGATACAGTTGCAAGGTCTTTCTTTGGTACGATAATACTCTTTCCTCATGCTGCTAAAACATGGTCCCATTTGTCACTAACTCACACAAGCCCATGGCTCAGCCATGATCTTAGCACACATTTGTTCACATTTGACACAAGGTGATCAAAGCAGTTATGCTCCTTGTTGTACCTACACACAGAACCCCCCAGTTGGTAACCCTGAGCCATGTGAAGCCCTGAACTTTGAGCTCAGTAGCCTAATTTTCAAAGCCTTTAAGTTTGAACCATAAGTCTATTAACACAATGATGCCCTAGGTTCAGTCTGATGAGTTCTGATGGAATCCATGTTACCCATCTAAGACTCACTTTCAAAATCCATTTTTAGACCCATAAAATTAAATATAACGTAAAAATGACGTACTACACCTAGGTCATCATCATTGTTAAGGATATTTTTATCCTTAAATGTCTCTAATCCCTAATGAAGATACATTCTAAAATGCCTCATCCCCGGTGGGGACACATTGAACATTTTTGTAAGGATATCCTTGACCCTTATATGCTTAAGCACCATTGGAGATACACCTTTGCAAAAACCTTCAAACTTGTAGTCAGCCTATCATTTGGCATATACATGGCTCACAGAAATCATGACTTCCACTTAAGACCTTGATGACTCATAAAAACCATGGGAATCCCATTCACCCCATCAGCTTGACCTATCGTCCCCAAGAGTCAGAAGTTACCCTTTCCATTGAAATTCCATTCACCAGCTCAAACATTATCAGAAACTATCATACACACGTCTTCACCTGAGCTTCACCTAAAGAACTTCATCATCCCCATGGAGCCATACCAAACATATCCTACTCATTGAGCCTTCATAAAACCCCATGAGTAATAACATGCTCGAAGAGTCACAGGGACCCCCTGTAGTTCCTCACCCCTAGTGTTCACTACTTCCAATGGTTCATCACTTCAATGGTCCACGGTCTCTAGTGATGGATCATCATCCCCAGTAAGTCACTGTCCCCAGTGGTACATCACTCCATTGGTCTATGATCCTTAGTGGTGGGCCAACATCCCCAGTGATGCAAGAAGACACTATGACCAGTGTATGAAACATGTTATAGCTTTATTTCCCAAGGGGGCTTTTCAATCCTCAGGGAGGTAACCATTTCTTTATCCTAAAGAAACATATTCACCAGCCATCTTATGGTTCACCAAAAACTCCTTATATCCTAGCAAGTGTGAGTTATTTACTATCTTGTAGAAATCCAAAGCATCTCCAGTGGTGTTCATCCTCCTAATAAAAATTCTCACACATGGTTGGTCGTGATCTAGTTTTCGCTTCGGTCCTCACGCGGACGAGGTGTGTGCATGCGGGGGAGAAAACCCTCTCTCAAACAACCATGGGGATTCACATATGCTAGGCACCTGTGGGTGCACGTGCACGGGCTCTCTTGAATGTGGATAGGAACAAACAACAAGAGAGATTTTTACAGCGGGGGGTACGTTTGAACGCTTGCCTCACTGTTTGGGGTTCGGGGGACACACCGGGGCAGTTCGCCCTCTTTGAACAATCACGAAGCCCTCCGACAGTCTGTCAGCATGGTTTGGATAAGGACTCTCTTCAGGTTTTCAAAAGATCTTCTCTCTCTGTCTTGCTTGCAACTGCAATGTGGCTCGATTTGTCCCTCCTTGTGATGATACCCTCAGAGAGGCTGACTGGCAGGTGGAGAGGGTGCAAGAGAACCCGTGGGTTCACTCAAGACCGTGCATCTATTTTGGACACGGGTTACTACGTGGGGCAGATGACGTGAGGAGAAGAGAGAGAGGGCTCGGGATGTGACCCAACTTAGGAGGGAAAGAGAATGGGTCTGTGCACTTAGAGATATTTTCTCTCCTTATGAAGGAATGAAATAAGGAGAAGTCAACCAATAAACCCCTGATTGACAGAGGAATTTTTGACAGCCTTATAATTACCCCAGAAGACCATCTGTCAAGTTTCGTCGCAATTCGACATGTCTAAGGCAGTGCAGATAAAGAAACAGTTTCAAAAAAATCAGCCCCTAGCACCCTGAAATGGACCCCATATTTTTGGAGCATCAAATGGCTGTGAAACTATTGTCATTGGATTTGGCACTGTCAAAAACCCCTCTGTGCCAAATTTCAGCTTAAACGAACACTCTAGGACAAAGTTATGGGTAAAAGACTGAAAAAAGAGAGGTCGTATACTATTCCCATACGCCCTCGCTCTTAAAGGAGACTGGTTTTCACAATCCCAAACAGAAACTTTCAGGACTCATATCTCTCTCGTTACATGTCGAATTGTGCCAAAATTTTGCGAGTGAGTTCGTCTCATCAAGACGAGCGTTTTGATATGTGGCACGTCCCATGATAATGTCTGAGCAGGGAGAAAATCTAGAGAGAAGATTTCAATTCGAGAACGAGAGTTGTATAAAATCAACAGTAATGCGTCTTACTCGAGAGAGCATATCACAGCGCTCACGCACCCGATCGATGCGAAACCAATTACATTGCGTGTATAAGGTACAGAGCTATGTCTGGTCCGACCCCTACACATGAGGAACGGTTAGACTTCACACATGCATTTTCGGCCGTCGAAATCTAAGTTTCGGTCAAAACCCCAAGATGGTAAAATCTTCGTTCGGGCATGAAATTGAGCTCCGTTTGTTGCAACACGATCCTGACGGCATGCTGAGTGTAATTTAATGGAGAAAATAAGAAATACATCAAGAAACAAGCGCACTATCGATCAAAATTTTTACAGATTCGGGTAAATTTTAAGTCACATGATCGTGGCTTAAAACGTGATGCATGGTTCGAAGTTAGTACCAAATCGATCGTCATGCAGAGCCCAATGAGAAAGTAATCATCATTTTCTAAACAAGCGTCGGACCAATCCCGAATCGCATAAAGAAAATTGCATACGTTTCATGGGTGCAATAGGGACTGTTTTGGAATT